>NC_086449.1:406292954-406659621 GCF_028390025.1 Pseudophryne corroboree
ATCCAATTTGCCCCTTTTTTCATCCGATTTATCGGCCCGAAAGGTCGACATCGGATGAAATTTAGCATTATCGTTCTAGTGTATGGGGCCCTTCAGCCTTTGCGGTTCCCTGCAGTTCTTTGCATCTTTATACTTAAAGTGTATTTATAGGTGAAGAGGAATGTCAATAAAGACATTCATAGGGGGAGATTCAAATGTTTGAAAAGTCAGTTGGGTGTCTGTTTCTTCCTATCTAATAGACATGAAAAAACAGACACCCAACCGACTTTTCAAACATTTGAATCTCCCCCATAATGTCTCCTCAGTCTCATGATTCATTTAAAGGTTCATACACACTGGCCGATATATCGGCCATTTTCTTGAAAGAGCGTGTACGAGCGATATTTCTGTGAACTCCGTCGTTCACAGACATATCACGTCGGCCTTTCTGCACAGCCGACGGCCAATATATCGTAGATATATTGGCACGTGGGTGTGTGTGTACAGAGGGTCAGCTGACCGCCCATACAGAAGCTGCCGGAGCTGGCGGTGACTGGCAGCTGAACTGGGCGGCCGTGTGTAAATGCCCGCCCAGTTCATGATGTCAGTCCCGACAGATCGGGCAGTGTGTATGCACAGCACACTGCCCAATCCGGCATTAGATATACAGTATCTGCAGAGCAATTGATCTGCAGATATATCTGTAGGTGTGTACCCAGCATAAGACATAGATGAGACTTGATAAACAGTACTTTCCATATCAAAAGGGGAAAAGTTATAATCTGGTGTTAGATCCACTGTGCACATTTACAGCATAAACTGCAACCTGCAGGGGGAGAGTGACTCTGGGCCTAATTCAGCATGGATCACTATTTAGAGAATTCGCAAATGGGGCAATTATCGAATTACAGCACATGTTTCGTGCTTGCATCGAGCATGCGTGCTGGTAAACAGCGACAGAAAATGCATACAGATCATAAACACAATGTAGCTGCTGTTTGACAGGAAGCCAGCGTTTGTGGGCAAAAAAAAGCTGTTTTCTGGGTATGTCAGAAAAAACGCAGGCGTGCCCAGGCGTTCTTGGGCAGGGTCTCTGATGTCAGCGCAGACCACTTCCAGCCCGTCTCAGTCACAGATTAGTGGCAGCATCAGACCTGCTCACATTACTCAAACAGCAAAGACTCTTCGATGTTCCGGAATTTGAGTATGCATCTGCGAGTGGATAGCGGTCTGCGATGCATTCACAAATTTGCACGGGGCGTTTTTTCAACTGCAATTTCTCAGAATAACGATCCATGCTGAATTAGGCATTCTGGTCACTATTTCCCTTTAACCTACTAATGTGTTCATTTACATCTACCCTTAATATGCCATGCAGCGTAAGATACCTGGCATGAGTGAGCCGCTCGGTGTAACTCTGCTAGTTTGAGATGTCTTTCTTTGCCTAAAATGCATCTTAATCGCAATGCGATGCAACTAGGATGCACCAGGAGACTGTGCTGATTAATTTTATATGCAACTTTTGTATATTGTGTGTGACTGAGTCTGCATACGGAGCACAATGGAACATGTATTGGGGAAAAAACTGCAGCTGCTACATTGCAGCACTACGTACACAGATTCAGAGACTCAGCTGCACACATATATACAAGTAAAGCATTGCGTTGCGACTAAGATGCATTTTCGGCAATAAAAGATGCACCCGACGCTAGGAGAATCTATCAGGACCTGGTGTGCAGACAGGGGCTGTTTGGCACGACTACAGCAATGATGTATGAGGACACATCTGTATGTTGTTTTCCACCTAGGATTCCCAAATACAAAATCTGAAATGGAAATATTATACATGCAATAGGGCTGGAAGCACAATCCCACTGAAGGAGAGTGCCAGGGCTAAATGGTTTACTTATTTCAGGCACATGTAACAAATGTTTCCATTATTGCCGCAATGGTAGATGTTAACTGCAATAGAGTTGCTAGATACAGTAGTTAGCAGGTGAGGGTGACCTTCATGTTCTCAGCTAACTGCCTCATCTGTTGGATTCCTGGAAGCCAGAGCAATTAGGTTCTGTCACCTTCACTTCCCGGAATCTGGTGGATTAATGCAATCAATAAGAAATTATTTGAAAGGTCACTATATTACATTTCATAGGTTAATTTGTAATGGGTATGGGTATTTTAAAACAAAAATCTGAGGAATACAAATAAAAGAGATTTCTAATAGTTGTACATCGGCAAACAGCATCACAGCATCACTACAATAAATACATTGCTAATGAACATAAGAACAAATACTATTTCATTAATCACAGAATATTTACTAAAACAAATATAAAGCAGGCCATGCACCTCAAGATTATCTGGCAAACCAGCCAACTAATTTGCTTGTTGGAACGAAAATCTGCTAATGTATACAATCAACCATTTATTCCCAAACACCGGAAAATGGACAAAAATGGTCATTCAGACAAATTAAATTAAGTTAAATCAAATGGATTTAACCAACTTGAGTGTGCTTAAATATAGCCTGCAAATTACTTAAGGGACCCACACACGGTGCGATTCTGGCTAAATGCCGGCTTTGACTTGGCTTTTACGATTTCCCTTGAACTCCCCAGAGCTCAGAAACACCGATATTGACTGTACACACGGTGCTATTTTGGCTATGTACAATTTTGACTATACGAGAAACTAGATTGTACACTTTCTAGTAAAAATTAACCTGTCTGCACAGTCTATTTTTTCATGCAATGCCGACCCTGCGGGACCTTGCATTGGCATCGCAAGGTGTATACACACGGTGCGATATGCACTATGTTTTCTACCGATATGGACTATATAGTCCATATCGGTAGTTATATTGCACCGTGTGTATGCCCTTTACTAATATTCGAGATGTCAATTTAGACTGAGAAGAGATTGTCCGTTAAGCTTTCATGCACCATTTTAATTCCAGAAATTAATAAGCATATGTTCTTCACTGCAATGAGAAAGAGCTGGATATTTTTTCCTTTCAGTGACAGATCATATACACTCATCCAGATATAGAATCTAGGCTCTCTCGGAGTGTTTTCAGCTGTACGAATCCTTTAAAGTCTGCTCTGAAACGAACGCCTTCTACGTGCTGTCTCATTTTGTCAACTAGCTTTGAAGTTTTTTTTATAAATACAAGGAAATAAATTATCAAAGTGTGTTTGCCAAAAAAGATAATTAGCTCTGCATTTAATTTCTCTAGACTTTCAGGTTTATTTAGCAGGCATAATTAAGGGCTGTCATGCTATTATGTGAACATGAGACTAACATGAATGCTCCCTACACAGAATAAAATGGCTATAGCCATGAGAGACTAGTAATATAACATCATATATATCTTTGTACTGCTAATCCAAGAATTGCAGATTATGAGGATGCATCTCTGCCCCATGTATGGGCTAATGTGTTGCTATAATATTCAGGATCCATCATGCAGCTCCCCTGAGCCACAGCTACTTAGTTGAACACTTTTAAACATTTTAGTACTGGGACGCTGGTCACTGTCAATCAATAAATGGCTTCATTTTAAGTATATCAAACATATTTAGGTTAAAAGGTATTATTTTAGGTAATGCTATTTTTTCAATCTAGAAAATGTTGAATTCATCTTCACACAACACATACATTAGATAATTAGGGTTATATTTACTAAAGTACGGGTTTATAGAAGTGGAGATGTTGCCCATAGCAACCAATCAGATTCTACCTATTATCTTCTAGAACAGGGGTGTCAAAGACAAGGCCCGCGGGCCAAATCCGGCCCGCCAGACCTCGTCTGATGGCCCGCGGTGCCGCCCGCCATGAAACCCCCTTCTCCCGAGTGCCCAGCTCGGGGGGGGGCGGGGTTTCGCGGAATGACGCGATTGCGTCGTGACGTCACGGCGCAAACGCGTCATTCAACGAAACCCCGTCGGAGGAGGGAGAAGGGAGCCGCGCAGACGAGGAGGGAGAGGCGGCTGAAGAGCGGCGAGAACCGCTTCAAATGTAAGTCAGCCCCTCTCCCTTTCTCTCTTTCTCTCTCTCTCCCTCCTTCCACCACCTGCCGCAATGTGTAAAATGGGGACCTGTACCTGCCGCTATGTGTAAAATGGGGACCTGTGCCTGCCACAATGTGTAAAATGGGGACCTGTGCCTGCCACAATGTGTAAAATGGGGACCTGTACCTGCCGCTATGTGTAAAATGGGGACCTGTGCCTGCCACAATGTGTAAAATGGGGACCTGTGCCTGCCACAATGTGTAAAATGGGGACCTGTACCTGCCGCTATGTGTAAAATGGGGACCTGTGCCTGCCACAATGTGTAAAATGGGGACCTGTGCCTGCCACAATGTGTAAAATGGGGACCTGTACCTGCCGCTATGTGTAAAATGGGGACCTGTGCCTGCCACAATGTGTAAAATGGGGACCTGTGCCTGCCACAATGTGTAAAATGGGGACCTGTACCTGCCGCTATGTGTAAAATGGGGACCTGTGCCTGCCACAATGTGTAAAATGGGGACCTGTGCCTGCCACAATGTGTAAAATGGGGACCTGTGCCTGCCACAATGTGTAAAATGGGGACCTGTGCCTGCCACAATGTGTAAAATGGGGACCTGTGCACTATAAAAGGGGGCACATGGCTGGGCACTATAAAAGGGGGCACATGGCTGGGCACTTTAAAAGGGGGCAGATGGCTGGGCACATATAAGGCAGGTGGAGCGGTAAATTTTGGATAGACCTACAGATACAACCGGCCCTTTGATGGGGACCAAACTGCTGATGCGGCCCCCGATGAATTTGAGTTTGACACCCCTGTTCTAGAAGGTGCAATACAAATGATAAGTAGACTCTGATTGGTTGCTATGGGCAACATCTCCACTTCTAAAAACCTGCCATTTAGTAAACATACCCCTAAGAGAGGTCATCCATGCCAAATGCAATACAGTCCAAGGTAGAAAGATACTCTGGAAGTAATTGCATTTGCCACCATCACCTGCTGTGTTATGGGCCAATGTGCTTTGCATGCACCAAGTAGAAATTTCTGTAACTATTCTTTGGGGGTATATACTGGGTAAAATAGGCTTTAGGGGGAGATTTATCAAAGTCTGGAGAGAGATAAAGCACCAATCAATCAGCTACTAACTGTCATTTTTCAAACACAGCCTGTACAATTAGTTAGGAGCTGATTGGTTGTTGCCTTCTCTCTCTGTACATTAACTCTCTCCAAGCTTTGATAAATATCCCCTACAGAGTATAAGAGTAGACCAACAGACAGAGCATTGCAATCGGATGGATGGCTTTAGCAGTTAATAATGGAAACAGAGGGGTTAATCTGTCATTAGGAGGTGAAGGCTAATCAGTTTGTCAGATTGGCGAGTCGGTGGGTCCATGTCCAGCAAATAGGTAATTGGCACACACCTAAAAAATTCAGTTGCTATCCTACTAATAATTCATGAAGGCCACGTAGTGACAAGATAGCAGGTTGCAAACAGTTTGAGCACTGGCTTGTAAATAATGGTGGACAGAGACACAACCTGGCATGAATTCCTTATTAATAAGCGCAGCTGCTTAACGTAACATGGTAGAAATTAAGTACAGCACAATGAAGAATAAGTAGAAGTGGTCTAACAGGCATAGGTTATTTGTATGGCTTGTACACCAAGTTCATTTGAATGTCTTTTTAACAGCATAGAAAAAAAGACAAGATTAAGAAAGATCTAAATATTGGAGAGAAAAAAGGACAAAGGATGGCATTTAGTATAACATGTTAATACTGTTGACTTCTCTACGTCCAGGGCCTATAAAAGTGTGGAAATGCGGGACTCATGTGTACACTGGGCATAACGAGGGAAGGCAGAGTAGGGATGGACATCTGAAGGAATAATAGTTTTTAAATCAAAATTGCAGGTTTTCAATGGTAGCCATCAGGTGCAGCTTTCCGAGGTCAATCCGAAGGCTGATAGCTTGTATGCAGCTGCAGACTACCAGAAGCAGTGTCTGCAGCCCAGCTTATGTGCGCATGCGTGAAGCTCCAACTACTTCTATGCATATAGTAACCATCAATGATTATTAAACTGTACTTTATTTGATGTCCGAACAAACCAATGCTGGGCTTCTGATGTCCATCCTAAAGACGGAGATACCACTTGGACAGATAGCAACTGATGCTCCGCAGGCTATATTTATATGGAGAGAGAGGCTTGAGGTGGGCCTTACTGATCCCAGTAGTAAGCATTCATAGGGAAGATCAATGCCTGTATGTGATAATACAGCATGTACTGTAGAATTAAATTATATGGGGCAGATAAAGACCATGCTGTCTAATATGTGTAAGGACATAGTAAGCTATATGCTCTGTTGGTGATCTGAAATGATACAGCAGCTGACCTGGAGACAGGACCCTAAAAAAAAGTGAATAAAAAAAATGTCTGATTGCGTTTGAATGTAGTGATTGTCTGCAATCTGCATTAAGAGTTAGGAGATCGCATACATCCAGACAATATAGGCAGGGTGGTGAACCCTTATCAGATATTACAGGTTGAGTATCCCATATCCAAATATTCAGAAATAAGGAATATTCCGAAATACAGAATTTTTTGTGTGAGAGTGAGATAGTGAAACCTTTGTTTTATGATGGCTAAATGTACACAAACTTTGTTTAATACACAAAGTTATTAAAAATATTGTATTAAATGACCTTCAGGCTGTGTGTATAAGGTGTATATGAAAATGCATTCTGTGCTTAGACTTAGGTCCCAAAGCCACGATATCTCATTATGGTATGCAATTATTCCAAAATACGGAAAAATCCGATATCCAAAATACTTCTGGTCCTAAGCATTTTGGATAAGGGATACTCAACCTGTATCTAAATATTTTTTACTAGTATATATAGGAAGCAGGCAATATCAGCATGCAGTACGGAAAAACTAATAGAGCTGGCTAATTTTCCCCCATCTTGGCACTTACACAATCTGGTATATCCTCTTTTAAAAAAGGGAGTTCCCTGTTGCAAACACTGTGCGCCCTTAGTAGTTATTTTGCATAAAGTAACACCCTATACTACAGAAAGCATTAAGATTCCATCCAAGCCACAAGAATCACAGGTGTCCCTTCAATAGATGCACTTTGTTTATTTTTCTAAATGCTTTGTTAGGCTACCATAATATTTCTGAACATTTTGTACCCGATTAAGGGGGACATTTACTAAGCAGTGATAAGAGCGGAGACGTGAGCCAGTGGAGAATTTGCCCATGGAAACCAATCAGCACTGAAGTAATATCTATAATTTGCATACTATAAAATTATAGAGAGCTGCTGATTGGTTGATGGGTCAACTTCTCCACTGGCTCACTTCTCCGCTCTTATCACTGCTTAGTAAATGTCCCCCTAAGAGTCGGACTCAGATTTGGCTGTGGCTTTTTTCACAGTGTTGTCTGTACCTTTATACTAATGTCACTACAAAACTCCTACCTAGGTATAATTCTATGAGTCCAAATGTGCAAGGTCAGAGATGGCCACGTGCAGCATCTATAAAAGCTGCATTATCATCTGATGTGTCTCTAGAGCAGTGGTCTCCAACCTTAATTGGGGTGTGAGCTACTTTCGGAAAATAAAACCTCTGAAGGAGCTACCCCCTTCCCCCAATGCGATTGCGTTCCTGCAAAAGTGGGTGTGGCCCCACAAAAGTGGGTGTGGCCTCACAACTACAAGTAATGCCCCCCCGCGTAGTGCCAGATACACAAATAATGCCCCTCAGCAGTGCCAGAAATACAAATAATGCCTCCCAGCAGTGCCAGATACACAAATAATGCCCCCAGCAGTGCCAGATACACAAATAATGCCCCCCAGCAGTGCCAGATACAATGCCCCCATCAGTGCCAGATACAATTCCCCTGCAGCGCCAGATAAAATGCCCCCCTGCAGTGTCCGATGCAGTGCCCCACACAGTGCTAACCCTTGCTGGCTTCTTCTACTGCCGCCGGTGCTGCTCTTCCTGTATGAGGGACGGAAGGGGAGGAGAGCGCAGCGCGCGCCTCTCCTGTGAAGTCCGGAGAGCGGCTGCGGTGAGGGTGACAGAGTCTCTGGCGGCGGCGGGCATATAAAATATGGTGCCGGTAAGTGAGCCAATCAAAACTCGCGGTCCGGCAGCCAATCAGGTGCCGCCACTGCCAGTCCATGAGTTCTGATTGGCTGACGGCCGGCACCATATTAAAAATGAAAGGAGGAGGAGTGCCAGTCACTGCCCAAGACCATACGCTCTGTGAGCTACCGAAAATACTACGGTGAGCTACCGGTAGCTCGCGAGCTACAGGTTGGAGATCACTGCTTTAGAGGCACCAAACTTGCACTTGCCCTACGGCTGGTGCATTTCCTTGTCTGAGCATGGCTTACTATGTGAGCAGTTCTGAGTTTACAACTGCTTTCTGTGACATGTTCCGTTTCCTCCTAGTCACTGTCCGAGAACCCTCCTTACACTTCTGATACCCTGTGTCCAAATCTGTTCTGCGACTTTGTATGTACAAAGTTGGGATGCATGTAGGGGTTAGAAGCAGGCGAATATGACCAACATTGCTTTATCACATCCGGCAATGCCACTGCATCCAACTCAGGCCCTTTATGTGTTTCATTCAAGCACGTAAGGGAAAAAAAAAAATGCCTTATTTTTTTCAATTGCAGATTTTATTATGAAACCTAAACATAGATTTTGGCTTTTGCGGTTTTGGACAGGTGGTTTAATGTTGAAGCAAAAACCACTAAGTATATCTGCTTTCAATTCACATTCTTTCAATTTCAGTAAAAAGCAGTTTAATGGCCATTTTGGGTAGATGGTCTTTGTCATGTAAGGAGAAATAAGCAAACTATTACTATTTTGTGTGGGTACTATATAACTCATTACTGATATTGATGTTAGGATGGGACCAGCCCAAAACGTGCCAAAACAGGTTTAGCAGCGAGGGGGTTAGGGAACACTATAAAAGTGCATATACAGAAGGAAGAATGACTATGAGCACCAGGCTGCTCACAACCAACAGTAAGACATACTCTACATGTTCTGAGGGTGTCACATCAACAGGTCACAAGAAGTGAACATGACCTGTTAGTGGCACCCGAAGATAGTGGTTGAGAACCCCTGGTTTGGGAGGTAGTGGCATGTGTGATGTCATTTCACTACAGCACTGCCCACTACCATGCCACAAAATCCCCAAACATTGCTCTCTCATACTAAGGTCTGCTGAAAATAAAACAGCGTTGCAGATATTAACGCCTGCTGAGCAGAGTTCTCCTTCAGCAAGGAATTCTGCTGCAGCCCTGCAATGATTGGCATCTGGCTGGCTCAGAATGTAGATTACATTTAATTCTCTCATGGTTGGATTAGCAGCAGAGGAAGAGAGATGAGGGGGTCTTTATAATAAGAGCATACATGCATTTTCTCTGTTTCCTCAGGCTTTGGGTTGTCTGTCTGGTAAGTAGCTGTACAAAACAGAGTAGCCTAATTACTTGAGAAGTGCTGCTTAAGTGTGATAAATAGAAAACCCACACAAGTACTGTAGGTATGCAAGATGGAGCATATGAACACAGACATTATTTAATGCTGATTTTATTTATTTTGATCACGTTAAAGCTACACTACCACCTAGAGAACTGTTTTGCTAACCCTGGCTCCTATAACAGTATACGGTCTTTAGGTCAACAGCACTTAGATTGCCACTCAGTAGACCAGACCCAACACATAACCTTCAATGCTTCCCTATCCAATTACATCCTCTCTGTACAGTCCACATAACCTCACATATTTTGTTTTCGAACATTGCGGGGTGACCATATCATACAACCCATTAAGAACCTAGCAATCTGGTGGACATTTATGCAATAGGCAGGGCCGTAACTAGGGGGGGGGCTAAGGGGTCACGTGCCCCGGGCGCAGGAGTTCAGGGGGCGCGGGGAACGTTACCTGGCTACCTCGTCCAGCTGCTCCACCTCTCCCGCCACCCGCGATTGCCTCCCGCACATGGTACTGTGCCGCTGCAGCCACTGCCGTGACAGTCAGCGGCAGCCAGCCTGCTTCTGCCGCTGCTGTCATTAACCGTCCCCAGCATGCAAGAGTTTCCAGCCGCTCGTCACCGCCAGTCCCCCGCCGCCAGTGAAGACACATGTTAACTAGGCAGTAACTCTGGGGGCAGGAGGCAGCGCTCATGCTGGGAGCTACCAAGAAGCAGATGAGCTCCTCTTGGTCACCCGGGAGCACAGCCAGTAGTCATCACAGTTGATCAGGAGCTTCCCCTGGGACTTCCCTGAAGGTGTGAGTGGAGGCACTGGTGCGCCCATGACCCAGCGAGCAGCATAGTTGTTGCAGCGTTGGCCTCCACTGATTCTCCATTGAGGTATATATATATATATATATATATATATATCTCCTTGAATGTTATCCACTTTAGATTATGCGAGCATCTATCTATTTTATTGAGTGCTACAGCACATTAATGCATGATGCTGAGTAACTAATAATTACACCTAACAATAAAGTAGATAAGTAGATAGATGCTCACATAATCTAAAGTGGATAACATTCAAGGATATATATATATATATATATATATATATATAACGTTAATGTAGTCCCCTGGGTGTAGCTATGTACACTCAACCACCCTCCAGGGACCAGGCGGCACTCCACGGATTTTTGGAAAATAGCTTTTATAAATTAAGTCAAAAGTTCAATACATAGTGCAAAAAACAAACCGACGTTTCAACGCCTCACAGGCGTTTTTTTCAAGGTGCACAGTGCTAAAAGGATAAAGACAAACAAACTGTGCACCTTGAAAAAAACGCCTGTGAGGCGTTGAAACGTCGGTTTGTTTTTTGCACTATGTATTGAACTTTTGACTTAATTTATAAAAGCTATTTTCCAAAAATCCGTGGAGTGCCGCCTGGTCCCTGGAGGGTGGTTGAGTGTACATAGCTACACCCAGGGGACTACATTAACGTTATTTCCTGCATTGGAAGGCACCCCGGTGGTTGATTATACTGAGAGTGCCGGCTATTTTACTTCTTGTTTTATATATATATATATATATATATATATATATATATATTGTTGTGCTTTTTGACATGAATACATATGTATTTTTGTGCATATCTATACTTCTATATACACACACACACACACACACACACACACACACATTAGGACAGCACTCATAAACTAACTTGTAGATCTTGTATTTTTGTCAAAACTGTAATTATTTATTGTATTCTTAATTTTTATTTTATTTATATATTTATTTATTTATTATTATTATTATATTTTTATTTATTTATGTACTTTTTTGGGGGGGGGGGGGGGGGCTAAATTACTGCCTTGCCCCGGGTGGTACATATCCTAGTTTCGGCCCTGCAATAGGTAGCATTTATCCTTGTGTATCAATGCCTATTTCCCTATAGACTGTAAGCTTGTGAGCAGGGACTTCCTACTTATGTCTGTCTGGTTTTACCCAGTTTTGTTCTATTACTGTTGTTCTAATTGTAAAGCGCAACGGAATATGCTGCATTATATAAGAAACTGCTAATAAATAAATAATAAATAAATTAGGTCGACCACTTGGTCGACATGCATTGGGACGACATGGTCGATGTGGACAAGGTCGACACATGAAAAGGGGCAACATACTTTTTCACTTTTTTATATTTTTTTTACTTTTTCATACTTTTCGATCCACGTGGACTACGATTGGGAATAGTGCACTATTTGGGGTTCCCGGTCACTTTACGGAGAAAACACCACCCAAAAAAATATTAAAACCCATGTCGACCTTTTTCCATGTCGACATGACCACGTTGACCTAGTCACTGTTGATAAATAGTGATCGACCTAATGACTGTCGACCTAGTTACTGTCCACCCTATGTTCCACACCCGCTGTAGCAGGGGGAGCAACTGCATGCAGCCATTTTCCAAGGGGCTGTGTAGGTTCTGTAACTAACAAACCAGTTAGGCTAATCCAGTTGGGTATGAAATGCCGGCATGGTTGGGATGCCGGCGGTCACATGACTCGTCACATCACTTGTGCCCCTTTCCCTACCCTAACCCTCTAGAGGTGTCGGCTAGGGCTTGCCTCCCCCCCTGGTGCCTAACCCTAATCCCCCCTACTGCCTAACTCTAACCCTCCCCGGTCCCTAACCCTAACTCCCACCCCGATACTCACCTTCAGGATGTGGGCTGTCGGTGTCCCGGCGCCGGTCTCCTGAGATGTGCAGGGATTCTGACTTCGGTCACATGACCACTGGCATCCCAAACGCAGGGATGCCAAATGCACCCCAGCTAACCATATTTATGTGCCAGCAGTGAATGGTGTGAGGGGGGGAAACTGATCACCAGCCTCAATGTTGGTTATTGTCTGGAACTGTGAGAGAAATGCAGTAACCCCAGGGCTCCTTAAAAGGCACATTAGGTAAATATTCATGTTGTGGGTAGTAGTAATATTTTATTGTCAATCTTTATAACTTGATCATCTATGTTTCTCATTAGGGCGCAGATGTCTTAAGCACTGGAGAGTGATAAAGTGGAGAGAGAAAAAGTACCAGCTGTCACAAAATGTCCAGGTCTCCTCTGTCGCTGGGATACTTACTGAACAACCTGCTCCAGATTCCAGTTCCGTAATAGGCTCCAGTTGCATCTGACATCTGTGTCATCCTCAGGTCACCCCAGTTGCATTCTGTCTATACAAATGGGTCCCTGGCATTGCTAGGTCGCAAACCACGCCAGCGCCAGGTCCTTGGTGTTGCCATGACAGTCCAGATCACCTGACTGAGAATTAACCAAGCAGAGACCAGCTTGAGCCAGCTGACACCAGCAACCAATCTCAGCACGGCCAGGGGTATATAGCCACAAAACAGGCACTCTCAAATTGCCAGTGCAATGTCTAACCCAGTCCTCACTGGATCAAGTTAGCCTAAACTGTTTGTTTAAAAGCATCGTTTCCAGCAATGTATAGTTTTGCCTATAACTGCACTACCAGTTCCTATTCGATTCTGACTCACAGCCGGTTCCAGTTTGGTTCTGCCTTCCCGGTTCCACTGTGTCAACTATTCTACAGAGCAACTCTGGTCCCTGACCTACAAATCTGGTTCAAGCCTGGTCACAGTACTGTTCTCGCTCTGCATATAGTATTCAGTTCTCCCATCAACTACAAGAACTTCTACAGTTCTTGACCATCTGTAGTACTAACCCAGTTCAAGGAGCTGGTTGGCTGGTATTTTATCTCTCTCCATTTTATGATTCTGCAAGTCTTAGTACATCTGCCCCCAAATATAATGGAGGATGGGGTGCTATTCATGAAAATAAACAGTGCATAAACGCTTACAAACTGCTTTACAGGTGGAATTATGTTCCCAACCAAATACACAAAATGGACTCTTCCTCTCTTCTTGTTGTTGAAGGAATTGTGTGATGGAGGGCACATTTCTTCACATATGGTGGCAATGTCCCAATCTCCGTCCATTTTGGGCGGAAATAGGAAATTTGATAACTTCCCTTATTGGGATCACTCCCATAATCTATCTTTTGCAATCCAAGATCCCTAGGGCCTCTGGTCACCAATCAAAGCTGATCGCCATATATTATCAGCAGCTACATGTCAAATTGGAAGAAACCTTCTGCAACTCTCGCTTCAGCGCGTCCTCCCTAGAATTTGGCACATATACAAAACGGAATACATGTCGAGCATTATCTGTAATACATCCTTGTCATTTACTAAAAAGAAGGACCCCTGAACCTCCTTTTTTTGGGTACAACCCCCCTGTCACTGGGCCTGGCTACCAAGTTAACTCAAGTTTGTCGGTTCTGTTTGAAAGACTTTCCAAATTCAATCAGCCACACATATATGCGTATTGATGGCAGCCTGAATGTACAGCATGGTAGAATATGGTATTTAGGACCTAATTAAGATCTGATCGCAGCAGCAAATTTGTTAGCAAATTGGCAAAACCATGGGCCTAATTCAGACCAGATCGGTGCTGTGCGTTTTTGCACAGCAGCCGATCAGGTCTGAACTGCGCATGCGCCGGTGCCGCAGTGCGCCGTCGCATGCCCGACAGCCGACGGCTGTCTCAGCCCTGCGATCGTCTCTGCCTGATTGACAACGCAGGCGTGCCCGAACTGTTGGGGGTGCGGGCCGCGGCGGCTGCGTGACGTCACACGCAGCCACTGCGACTCTCAAAGTGAAGGGTAGCTCCCTGCCTGCGCACAGGAGCTGCGCTGGTATGGAGCTACTCCTAAAGTACAAAAGCATCGCCGCTGTGTGATGCTTTTGTACTTGTGCGGGGGGGGGGGGGGGGGGGGGTCGGGCCTGACATGTGGGGCAGACTAGCCCTGTGCTGGGCGTCCCCCCACATGTCTGTGTGACTGATCGTAGATGTGCTAAATTTAGCACATCTACGATCAGGTATGTATTAGGCCCCATGTGCACTGCAGATATAACGTGCAGAGAGCAGGGCCGTAACTAGGTGTGTGCCGATGGTGCCTTGCCCACAGCGCAAATGCACTGAGGGCGCACCATCTAGCAACACACCCCTCCGTACGGCCATCATGTCCAGTGAGTACTGAAATCCCGCCACTGCCGCTGAAGGGACGTGGAGCGGTGCCACAGGCGCTATGTGGCAGCACACCCCAGTCCCGTTATCAATCACTGAGAGCCGCGGCCGCCTCTGCAAGGGAGTGGGAGCTGGAGCTCCCGGACATGAGTGTCTGTGAGTGTGAAGCCCTGGATGCCGGATCAACCCCCACCACCTGCCTCCAGCTGCCGCCTCTGCAAGGGATGGGGAGTGGTGCTGCAGGCTGTATGTGGAAGCACAAACCCCCGTCC
Organism: Pseudophryne corroboree; assembly: GCF_028390025.1. NCBI lineage: Eukaryota > Metazoa > Chordata > Amphibia > Anura > Myobatrachidae > Pseudophryne > Pseudophryne corroboree. The sequence goes on from NC_086449.1 coordinate 406,307,808, forward strand.
CGTTATATGGTCACTAAGACCCGCCGCCGCCAGAGGAAGTGGGAGCGCTACCTCAGACGGCAGCTTCCGGACATGAGTGTGTCTGTGTGTGAAGCCCCGGATCGCCCCCACCGCCTGTCTTCAGCTGCCGCCTCAGGTGAAAGACACATACACTCACTCACTCACTTTCTCTCTCTCTCCCCCCCCCCCGCCTAATGTGTAAAAACGGGGACTCTGCTGCCATAATGTGTAAAAACAGGGACTCTTCTGCCGTAATGTGTAAAAACGAAGACCCTGCCTCATGTGTAAAAATGGGGACTCTGCTGCCATAATGTGCAAAAACGGGACCCTGCCTAATATGTAAAAATGGGGACTCTGTCTGCCTAATGTGTAAAAACGGGGACTCTGCCTGCCTAATGTGTAAAAGCGGGGACCCTGGCGTAATGTATAAAAACGGGTGCCCCTGCTGCCGTAATGTGTAAAAACGGGGACCACGCCTAATGTGTAAAAACGGGGACTCTGCTGCCGTAATGTGTAAAAACGGGGACCCTGCCTAATATGCAAAAACGGGGACTCTGCTGCTATAATATGTAAAAACGGGGACCCTGCCTAATGTGTAAAAATGGGGACTCTGCTGCCGTAATGTGTAAAAACGGGGACCCTGCCTAATATGTAAAAACGGGGACTCTGCTGCTATAATATGTAAAAACGGGGACCCTGCCTAATGTGTAAAAACGGGGACTCTGCTGCCGTAATGTGTAAAAACGGGGACCCTGCCGTAATGTGTAAAAACGGGGACCCTGCCTAATGTGTAAAAACGGGGACTCTGCTGCCATAATGTGTAAAACCAGGGGCTCTGCTGCCGTAATGTGTAAAATCGGGGACCCTGCCTAATATGTAAAAACGGAGACTCTGCTGCTATAATATGTAAAAACGGGGACTCTGCTGCCGTAATGTGTAAAAATGGGGACTCTGCCGTAATGTGTAAAAACGGGGACCCTGCCTAATATGTAAAAACGGGGACTCTGCCTGCCTAATGTGTAAAAAAGGGTGACTCTGCGTGCGTAATATGTAAAAAAGGGTGACTCTGCCTGCTGCAATGTGTAAAAAGGGGGACTCTGCTGCCGTGATGTGTAAAAAGGGGGACTCTGCTGCCGTAATGTGTAAAAAAGGGGGACTCTGCTGCCATAATGTGTAAAAGGGGGACTCTGCCTGTAGTACTGTGTAAAAGGGAGACACTGCCCTCCGTACTGTGTAAAAGGGGGACTCTGCATGCCGTACTGTGTAAAAGGGAGCTATGTGGCCACGCCCCTTCCACATGAAGCCACGCCCCTACATTTTTTAGCGCGCACCTGCGGCGCGCATTGGCCCTGTTTTATATGTGGTCTGGGCGCCGATGCTGTTTCTTACACACAGCGCTAAAATGTCTAGTTACGGCACTGGCAGAGAGAGTTATATTTGAGTGGAGTGTATTCAAATTAAAAACTAAATTGCAGTGTAAAAATAAAGCAGCCAGTATTTACCCTGAACAGATACAATATAACCCACCCAAATCTAAAGGCCAGTACTCACTGGCCGATGCGGGAGAGATCAGCACAGCGCGATGTGTGCTGAGCGTGCGGGGGGAGACGGGGGGCCACTCATTTCACCCAATCTAGTCAGATTGCTTAGATTTTAAGCAGCGATCGCTCCGTGAGTACCCCCCTTAACTCTCTCTGCACATGTTATATCTGCCACCCCCCTCCCCCACCCCTGCAGTGCACATGGTTTTGCCCATTAGCTAGCAAATTTGCAGCTGCGACCAGATCTGAATTAGGCCTACTTTCCCCAAAATAAAATGTACTTTTTATTGCAGTTTTGTTTTGGAGGCTATAAAGCTTAGTGTTGTAAAAACACTGCTATTAGACATTCTTTTTTGTTTTGTTTTTAATAAGTCTTTACAAAAATTATTATTATTATTATTATTATTATTATTAAAAGAATTAGAGGTATAAGGATCAAATAGGGTTGAGGTTACCAAAAGGAAAAGAAACAGTAGATAAGATGGGCCAAGTGGTTCTTATCTGCCGTCAAATTTTGTTTCTATGTTTAAATCTAGCAGCCAAGCAAAAGCTCACCACTACAACCAAAATGGTTCATGGGCAAATATTAAGAGGGGTATACTGTACAAAGCTGACTGTCAGAGTTACAGGTGGGGGGTGGGGGGATGGGGCGCAATCTCTAGCACAGCACTGCCTGTGGCCACAGCGAAATGTCATTATGCGTAGGTGCAGCATCTGAATCATAACAATACAGCTACATGTTTTCAGGCACGCATATTATTTTCTGTTTTGGGCCTTTAATTAGCTCACTCTCATACATCTTGAATGACTATTATCTGAAGGCAATTCATTTTTAACAAGGATGACAAACATTTCATTTCAGCCAGTTAAGGACAAATGTATTAGTCAAAGCACATAATGCTACAGGTTATGAATATTAAATAAGTAAGTCAGACAAATAGCATCTGATATGATGTACTATAGCGTATGTATGACCTATTACTGGACTTATAAGATAAGCAATTGCCACTAAAACAATCAGAAATATTAGATTTTCTCCAAGAAGAATTGCTGCAGCGCTAAACAACAATCATAAAAAAAATGTCAGGCCAAATCAGGCCATAACATGAATCTTAACTAGACAGAAAGTATTTTGTTTTACTTACATTGAAGATATAGGGAGAGATTTATCAAAGCTTGGAGAGAGATATAAGTGCCAACCAATCAGCACCTAGCCGTCATTTTACAGTTTGTATTTTAAAAATGACAAAAGCTGACTGATTGGTACTTTATATCTCTCCAAGCTTTAATAAATCTCACCAATAGGCCCTGCTTTATCAAGCCTTGGAGAGTGATAAATTGCACAGTGATAAAGTGCCAACCAATCAGCTCCCAACTGTCATATTTCAAACACAGGGCTAGATGTATCATCACTTGGAATGTGATAAAATGGAGAGTGATAAATGACCAGCCAATCAGGTCCTAACTGCCATGTCACAGGCTGTATTTGAAAAATGTCAGTTAGGAGCTGATTGGCTGGTACTTTTTCACTCTCCATTTTATCACTTTCCAAGCGATGATGCATCTGAGCCACAGCCTGTAACATGACATTTAGGATCTGATTAGATGGTACTTTATCACCTTGCAATTTACCACTCTACAAGGCTTGATGAATCTGGGTGATAATCTGAATTTTATTTAGTAGTGGCTAATCAGCAGCTGCCATGTTTTTGTGTAACACAGTCCTAAATCCCATTACTGGTTTGTGATTTCATGGTCTACTATTGTATCACAATTTAAAAAGACAACAGTCTTGTACATAGCATTTCCAGAATCATTGAAACAGCTCGAGGCTAAATGCATTTGAGCATATATTGCTGAAAAAAGTAAAGGCCCATACACACTAGGTGACATACAGGGCCGGTTCTTTGCCTTGTGGCGCCCCGGGCAAAATATAGGGGCGTGGCTTCAAATGGGGGCGTGGCCACGGCGCTGAAAGAAAAAATAAAATTAAAAAAAATTATACTTACCATCCCCGTTCCTGATCCAGACCGCCTCCGCCGGCGCCGCCGCTCTTCTCCTCTCTTCGATCTATGGGAGAGACGTTATAACGTCTCTCCCATAGAACAGCATAGACACTAGAGGTCAATTATGAGCCCTAGTGTCTGTGCCAGTATGTTGTGCGGTGCGCGATGACGTCATCGCGCATCGCACAGCAAAGGTCCTCTCCATGAAGGGAAACTAGACCGTAGCGTCTAGTTTCCCTTCATGGAGAGGACCTTTGCTGTGCGGTGCGCGATGACGTCATCGCGCACCGCACAACTAAGGTCCTCTCAATGAAGGGAAACTAGACGCTACGCGTCTGGTTCCCTTCAAAGCGGGGGGCACAGCAGGGCACTGCGGGGGGCACAGTGGCGGATCTTGCCCTGGTGCGGCGCCCTCCGGAAGGCGGCGCCCCGGGCAAAAGTACCGCTTGCCAGTGGCAAGAGCCGCCACTGGTGACATAGGGGGTAATTCAGATCTGACCGCTGGGCTGCTAACTTTGCTGTCCTGCGATCAGATAGTTGCCGCCTCCAGGGGGAGTGTAAATTCGTTGTGCAAGTGTGTGATCGCATGTGTTTGCCAAGCTGCGAAAAATAGGATTTTAATACCTACCGGTAAATCCTTTTCTCTTAGTCCGTAGAGGATGCTGGGGTCACATTAGCACCATGGGGTATAGACGGGATCCGCAGGAGACATGGGCACTTTAAGACTTTCAAAGGGTGTGAACTGGCTCCTCCCTCTATGCCCCTCCTCCAGACTCCAGTTATAGGAACTGTGCCCAGGCAGACGGACATTTCGAGGAAAGGATTTATTGTTACACCAAGGTGAGCACCTTACCAGCTCACACCTCCAGTATGCCGCAGAACGTGGCATTTAACAGAATACAAGCCAACGGCATGAACAATTGCAGCAACATGCTGATCAGAACCGTCACACAACAAGTGTGTAACCACAATTAATAACTGCAGATACCGTACGCACTGGGACGGGCGCCCAGCATCCTCTACGGACTAAGAGAAAAGGATTTACCGGTAGGTATTAAAATCCTATTTTCTCATACGTCCTAGAGGATGCTGGGGTCACATTAGAACCATGGGGTTATACCATAGCTCTAGAACGGGCGGGAGAGTGCGGACGACTCTGCAGCACCGAATGACCAAACTTGAGGTCACCATCGGCCAAGGTATCAAACGTGCAAACTTAGCAAAAGTGTTTGCTAAATAGCTGCTCGGCAAAGTAGCAATGCCGAGATCCCCCCGGGCAGCCGCCCAGGACGAACCCACCTTTCTAGTAGAATGGGCCTTCATCTATTTCGGGAACGGCAATCCTGCCGTGGAATGAGCATGCTGAAACGTATCACAGATCCAGCGCGCAATGATCTGCTTGAAAGCAGGACACCCAATCTTGTTGGGAGCATACAGGACAAACAGAGCCTCTGTTTTCCTAATCTGAGCCGTTCTGGCGACATAAATCCTCAAAGCTCTGACCACATCCAGAGACTTTGACTCAACGAAGGCATCAGTGGCCACAAGCACCACAATAGGTTGGTTCATGTGGAAAGATGAAACCACCTGCGGCAGAAATTGTTGACGTGTCCTCAATTCTGCTCTACCTTCATAGAAGTTCAAATAAGGGCTCTTGTGAAACAAGGCCGCTAACTCCGACCCCCGCCTTGCAGAGGCCAAGGCCAACAGGACGACCACTTTCCAAGTGAGGAATTTCAACTCCACCTTCTGTAAAGGTTCAAATCAATGTGATTGAAGAAACTGCAACCCACATTAAGACCCTATGGTGCCACTGGAGGCACAAAAGGAGGTTGGATGTGCAACACGCCTTTCATGAAAGACTGAGCTTCCGGAAGGGATGCCAATTGTTTCTGAAAGAAAACCGATAAATATAAGCCTTCTCCCTGTTGTGACGGGGGAACCAGGACAATGACCTGATTCTGACACAACTTTTGTATTGCGTCGCATACTACCTCCCTGTCCTCCGGAGAATTGGTAAGGCCGATTTGAAAAATCGATGAGGGAAAACGTCTTGAAACTCCAGTTTGTACCCTTGGGACACTATTTGTAAAACCCACGGGTCCAGGTCCGTTTGACTGAAGAGTTTTAGACGTGGCCCCACCGGTGCAGGCTCCCGCAAGAGAGCCCCAGCGTCATGCGGTGGATTTGGCAGAAGCAGAGGATGATGTCTGCTCCTGTGATCTTGAAGAGGCTGCGGACCTCTTCCCTCTTCTCCTCCTCTACCTGCAAAGAAAGGGGAATCCTAAAGTCTTGTGTATCTATTTGGACGGAAATTACTGCATCCGATAATGATGTGTCTTCATCCGTTGTGAGGGAACATAGGGCAAGAAGGCTGACTTACCTGCGGCAGCTGCCGAGGTCAAATTAACTAGGCCGTCGCCAAACCAGGCTTCACCTTCATAGGGAAGAGACTCCATTTCTTCTTGGAGTCAGCATCAGCATTCCATTGGTGAATCCACAACGCCCTTCTAGCCGAGACCGTTATGGAATTGGCCTGTGAACCCAAGAGTCCTATATCCCTAGCAGTCTCACGTAAGTATGCTGCAGTGTCCTTGATATGACTCAACGTAAGGAGTATCCCAACTCTCCCCAGGGTATCTATATCGGATGACAAGGCATCCTACATTTTTTTTTTTTTTTTACTACTACTCACCCCTGCGCCTGTAATGGCAGGTCTAAGTAACGTACCCGTGGTTACATAACTAGAATACAACGTAGCTTCCTGCATACGATCCGCTGGATTTGTGACAGGGCCCCGAGTAGAGCAGGGGGTGACTCCCACTTTATTCTGTCCGCGGTGGGAAATGAATAAACAACCGGAATCCTCTTGGGGATTTGAAACCATCTTGTCAGGGCTGACCCAGACTTTCTCAAACAGAGCATTCAGCACATGAGGTGGAGGTTACCTCATATATATATATTAGTGATGGTATTTAACAGGGGCCGGTGAGGCAATACCTCTGGTTCCAGTTGACCGCACTATTGATTTGTGTTGCTATGCTGCTTGTTTGACTAAGCTGTGAACTCCTTGACAAAGGTCCTGGTGTGGACCGAAACGTTGGCGGAGGAAACCGTTACTTGGAACTGTGAGATTGACCTTTTCATTAAATTTCCATTTCACTTGGTTGATTTAGATCTACAGAGTGCTATTCTTTCCACAGTAGTGTAAAATACTGTATTGTACTTTGGGCTACATCCCCTAGGGGGTGTGACTTTGATGGGCACCCTAGTAGTTGGCTGTGGTTTGTGAGAGTGCAGGGATCTTTGTTTTTATATATATATATATATATATAATAAGAATTTACTTACCGATAATTCTATTTCTCGGAGTCCGTAGTGGATGCTGGGGTTCCTGAAAGGACCATGGGGAATAGCGGCTCCGCAGGAGACAGGGCACAAAAGTAAAGCTTTTACAGGTCAGGTGGTGTGTACTGGCTCCTCCCCCTATGACCCTCCTCCAGACTCCAGTTAGGTACTGTGCCCGGACGAGCGTACACAATAAGGGAGGATTTTGAATCCCGGGTAAGACTCATACCAGCCACACCAATCACACCGTACAACTTGTGATCTAAACCCAGTTAACAGTATGATAACAGAGGAGCCTCTGAAACATGGCTTCCTAAACAATAACCCGAATTAGTTAACAATAACTATGTACAAGTATTGCAGATAATCCGCACTTGGGATGGGCGCCCAGCATCCACTACGGACTCCGAGAAATAGAATTATCGGTAAGTAAATTCTTATTTTCTCTATCGTCCTAAGTGGATGCTGGGGTTCCTGAAAGGACCATGGGGATTATACCAAAGCTCCCAAACGGGCGGGAGAGTGCGGATGACTCTGCAGCACCGAATGAGAGAACTCCAGGTCCTCCTTTGCCAGGGTATCAAATTTGTAAAAATTTACAAACGTGTTCTCCCCTGACCACGTAGCTGCTCGGCAGAGTTGTAATGCCGAGACCCCTCGGGCAGCCGCCCAAGATGAGCCCACCTTCCTTGCGGAATGGGCCTTAACAGATTTAGGCTGTGGCAGGCCTGCCACAGAATGTACAAGTTGAATTTTGTTACAAATCCAACGAGCAATCGACTGCTTAGAAGCAGGTGCACCCAACTTGTTGGGTGCATACAGTATAAACAGCGAGTCAGATTTTCTGACTCCAGCCGTCCTTTAAATGTATATTTTTAAGGCTCTGACAACGTCCAACAACTTGGAGTCCTTCAAGTCGTCTGTAGCCGCAGGCACTACAATAGGCTGGTTCAGGTGAAACGCTGATACCACCTTAGGGAGAAAATGCGGACGCGTCCGCAGCTCTGCCCTATGTCGAATGGAAAATTAAATAAGGGCTTTTATAAGACAAAGCCGCCAGTTCAGATACTCTCCCGGCCGAAGCCAGGGCCAGTAACATAGTCACTTTCCATGTGAGATATTTCAAATCCACATTCTTTAGTGGTTCAAACCAATTGGATTTGAGGAAATCTAAAACTACATTTAGATCCCACGGTGCCACCTTAGGCACCACAGGAGGCTGTATATGCAGTACTCCTTTGATAAAAATCTGGACCTCAGGGACTGAGGCCAATTCTTTTTGGAAGAATATTGATAGGGCCGAAATTTGAACCTTAATAGATCCCAATTTGAGACCCATAGACAATCCTGATTGCAGGAAATGTAGGAAAACGACCCAGTTGAAATTCCTCCATCGGAGCACTCCGCTGCTCGCACCACGCAACATATTTTCGCCAAATACGGCGATAATGCTTCGCGGTGACTTCCTTCCTTGCCTTTATCAAGGTAGGAATGACTTCTTCTGGAATGCCTTTTCCTTTTAGGATCTGGCCTTCAAACGCCATGCCGTCAAACGCAGCCGCGGTAAGTCTTGAAAAAGACAAGGACCCTGCTGAAGCAGGTCCCTTCTCAGAAGTAGAGGCCACGGATCGTCCGTGACCATCTCTTGAAGTTCCGGGTACCAAGTCCTTCTTGGCCAATCCGGAGCCACTAGTCTTACTCCTCTTTGCCGTATAATCCTCAATACCTTTGGTATGAGAGGCAGAGGAGGAAACACCTATACCGACTGGTACACCCAATGTGTTACCAGCGCGTCCACAGCTATTGCCTGCGGATCTCTTGACCTGGCGCAATACCTGTCCAGTGTCTTGTTGAGGCGAGACGCCATCATGTCCACCATTGGTTTTACCCAACGGTTTAATAGCATGTGGAAAACTTCTGGATGAAGTCCCCACTCTCCCGGGTGAAGGTCGTGTCTGCTGAGGAAGTCTGCTTCCCAGTTGTCCACGCCCGGGATGAATACTGCTGACAGTGCTATCACGTGATTCTCCGCTCAGCGAAGGATCCTGGCAGCTTCTGCCATTGCCCTCCTGCTTCTTGTGCCGCCCTGTCTGTTTACATGGGCGACTGCCGTGATGTTGTCCGACTGGATCAACACCGGTCTTCCTTGAAGCAGAGGTTTCGCCTGGCTTAGAGCATTGTAGATTGCTCTTAGTTCCAGAATGCTTATGTGAAGAGACTTTTTCAGGCTCGACCACACTCCCTGGAAATTTCTTCCCTGTGTGACTGCTCCCCAGCCTCTCAGGCTGGCATCCGTGGTCACCAGGATCCAATCCTGCATGCCGAATCTGCGGCCCTCCAATAGATGAGCCTCCTGCAACCACCACAGAAGGGATACCCTTGTCCTCGGCGACAGGGTTATCCGCAGGTGCATCTGAAGATGCGACCCTGACCATTTGTCCAACAGATCCCTTTGCATGGAATCTGCCGAAAGGGATTGCTTCGTAAGAAGCTACCATTTTTTCCCAGGACTCTTGTGCATTGATGTACAGACACCTTTCCTGGTTTTAGGAGGTTCCTGACCAGGTCAGATAACTCCTTGGCTTTTTCTTCGGGAAGAAAAACCTTTTTCTGAACTGTGTCCAGAATCATCCCCAGGAACAGCAGACGAGTTGTCGGCATTAATTGGGATTTTGGAATATTCAGAATCCATCCGTGCTGTTTTAGCACCTCTTGAGATAGTGCTAAACCCATCTCTAGCTGTTCTCTGGACCTTGCCCTTATTAGGAGATCGTCCAAGTATGGGATAATTAATACGCCTTTTCTTCGAAGAAGAAATATTATCTCGGCCATTACCTTTGTAAAGACCCGAGATGCCGTGGACAAACCAAACGGCAGCGTCTGAAACTGATAGTGACAGTTTTGTACAACGAACCTGAGGTACCCCTGGTGTGAGGGGTAATTGGAACGTGGAGATACGCATCCTTGATGTCCAAGGATACCATAAAGTCCCCTTCTTCCAGGTTCGCTATCACTGCTCTGAGTGACTCCATCTTGAACTTGAACTTCTTTATGTACAGGTTCAAGGACTTCAGATTTAGAATAGGCCTTACCGAGCCATCCGGCTTCGGTACCACAAAAAGAGTGGAATAATACCCCTTCCCTTGTTGTAGAAGAGGTACCTTGACTATCACCTGCTGAGAATACAGCTTGTGAATGGCTTCCAAAACCGTCTCCCTTTCTGAGGGGGACGTTGGTAAAGCAGACTTCAGGAAACGGCGAGGTGGCTCTGTCTCTAATTTCAACCTGTACCCCTGAGATATTATCTGCAGGATCCAGGGATTTACCTGCGAGTGAGCCCACTGCGCGCTGTAATTCTTGAGACGACCGCCTACCGCCCCCGAGTCCGCTTGCGAAGCCCCAGCGTCATTCCTCTGCCTCGTGGCAGATATGAATAGCCCTTTGCTCTCTTATTTTTAAAGGAACGAAAGGGCTGCGGTTGAATGTTGGGGAGTGACTTGAGGTAGAAAGGTGGATTTCCCGGCCGTAGCCGTGGCCACCAAATCCGATAGACCGACCCCAAATAACTCCTCTACGCATCGCCTGTCCACTGTCGTGTCCATAAAGCTCTTCTGGCCGAAATGAACATAGCACTTACCCGTGATGCCAGTGTGCAGATATCTCTCTGTGCATCACGCATATAAAGAAATGCATCCTTTATTTGTTCTAACGACAGTAAAATATTGTCCCTGTCCAGGGTATCAATATTTTCGATCAGGGACTCTGACCAAACTACCCCAGCACTGCACATCCAGGCAGTCGCAATATCTGGTCGTAGTATAACACCTGCATGTGTGTATATACCTTTTTGGATATTTTCCATCCTCCTATCTGATGGATCTTTAAGTGCGGCCGTCTCAGGAGAGGGTAACGCCACTTGTTTTGATAAGCGTGTTAGCGCTTTGTCCACCCTAGGAGGTGTTTCCCAGCGCTCCCTAACCTCTGGCGGGAAAGGGTATAAAGCCAATAACTTCTTTGAAATTAGCAGTTTTTTTATCGGGGCACCCCACGCTTCATCACACACGTCATTTAATTCTTCTGATTCGGTAAAAACTACTGGTAGTTTTTTCACACCCCACATAATACCCTGTTTAGTGGTACCTGTAGTATCAGCTAAATGTAACATCTCCTTTATTGCCAAAATCATATAACGTGTGGCCCTACTGGAAAATACGGTTAATTCGTCACCTTCACCACCGGAATCAGTGCCTGTGTCTGGGTCTGTGTCGACCGACTGAGGCAAGGGGCGTTTTACAGCCCCTGACGGTATTTGAGGCGCCTGGACAGGCACTAATTGAGTGTCCGGCCGCCTCATGTCGGCAAACGACTGCTTAAGCGAGTTGACGCTATCCCGTAATTCCACAAATAAAGGCATCCATTCTGGTGTCGACCCCCTAGGAGGTGACATCCTCATATTTGGCAATTGCTCCGCCTCCACACCAATAACGTCCTCATACATGTCGACACACACGTACCGACACACAGCAGACACACAGGGAATGCTCTATACGAAGACAGGACCCACTAGCCCTTTGGGGAGACAGAGGGAGAGTCTGCCAGCACACACCAAAAAGCGCTATATATGACAGGGATAGCCTTATGATTAAGTGCTCCCTTATAGCTGCTTTTATATTAATATATTGCCATTTATTTTGCCCCCCCTCTCTGTTATACCCTGTTTCTGTAGTGCAGTGCAGGGGAGAGACCTGGGAGCCTTCCTGACCAGCGGAGCTGTGACAGAAAATGGCGCCGTGTGCTGAGGAGATAGGCCCGCCCCTTTTTCGGCGGGCTCGTCTCCCGCTATTTAGTACATTTAGGCAGGGGTAAATATCTCCATATAGCCTCTGGGGCTATATGTGAGGTATTTTTAGCCTTTTTAAAGGTTTTCATTTGCCTCCCAGGGCGCCCCCCCCCAGCGCCCTGCACCCTCAGTGACTGCCGTGTGAAGTGTGCTGAGAGGAAAATGGCGCACAGCTGCAGTGCTGTGCGCTACCTTAAGAAGACTGCAGGAGTCTTCAGCCGCCGATTCTGGACCTCTTCTTGCTTCAGCATCTGTGAGGGGGCCGGCGGCGTGGCTCCGGTGACCATCCAGGCTGTACCTGTGATCGTCCCTCTGGAGTTCATGTCCAGTAGCCAAGAAGCCAATCCATCCTGCACGCAGGTGAGTTCACTTCTTCTCCCCTCTGTCCCTCGTTGCAGTGATCCTGTTGCCAGCAGGAATCACTGTAAAATAAAAAACCTAAGCTAAACTCTCTAAGCAGCTCTTTATGAGAGCCACCTAGAATTGCACCCTTCTCGGCCGGGCACAAAAATCTAACTGGAGTCTGGAGGAGGGTCATAGGGGGAGGAGCCAGTACACACCACCTGACCTGTAAAAGCTTTACTTTTGTGCCCTGTCTCCTGCGGAGCCGCTATTCCCCATGGTCCTTTCAGGAACCCCAGCATCCACTTAGGACGATAGAGAAATATATATATATATATATATATATATATATACATAGACCCCATTTGTCAGGAACAGCAGGGTCCTCAGGGACGTTAATACGTTCTTAATATCCACAATCATGTACTGAATGCTCTTTGCCAATATTGGATCTAATCAGGAAACATTATGGTCGACATAGGAATCCGTATCCGTGTCGGTATCAGTAGTAACTGGGCAAAATAACATTTGTGCGACCCCGAGGGCCTGAGGGAAAAGAAGCATAGATTTTCTCCACATCTGTGTCCGGGACACATATTTATTCTGATATGAATCATATTATCAATCAAACTTACACCCAGTCAGTTAACGGTGGTGCCGACAGGGTCACCACCACATGTCTGCGTCCCCAATATAGTTTCCTCTTAGGAAAACCATTCAGCCACCGACATGTTGACCCACGTATACCAATTACCCACAGACACACTGGCTTATGGGGGACAGACCGCTTTCATTATATATCTATACATATATATACCTATTTATATATACAGTAAATCTGTCAGAGGGACACAGAGGATTTTTCAGCTCACAATTCAGCGCCAAAAGTATACAGTCTGGGAAATAATAAATTCTACAGTGACAGACTTGTAGCGCTTTTAGTTTAATATCATACACCGAAATTGCTGCGCTCCCCCCCCCCGTTTTGCACCCTGATCTTGTCAGCAGTGAAGGTAGGACCAGCGTCTCTCTGAGGAGAAAACATGGCGCCGAGCAGTGTGCTGGTGAGGTGAGGAAGAAGCCCCGCCCGCCGTAATGGCGCGCTTCTATCCCACTCAGAAATAATTAATCACGCTGGCGGGGTAAGGACAGTGTCCGCTTTTGCCAGCCTTATTGTGAGGAATTTATGCTGCCCAGGGCGCTCCCCCCCCCGCACCCTGCAGTGACTTGTTTGTGTGGGAGCATGGCGCGCAGCGTTCCGCTCGCTGCGCGGTACCTCATAATGCCGTCACTGGAGAAGAAGTCTTCTTTTCTTCTGCTACTCACCTGTCTTCTGACTTCTGGCTCTGTAAGGGGGTGACGGCAGGCTGTGGGAGTGAGCATCTAGGCGTACCCAGCGATCATCACCCTCAGGAGCTAATGGTGTCCTGTCAGCCAGCAGCAGAGCCATTGAACTCACTAGAAGTTGGTCATACTTCTCTCCCCTAAGTCCCATGAAGCAGGGAGACTGTTGCCAGCAGCCTCCCTGAACATAAAAAAACCTAACATAAGTCTTTTCAGAGAAACTCAGTAGAGCTCCCCTGTAGTGCATCCAGTCTCCCTGGGCACAATTCTAAAACTGGAGTCTGGAGGAGGGGCAAAGAGAGAGGAGCCAGTTCACACCCTTTGAAAGTCTTATAGTGCCCATGTCTCCTGCGGATCCCGTCTATACCCCATGGTTCTAATGTGACCCCAGCATCCTCTAGGACGTATGAGAAATTCAGTGTGCGCAGTCTGTGCGCAGCCCAGGACTTACTCCTCCAGTGCGATGAGAACAGGCTGATCGGGGCCAGAGCTGACATCAGACACCCTCTCTGATAACAATGGTGGTCATTCCGAGTTGTTCGCTCGGTAATTTTCTTCGCATCGCAGCGATTTTCCGCTAATTGCGCATGCGCAATGTTCGCACTGCGACTGCGCCAAGTAAATTTGCTATGAAGATTGGTATTTTACTCACGGCATTACGAGATTTTTTCTTCGTACTGGAGATCGGAGTGTGATTGACAGGAAGTGGGTGTTTCTGGGCGGAAACTGGCCGTTTTATGGGAGTGTGTGAAAAAACGCTACCGTTTCTGGGAAAAACGCGGGAGTGGCTGGAGAAACGGAGGAGTGTCTGGGCGAACGCTGGGTGTGTTTGTGACGTCAAACCAGGAACGACAAGCACTGAACTGATTGCACTGGAAGAGTAAGTCTCGAGCTACTCAGAAACTGCACAGAGAAGTCTTTTCGCAATATTGCGAATCTTTCGTTCGCAATTTTGATAAGCTAAGATTCACTCCCAGTAGGCGGCGGCTTAGCGTGTGCAATGCTGCTAAAAGCAGCTTGCGAGCGAACAACTCGGAATGAGGGCCAATGTGTGTTCCCTAATGCACACTGAGTGAAAAATAATACTACATAATAATTAGATAATACGGAGATCTTAGTTGCGTATATCTGCAGATATAGGGTTAAGCCCCCAGGCCGATCGACAAGGCTTCTCCGTCACTGGGGGTCCCAAATACTAGGTATGGGTCCGGGGTGCAGGACCCCATCACGTCGGCACAGGTCGGCTACCCCAGGTCAGCACACAGGTGAAAATTAATAAGAAGCACAGAAGTGCTATGTAAGTGGTATGATTAAAATAATACAAAAATATATACAAAGTGATAGGGAAAATCATAAGTGTTAATAAATCATAAAGTGTTATTAACACTTATGATTTTCCCTATCGCTTTGTATATATTTTTGTATTATTTTAATCACACCACTTACATAGCACTTCTGTGCTTCTTATTAACCCTTATTAATTTTCACCTGTGTGCTGACCTGGGGTAGCCGACCTGTGCCGACGTGATGGGGTCCTGCACCCCGGACCCATACCTAGTATTAGGGACCCCCAGTGACGGAGAAGCCTTGTCGATCGGCCTGGGGGCTTAACCCTATATCTGCAGATATACGCAACTAAGATCTCCGTATTATCTGATTATTATGTAGTATTATTATTTTTCACTCAGTGTGCATTAGGGAACACAAATTGTTTTTTCTTCCACAGAATTACCCCTCCCTTTTAGCACCTGAGTGAAATCACAATCTGATTGAGCAGCTCACCATCATATGTGCATTACCCTCCCTGATAACGCTTGGTAACACCTGCGTTTTTCTGGACACTCCCTGTAAATGGTCAGTTGCCACCGGGTGGTCTTCAGTATGCCGACTGACGGGATCCTGGCGCACAGTATACCGGCGCCGGAATCCCGACAGCCGCCATACCGACACTTATTCTCCCTCGTGGGGGTCCACGACCCCCCTGGAGGGAGAATAAAATAGCGCGAATAAAATAGCGCGCCACCATGCCCGTAGCGTGGCGAGCGCAGCGAGCCCGCAAGGGGCTCATTTGCGCTCGCCATGCTGTCGGTAAGCCGGCGGTCGGGCTCCCAGCGCCGGTATGCATACCATACTGAACTCGTTGCCACCCACAAATGGCCTCCTCCTGTCAATCACCTTGCGAACGCCCGTACAAACAGATTTTTCGCACCATACCGTCGCTGACTGGTGATGCCCGTTGTTGTTGTCCGAAGCGCATGCGCATTGCGTTGCATACATATGTACAGTTAGGACCCGATCGCCGATGTGCGAAAACGTACAGCAGCGATCAGATCTGAATCACCCCTATAGTAAGCTTTATCGCTCATTTTTACCCTCCTTAACGATATTGCTTACTATATCGCCCAGTGTGTATGCTGCAAACGACGGCCGATGCACGGTCACGGGGGTTGTTAACGACCCCCTCTGTGGGCTGTGCATGCAGCTCAATCTGATGATATTGTCATATGCTGCATGTTCGGGCTGGCCGCGGCTAAAGATACCGCACAGTGTGTATGCCCACATTGGGGGGCCCGGCCTGGGAGGGGACACACTTGGCAATGTCGCTCCTGGAGCCAACTGACTAATATGTATGCACCTAAAGCGTACACCAGTGTCTGATAGATGTGTTTTCATATGTTATTTATAAATACTTAAAGGAACCCATCTCACAAAATGTAAAAAGTCATCAGGATGGAAGGAGAGTCTCCTAAACTCACCTGAAGTAGGGCAGCAGGAATTTCTGCTGCCCTGGTACCTCCCTATTCCAGAGTAATTTATAAAAAACAAGCTATATCACCTCTTCAACTGAAAACACATACAAACAGATAAACGAAAAACATGTGTAAAGTAACCAGAGGAGACCTATTAGTAGTGAGTCCCAAGATTTGAATGCCCTCATTACCTCACAGAGGGCCCGATTCAGAGGTGGACACATCGCCGATATTTGCTACTGCGCATGTCAAAAAAAATCTAGGAAACCATTACTGCACACGTGTGAACCATGGTGTGCGATGGAGTGCACATTTGCATACAACATAGCTATTACTTGAGACGGCTTCTGTGATCCATGGACTGATACGGATAGAGACTGGGAGGTGACCTAAAGTCTTCACAAGAGGAGGAAACGTCATAAGCATGGTATGGGAATGTCATGGGCGTGTTTCAGCATGTGATTGCGATCACTTATGCAGCTTTGCGGCCACTGTGGCCATATGTTAAGAAAGTTACAAGGTAGACTCCAGGCAAGGGCTGCTTGAGGAGTCGAATTTGCATCGTTGGTATAGTAATTGGATCCCCCACCGGTGGGGCCCACACCACACACCCTGCACCCATTATTTTTAATACTTACCCTCCAGAGTCCCGCGGTGCAGCAGCAGCGCTGCAGAAATCACTGGGAAAATGGTGAAGCACATTCTGGTGTTTCGCGTATGCACAGTAGGAAAATCGCTGAGAAAATGGCCACCGCGCCATTTTCCAGGAGATATGCGCATGCGCTCTTTGCTCTGGGACATCGCTAGGGTCTCAGAGCTACAGCATTGCCGGCTAGAGAGGAGGGGGCCTAGACGAAGCTTGCACACGGGCCTCCTCCTCTCTAGATGTGCCCCTG
Source organism: Pseudophryne corroboree (assembly GCF_028390025.1). Lineage (NCBI taxonomy): Eukaryota > Metazoa > Chordata > Amphibia > Anura > Myobatrachidae > Pseudophryne > Pseudophryne corroboree. Next base: position 406,324,875 of record NC_086449.1, read on the forward strand.
TTACGCTGGCATTTGCTTATTTGCGCACTTGAGAATCAGGGAGAAATGGCTACTTCTGTGGCCTTGTGTTTTTATATAGCTACATAACTCCTTTGTAACTAATCTTATATTGTACTGTAGGGGTTGTATTATGCCAAATATCTTTGATGACTATCGATCACTTATATTCAGCAGTGGTCTTCAGGAGCATAATGCAAAGCTCTGCACTAGCCCCCCCTCTAGGATCCCACCACTGCAAACCTGACACAAAAAGACATAAAGCATTCGTAGAGCTCAGATCTTTAATTTCTGCTCTCTCATAAAGAATGAAAGAAAATAATTAAACGGAAACAAAGCAATTACAGCAACACATAATTAAATGGTAATAAAATACTTAAATGTTTGTTCTATTTGCCAGTAACTGTTAATTATTATTTTATTTGCCAATGTATTATAACTAGAGATGAGCGGGTTCGGTTTTACTTGGATTTTACATAAACATCACTCTTTTTTTTACAAGATAAGTGTACTGTACATATAAAATATTTCTGTTTACAGATGGGGCTATCAACCTAACCACACCAAAATACATTTTCTTCGTTTGACTCAAAATGTGTCTCACATCCACACTCGTTAACTGCTCTCATTCACAGTTACAGAATTGTGGAATTACCTCCATTGCACAACAAAACTTTCTTCCAGGCATTGTGAAGTGATGGGTGGAGCCAGGATTCAACACAAAGAGCGTCATCATCTGTCTGTCCCGCCCATTTCACTCGGGACGAGGGCGGCTGCAGTTGGTGCCTCCAGGAGCTTTATCCACTCTTACAGGCAGCCAGAAGCGTCACCCTATTTTCGAGAGCCTGCCACACGATCCAGAAGGAAAAAAACAACCCTTCTGGCAATCTTATCAAATTACAAATCCAACTATATAATTTCCATAAACTGTTCTACACAATGGTATAGATGTGTCCCACTGGCACATCAGGTGTAGGTGCTGGGATAGTATGTTTGTTCCCAGTGCCGGAAGTGTGGCAGGCCATCTGGCACTGGGACCAGGTGTCGGCACCCAGCTCCAGTGGTGCAGTGGTCCTTAGTGGCTGGCACTGGGACAGGGTTTCTGTTACCAGTGACGGTCAAAAGCGGTAAAAGCATCGGGCGTTTGAATTTGGCACTGTCCTTGAGCTAACACGGCTTGTGGATCAGTAGCCAATAGGAAGCGGCCATGTCATAGCTCGGCCCCCTCGCAACATCTTATATTAGGCATTGCAGAGTTGGAAGTCAGTTTGGTGGCCGGGAGGGAGGAGAGAAGAACTCCAGAAGAAAAGAAGAGGGAAGAGCTGGCCCAGAAATCAGCCCTGGCGGAGGGCCGTGGGCAGCACCAGTGGCAAGAAGAAAGGAAGAAGCAGTGGCCGGCCTTGAGGATGGTAGCAGATGTCAGGAGGTGGCAGCAGAAGAAGCTGAGGACCAGAGAGTGCTGCTGGTGGGGGAAGCAAAAGAGCTATGAATGAAGCTCCCCAATTCAGCCTCTTCCACCGTTACAGGTAGGTCCTCGGTGATGCCTACTGTTAACTCCTTCCTAGACCACCAGGTGTCAGGCACTAGGCCTGTACCACATGTTGGCTGGCAGTGAGCCTGTGTTGCAGATTAAGTGACCTTGGACAGTACGCCCATGTCACTTAAAGTATAGTCATTAGAAAACATGTGCAGCAGTTAGGCAAGCCACATGCCTGAGCCCTAAATTAGAGTGATCCTGGGCATTAGGCCCAAATCACTTCACATGATCTGTTGGTTAGGCAGGAAATGTGCCTGAGAGACAGTACCATGTGTTATCCTATATAATGGTCATTCTTATATTGTATCCGTGCAGGGTAAATTGTACACTAGATTGCAGATTGTGTTTCACTACACTCACTGTTAACGTATGTTAGGTCAGTGAGTTGAGGGCCTTGTTTATTATAGTTGTGTTAGTTAGGACAGCTAGTCCCACACCTAAGTTACGATTAGGTCCTGAAGGCTGTGGTGTTTACTGTCTTTTTACAGGGACTTGTAAGAAAGCATGTGGGACAAAGTTCAAGAGCAACACTGGTGAGAACCATCTTTGTCTGTCACTTTCTGTCTATATTTCTTCTGGGTTGACAGTGGACCTTGCACTCTGGTGCAAGGTCAAATCTTCACCTGCTGCCCATAGATGGAATCTATGATCTGATGCCAAAAGTGCTAGTGAGGATTTTTGAAGTTTGGGTCTGGTAAGGCGTTGCGGTCTTCAAAGGTAGGACGGCGCTCACATTTTGTCCTTCCTCCTAGACCTCCTGCTTTGTACCCAGCCTACATACCAGGACCGTCCGTTGTAAGAATCAGGTAGGCCATCACCTACACCTGCATGGCAGCATGCAACACCATCCCACCACACCCCTTTTACACAATTACCTCCCATTCACACAATACACACATATAATTTGACTTATGTTCTGTTTCTACGCTCACACAACTAACTGACCCCAGGCCAACACTGCTGTGCAACTAGATCATGCAGTCCACCAAGAATGTTTACAATTTGGCTGGACCAAACTGAAATATGTAGCACTTATCCTCCTATATAAAATTCCTACAGAGGCTTCTCACCTCTTTGTCTGACTTTTATTTCCCATTTGCATTTTTTTACATTGATTGTTCACAATTGTACAACAAAATGGAATATGTTGGTGCTATATAAACAAATGTTTGCAAATATAGTATGCTCATCTTTGCTCTAAGCTAGCCTTATTTAAGTTTATGTTTTTAATGCCACCTCTGAATTATCTAAACTTGCATCATTTTTTGGGCTTTTCAGTAATAACCATTAACTTTTTGCGAGTGGACACATTGGGCGGAATTCAATTGTTTGAAAAGTCGGTTGGGTGTCTGTTTTTTCCTGTCTACTAAATAGGAAAAAAACAGACTCCCAACTGACTTTTCAAACAATTGACTGCATCATCAAAATACTAATTAGCCCGCTATGTAATGTTCACTAGTATGCTGCATACATCTAACTGTACAAGTATTTAATATGTCCATATTCATTGCATTAGTGAATTATGGGGGTTATTCAGGTTTGTTAGCAACCCAAAAAAGCAAGTAACTGGGCAAAACCATCTTGCACTGCAGGTGGGGCAGATGTAACATGTACATAGACATTTAGATTTGAGTGGGCTATTTTGTTTCTGTGCAGGGTAAATACTGGCTGCTTAATTTTTACACTGCAATTTAGATTTCAGTTTGAACACACCCCACCCAAATCTAACTCTCTCTCTGCACATGTAACATCTGCCCCACCTGCAGTACACATGGTTTTGCCAAGGTGGTTGCTTTTTTGGTTTGCTAACAAACCTGAATAAGGCCCTATATTGTCAAATATTTCTCAGTTGCCAGATAGTGACCATAATTCAGAGACAGACCACTAAATAAAATAAAAATGTGTGTGAACTTTTTTTAATTTTTCTGCTTCAGATGCCAGCTGGCTGGCCATCCAACTGACCGATCTGTTAAGCATACATATCAAGCATACCAATCGGCTGCTCAATATGTCTGGCAAGACATAACAACTGGGCGGGCACTTAAATGTTGCAAGTGTCATTGGATCCTGCAGCCAGGATAATGGGGTCGGTAGGCCAGTCACTCGTACACACAGGCGGATGTACCGATATATCGGTAAAATATATCAGCATCTGCCATGTTGCAGGGTCAACGTGATATGTCTGTGAACTACACCATTAACAGACATATCGGCTGCACACACGAGCTGATGCACATAGTGCGATATATTGTTCGCCGGGTGTACAAACGATATATCGCATAGTATGTACCCAGCCCTAATTCCTTTTTGGGGGATCCTGCTCTGACCACTATTTAATTTAATCTGTTGCTTCCTGTTTCCTTCATCCCTGCCCTGAGTAACACTGATAATGGGTGGACTTAATTTATGGAGGCAGTCATCTATACACATGAGTTGATAATAGCCCCCATAAATACATATCACACACATCTCCTGGCATTGTGAGAACTCACATGATGATATGATTGAATAAAGTAGTTGTACAATTCCCCCCTTTTTAAAATGAAGGAATCATAGGACAAAGAGATGAGATGATGGCTGCATATAATAAAATGTTCTGATCCATGTAATACCCACACTACAGCCATAGTTAAAATACAGTATTTTAGTGCAAAGGATAGTCAATACATAATATAAGATTTTACCTGAAAAATGCTGAGAGTCCATGGATTCTCCATTGATGTCATTATATTCTGGGGCCTTAAAGATATCAGTCTGATAATCTGTAAAACAGGATAGTTTTATGAAAATTTGGTTTCATATTTACACTAGATAAAGTAAACTGTTGGGTTTTTCTCTTTGACAATATTATAGACCTAAATATCACAATTGTAATGGAAGGCTAAGTAATTTTTTATATATATCATTTTTTCACAGATGTATTAAATAGGTAATCCTACATACACACTAAACTTCGGTCCTTCTACAAAAGATTATCTCCTTTTTAAAATCTCTCTGGAGGTTGCAGAGTATGTGTGCCAGCTACACAGACAAAAGCTTACAGCTCTCAGCATGTCATGTGATGACAGAGGGTGGACTTGGAGGAAGGCAGATTTTACAGTACACCAAGCAGACAGAGCTCAGAGGGAGATTCACGGATTCAAGTGCAGCTGCTATGGGGCCCAGAGCTGAAAGGGGCTCACCTTGCCTGTCAAAGTAACGTGTTAATATACATTTTTCACCATTGGGTGGTATATAGGTGTCCTTACAGACTTTTGCCTTGGGGCCTACAATATATCTAGTTACACCCCTGGACCTGCTCAATGTAATGTGGTATAAAATGAACTGGAGGGCATTATAATGTTACATAATATGAAGTAGGACACTGTAATATGGCACAGTATGAAGTGAAGGCACTGTAGTGTGGCATAATAAGAACATAAGGCACTGTAATGTGATATAATATGAACTGAGGACACTATGTCATAATGTGCATTGGGGTGACTGTGTTGGATAATGTGTACTGGCATCCCTACAATGTGACACAACGTGAACTAGGGCCCTACTGCTGTTCACAAAATACACTAGGTCACTACTATGGGGCATAATATTAACTAGGGCACTACTATGGTCATTACAATAAACTAGAGCACTATTATGGGGCATAACATTAAGAAATGCACTACTGGTGTTCATAAAATGAACTATGGCACTATTATGGGTCGTAAAATTAACAATTGCTGCAGAGAGGTGTATCTCTAGAAGCAATGGAACAGGGGCCCCTTCAAAATGTTGCTATGGGGCCCATAAAGTTCTGGCTACTCCCCTGGGGGGAAATTCCATAGCCTCTGTCTGCCACTCTAGTTAATGTACAGAATTATAAATCATTATTTGCAGCCTTTGGAAACAAAACAGGGAAAATTAGTAAAAAACAAATTTCTTCTTATAGTATGACACAGTCTTGGGACTGCATTTTGGGGGGGGGCGGGATTCAATTGTGCTCGTTATATTTTCACACAAAAAGGGCTTTATTGCAGTTTCTTGCCCAATTTTGTTTTTCTGGGCAATTTAATTAAAGCCCCTTTTCTCCCACAAAAAAAATCCCATTTTTAGGGCGAGAACATAGGATCATGGAAAACCTCCTGGACCTGTGGGGGTCATTCAAAACCTGCCGCTGTTGTGGTGCACAGCCCACTTTGCTGGTGGCAGCAAACTGCACATGCGCAGCGGCCACATTGTGGATGCGCGGACATGCACATTGCGGACCGCAATGTAATTGACAGCGATGAGCGTTCGTGGGGCGGCAAATGCGGCGTTGCAGGAGCGAGATGAGGCGAATGGGGGCACGCTGGGCCCGTTTTTCAGGGTGGCTGTGTGACGTCACATGCAGCCACTCCGAAATAAGATGAGCGCTGACCGCCTGACAGCCAGTGGTCAACCTTAGATCCAATGAGTCCGCAATCTAATTGCAGACACATCGGGGGACGGCATCACACATGCTGGGCGGCCTTGCCCTGTGCCGGGCGGCACCCAGCATGTGTGGAGATGAATGTATGCAGCGATCTGCATTCATCTCTGAATAACCCCGTTATTGCGGACGCAGAAAAACAGCACTTATAGGGGATTTTGCTTCCGGACCTCAGCGGGTCCAGAAAAAATATGCCAATAAATGCCGGCGGGTGCTGTAACATAATTCATCACTACCTCCTGAGGTGGTGCACAGAAATTGGTAAAAGTTCTGGTTTGGAATGCCTAAACTACTTTCTGGGTGCGCTAATCAGGACTTCAAACGGGTTTGGCCACTTTACGTGACTAAACTCGGTCTATTTGGGCATGGCAAGTGCAAAACAACCCAACTGATTATCGCTCCGACAGGGGATAAGACATGATCTGCTGCACAAAAACAATTAACTCGCCCCCTCTGAGTTAATAGGAAGACAAATAGGCTACGGGGGGGCGGGGCCTGTTCCTTAAAGATTCCCCCACCCCAACACAATATTGGTTACCTTGACCACAGTTTAGATGTCACTGCACAATGAGAGCGGGATGCACTAACCTTGTGTGGTACATCTAGCCACACATCGCATCCATGCTAATCACATATGTACTAGCATATGCGATTAGTATCGCAAAGGATATGAACCGGGAGACCATCTGCGCATGTGGCGGCCACGGGATGCTGGGAGGGATCCAATCAAATCTCTCTCAGCTAGGAATGTGGAAAGAAGTCCATAGGCTTCTCTAGGGTAACGCCAGCAAAAGCCCTGGTGTCCATGGCTTCGTACATTTGGAAATGCTCTTGCTGAAAGAGAACCATGCACTAATTATAAGAGATTTCTGAGAACCTCAATAAAATAGTTTTAGATGCTCATGAACCTGGAAAGGATTAAGGAAATATTGTTAGTATATGGCTTGTAAATATAATACAGTATCGCTGAATATTTTTCCAAGAGCAGGAATCTAAACAGATACCAATCCCAGAGCAAAGCATACAATTCTTCAGGACATCACAAAGAACCTCATATTAATGGATTTGTATGATGCTCTTAGAGCAGTGAGTTTACCATAAGGAAACCATTCAGCAAATATGATATACCTCATAGTACAGTATATCAATTTAAAAAAAATCACTGTTTTTAAGAAAAAGAACATTTTACCAATATGGAGTATTCTGGATGATACACAATTCTTATTAATTATTTATTCATTACCAGTTATTTATATAGCGCACACATACTCCATAGCGCTTTACAGGGAATATTTGCCTATTCACATCAGTCCCTGCCTCAGTGGAGCTTACAATCTTAGGGGGTGATTCAGACCTGATCGCTAGGCTGCTAAAATTGTAGCACTGCGATCAGATAGTCGCCGCCCAAGGGGAGTGTATATTCGCCATGCAAGTGTGCGATCGCACACGGCGAGCTGCTAAAAATACCCTCAGTCAGCGGACAGCTGCAAATCTGTTCGCACCTCACTCACCAGTGGCTGGTTTTTACAAGTGTGTGCAGTCTGTGCGCAACCCAGGACTTACTCCTACAGTGCGATCAGAACGGGCTGATCAGGGCCGGAGCTGACGTCACACACCCTCCCTGAAAACGCTTGGGCATGCCTGCGATTTTCCGGACACTCCCAATAAGCGCTCAGTTAACACCCAAAAACGTCCCCTCCTGTCAATCACCTTGTGAACGCCCGTGCAATCTGATTATTCGCACCATCCTGTCGCTGACTGGTTGTTGTTGTCCGACGCGCATGCGCATTGCGGTGCACACACATGTGTATTTAGGACCTGATTGCCCGCTGTGTGAAAACGCACAGCAGCGATCAGGTATGAATCAGGCTCTATATTCCGTACCATACATACATGCACACACACTAGGGTGTTTTTTCAAGAGCCAATTAACCTACCAGTATATTTTTGGATTCTGGGAGGAAACCGGAGTACCCGGAGGAAACCCACGCAAGTACGGGGACAATATACAAACTCCACACCGTTGGGGCTGTGGTGGGAATCGACCCTCCACAGCCTCAGTGCTGTGAAGGCAATAATGCTAACCATTACACCATCCGTACTGCTCCAATTCTTGAGTAATAATGGTATGTGGACAGAAAATACAACAGCGGAACTTTTCAGCAGAATTGAGAAAAATGTTTTTGGAGAAAACAAAAAAAAATAAGTTTCAACAAACTTTGGCCCAACAGGTGGTAGCAGGGCCTGATTAAGGCTTCAGGGGGCCCGGGGTACTTTAGACAAGGGGGGCCCCAGAGGACTAAATATAGTGTATATAGGAAGGGGATGTACCTTACATGTGTGTGCGCGTATATATATATATACATATATATATATATATAGGATAGATAAAAGTATAAGAAGACAGCTGTTATAGGCAGTAACAACATATAGCACATATTATTCAACAGAAAATTAGCGTATGTATACACTGTAGAAAAACAATATGATATCACACTGTAGTGCTCAGCTAGACTCAGAGGATTGGACGTTGTGGCTAGTCTGCGAGGCACAGGGTCATCGCAAACCTGTCACACAGTAGGTGGTGATAGTATTATGTGGGGGCATGATCTGCTTGCGTCTAGGGATAGGCAAGCTGATGGTTACAACAGTGCAGGATTGTATAATCTGCCTGTCACAAAATTAAGTATATCAACTAATCCTAAACCCTATAGTACTACAAGAAGAAAACTGTTAACATACACACACAGTATACCTACATCCACACAAAACATCCACACACATACAGTACACACACACACACACACACACACACACACACACACACCAGGCACACACACACACACACACACACACACACACACACACACACACACACACACACACCCACTACATACCTACAAATAAACAGCATATCTACAGAAACACACACACACACACACACACAGCACTAACCAATGTAAAAGAAGAGAAGGAGATTCTGACTGAGTTAGTTACGCACAGGAGCTGCTGCTGCTGCTGCACATGCTCAGCAGCTCCTTCCACTGTGACTCATGTGTCCAGTACAGAGAGCGCTGCTGATCAGAGCTCTCTGTGAGGAGAGTTCTCGGCAGCTCGTTAGTGGCTGTGGGTGGTCCCGCCGGGTGCAGAGACGGAGATAAGGCTGTCTCCGTCTCTGAAACAGTTTGCTCAACTTCATTGAAAAAAAAAAAACATGCAAAACTGCCAGTGCTTCACGGCAGGCACGGGGGGCCCTTAAATTTGGGGGGCCCAGGGTAATGTGTCCCCTGGGCTCCCCCCTTAATCCGGCTCTGGGTGGTAGGCATACCATGGTTTGGACTGTAGGAGCCAAGTGGCTGAAAAATGTTAATCTGAAAACATGGGGGGTGATTCAGAGTTGCTCATAGCTGTGCTGAATTTAGCACAGCTACGATCAGTCACACAGACATGCGGGGGGGACCCAGCACAGGGCTAGCCCGCCCGCATGTTAGTCCCTGCCCCATCGCCAAAGTACAAAAGCATCGCTTTTGTACTTCAGGAGTAGCTCCCAGCCGGCGCAGCTCCTGCGCGCTGGCCAGGAGCTACTTGTTGCTGGCCAGGTCGCAGCGGCTGCGTGTGATGTACCCCTAAACGGCGGCTTAACGCTGCCGTCCCGCCCCCTCCCACCCAGCGACCGCCTCTGCCTGTCAATCAGCAGAGGCGATCGCTAGCTAAAGACAGCCATCGGCTGTCTGGCATGCGCCAGCGCACTGTGGCGCCAGCACATGCGCAGCTCAGACCCGATCGCTGCTGTGCGAAAATGCACAGCAGTGATTGGGTATGAATGAACCCCATGGTTAGCAGCTATGGAGGTACAGATATTGTAGGGGCTCAAGCACCTGCACCGTTGGCTTTTATTTTTATTATTGTTATTTCTATACTATAGTTTGGAGTTGCTCTGCAGTTACTGTAGGAACAATAAATTATGATTTGTATTAGCAATTTCTAAAGGAGAACAACATGGTGCAGGCCTGTGTACCGCTCCTTCCTTTTCTATGTGTGCCAAAATCCTCTGCTGCCTCAAAGGGGATGGAGTGAGCTCTACTCTTTGACACTCTATACTAGTACATAGGGACCTCAGTGTTTTGAAATGACAAGATCAAAGTCCTGGCTTAACTCAACTGAAATAGCATAATGTATAGTTCACCTCTGAAAGACCATAAATTTCAATGAGCTGATACAGTTCTATTCAGAATAAAAGGCAAAACTACCTCTAATCTGATCTCCGAGATTGATGAACCTATTATGGATATTGGCTATAGCCAGTGCTATTTTTGTAGGAAAATAGGTTCAGGAACTGTGGGCAGAACAGAGGTGAGCGTGATGTGGGTGGAGCTATCAAAGGGGCGTGGCATCAATTGGTACCAAACCTTTTTTTATTTTTTACACATAATGCTCCAAGTACTGCCATATATACACATAATGCCACGAGTGGTGCAGATACACATAATGCCCCCAGTAGTGCCAGTTACACAATGCCCCCAGTAATGCTAGATACACAATGCCCCCTGCAGTGGCAGATACATAATGCCTCCAGCAGTGCCAGTTACACAATGCCCACAGCAGTGCCAGTTACACAATGCCCCCTGCAGTGGCAGATACATAATGCCTCCAGCAGTGCCAGATACACAATGCCCCGAGCAGTGCCAGATACACAATGCCCTCAGCAATGCCAGTTACACCAGTACTATTTTTTTTAGAAAAATAGGTTTAGGAATTACGGGTCTGGGGGCGTAGCTATTAAATAAGTTATAGATAGACAGATGATAGTTTTTAGAAAAGAAGGCACTCAAAATGGACTTTAAAATAAAACTTATTTTATAGAAAATAAATTTTTGCACAGGAGCAGTTCAAGAACCCAGGTGATATCATATTTAATGAGAGGTTCAGGAGCTCAGTTCCTGCTGAAAAATAGCGCTGGCTATAGCTATTGCTTTACAAACACCAGTTACAAAATCGAATAACTTATGAACTAGAAATACTTGCAGCAAGCAAACAGTATGATATTATAGGCATTACTGAAACTTGGTGGGACGAATCTCATGATTGGACAGTCAATCTAGAGGGCTATACACTGTTTAGGAGAGACAGACTAAATAAAAAGGGTGGAGGGGTGTTTCTTTACGTAAAGCCATTTTTAAAACCTGATATACGGGAAGATATTCAGGAGGGGACTGTAGACACTGTCGAGACAACACGGGTAGAAATTGCATGCGGGGAAAAAGGAATAAAAAAAGTTAGTATTGGGTGTATGCTATAGGCCGCCTGGTATCAACGCATCTGATGAGGAATTGTTACTAAAGCAAATTGAAAGAGCAGCAGGAGTAGGAGACATAGTAGTGATGGGAGATTTTAACTATCCAGAGATAAACTGGAAAAACGATTCATGTGATACTGCTAGGGGCAATATGTTTTTAAACACACTAAATGATAACTACTTAGTTCAACTAATTGAGGAACCAACTAGGTACAATGCAATCTTTGACCTGGTATTAACAAACAATGGGGATTTGGTATCAGGTATTATAGTAGGGGAACCCATGGGAAACAGCGACCACAATATGGTCACATTCAATATCAGTTTCCATAAACAGCCCTATACTGGCTCAACTAGGACTCTAAGCTTTAGCAAAGCAAATTTTGAAAAGATGAGGGTATTTTTCAGGGATATTGAATGGGAAGGTTTGTTTTTAGGAAAAAATACTACGGAGAAATGGGAGGTACTAAAATTCCTGCTAGCTAAAAATACACTCAAATTTATTCCTACGAGCAGCAAAAAAAGGAATAAAAATCATAAACCGATGTGGCTTAACAAAAAGATTAAGGAACTTATGGGCAAGAAAAGGCGAGCATTTAAAAAATACAAATCTGACGGGGAAGCAGAGTCATTTCAGCACTATAAGGAATGTAACAAAATTTGCAAAAAGGAAATAAAGAGCGGCTAAAGTAGAAACTGAAAAACTAGTAGCAAAGGAAAGCAAAGCGAATCCCAAAAAAATATTTAAATACATTAATAGCAAGAGATTAAAGAAGGAGAGTATAGGCCCTTTAAAGGACAAGTTAGGAGTCTTAAGCAAAAATGATAATGACATAGCGGACACACTAAATTAGTTTTTTTCAACAGTATTTACTAGAGAGGACCCAATTCAGGGACTAACATATAATCTCAATAATGAGAATATCCCACTGATAGGTACTTATTTAAGCGAGGAAGTAGTCTGTGACCGATTAAAACATTTAAAGATTAATAAGTCACCAGGTCCCGATGGTATTCACCCAAGGGTTCTAATGGAGCTTCATTCTGAACTTGCAAAACCGCTATTTTTGATCTTTAAGGATTCAGTAATATCAGGTATGGTTCCCAAACACTGGCGTATAGCGGAAGTAGTGCCTATATTCAAAAAGGGAAGTAAAGCTGAACCAGGTAATTATAGACCAGTTAGTCTTACATCTATAGTGGGGAAAGTATTGGAAGGTATTCTAAGAGATAGTATTCAGAAGTTCCTTGAAGTCAATAAGGTCATTAAAAGGAATCAACATGGGTTTAAAAAGGACAGATCCTGTCAAACCAACTTACTTGGCTTTTATGAAACTGTAAGCGCAAACCTAGATCAGGGTAAAGAGGTGGATGTAATCTTTTTAGATTTTGCCAAAGCGTTCGATACTGTACCACACATGAGACTTATCTACAAGCTACAAGAATCAGGGCTAGGAAGCACAATATGCACTTGGGTCAAAAACTGGTTAGATAATAGGGAGCAGCGCGTTGTGGTTAATGGATCTTTTTCAACTTGGACTGAAGTGCTAAGTGGTGTGCCGCAAGGCTCAGTATTAGGACCGCTATTGTTCAATATTTTCATTAACGACCTAACAGAAGGTCTAGAGAGCATGGTGTCAATTTTTGCAGATTATACCAAATTGTGTAAAGTTATAAATGGGGAGTGGGATGCTGAGTCGCTTTAAAATGACTTAGTTAAATTAGAAGCTTGGGCAGCGAAATGGAGAATGCGCTTCAATACAGACAAGTGTAAGGTAATGCACTGTGGTAACAAGAACAAAAATAACACCTACCTACTAAATGGGGTAAAATTAGGGGATTCTGTACTGGAAAAGGACTTAGGCGTCCTCATAGATAGCAAACTAAGCAGTAGTACCCAAAGTAGGACTGCAGCAAAGAAGGCTAATAAGATATTAGCATGCATAAAACGGGGAATTGATGCTAGGGACGAGAGTATTATACTCCCGTTATATAAATCACTTGTGAGGCCACACCTTGAATACTGTGTACAATTCTGGGCACCTTACTACAAAAAGGATATCCTGGAGCTAGAAAAGGTTCAAAGGCGGGCGACCAAACTAATTAAAGGTATGGAGACGCTGGAATATGAGGAAAGGCTTGCAAGACTAGGCATGTTTACACTGGAAAAGTGGAGATTAAGAGGGGACATGATCAACATTTACAAATATATAAGGGGACAATATACAGATCTTGCGCAGGACCTGTTTTTGGTTAGATCAACACAGAGAACTCGTGGACACTCGCTCAGGTTAGAGGAGAGGAGATTCCACACAATACGGCGTAAAGCTTTTTTACGGTAAGGACGATACGTGTTTGGAATTCCCTGCCTGACGGAGTTGTAATGGCCGACCCAGTCAATACCTTTAAGAATGGGTTAGATAAATTCCTAATGGATAAGGATATCCAGGGTTACGGGGCATAGTCACGCACTATGGTTATTATAAAAAAGAGGGGTTAATCGGAACGTCAGTCAGCAACTTCAGTCAAAATTTTATACAAAATAATCGTGCATAGGAGACCACAAATAGGTTGAACCCGATGGACAATTGTCTTTTTTCAACCTTAGATATTATGTTACTATGTTTATCTGATTTGTTTCGCTGGTCTTTTTTATAAATATGATTTAGGATTAGCAGAAGATGATACAATGAGGAAAATAAATAACAAAAAAAAAAACATTTCTGGGACAGCCGACTAAGGGCTCCTACACATGGTATTGAATAATTTATATTTACACAAATCCTAGTGCTATGTCTTTTTGACTTCTATCACAGCGCAAGAGTGTGTACTCAAAGCATCCTATATGTAACTGGTGAAGAGATAGACAAAATTTCTGTAAAAAAAATGTAGGAGGAAATTGCATCCACTAAAAATAAGCAGTTTGTGCAATATATGGAGAGTAAACGAAGATGCCTGTGATTTTTTTCACCAATAGTGTAGGATACGGTAATAATGTAAGAAACAAAAAAAAGTATAAGATAGACTTTACACGGGTTGGGTATGCGTGACTGGCGGTCAGCATACCTCCGCCGATATCCCAGCAGCAGGAAACCCCTTGTGGGCTCGCTGTGCTCGCCACATGACTACATCCCCTTTAATCTTATAAAACACTATCTGCGTATCACTGCAATGTATTACAGTGGGGATTCCCTATGTCTGACCTCAGATCGTGGGAACCTCCACTGCATAAATAGAAGTATGTCATGTTTTTCTCATTCACACCGGGCTCTGTGAGGAACGGGTGGTATTCATGTGACCGCCGGTCAGCTGACCGACAGTCACATGACCTCCTCCACCATCCCGACGGGTCGCTATCCCGATGGTCGGCATGCCGACCAACAGGGACTATTTCCACTCGTGGGTGTCCACGACACCCATAGAGTGGGAATAGAACCCGTGGCGACCGCAGGTCGCCACCGAGCCCGCAGCGTGGCGAGCGCAGCGAGCCCGCAAGGGGCTTGCTGCACTCGCCCCTCCCCGCCGGGATCCCGGCGTTGGTATGCTGCCGGGATCCCGGCGTCGATAAGCTGACCGGCGGTCTCCTGACCGCCGGTCAGCCGTACTACACCCTGAGGAACAAGTCATATGTCATTAAATAACAGCTTACCATTTTTTTAACTAGTGGCTGCCTTCATGGACTGAAGATGACCATCCCAAGAATCAGGTGAGCAAGAGACTGGGTTTTGTGCAGTGGTGTCTTTTTCTAATTAAATGGTTTGATTTTTCCCCCCCATCTCTAAAGGCGCATTACTTGTCCCAGCATACCCCCTGACACATGTGGTTATGTAAGTCATGTTCTGGGATGGGGATCAATACTCTGAAAGAACCTTTCCTTACTGCTTGTATTTTTCACAACATGCACATGCGTGTGATCTTATGACATTAGTGAGAGTCTGCCTCTAC
The DNA here is from genome assembly GCF_028390025.1 of Pseudophryne corroboree. Classification (NCBI taxonomy): domain Eukaryota; kingdom Metazoa; phylum Chordata; class Amphibia; order Anura; family Myobatrachidae; genus Pseudophryne; species Pseudophryne corroboree. Next base: position 406,340,097 of record NC_086449.1, read on the forward strand.
GGCAGTACATGAGAATCCACTAATCAGGTGGTTAGTGATCAGTGTATTTTCATTTTCTTCCCTTAACAGCAGGATGGGCAGGACTTTGCAGATATGGCCAGCATGTAGTTATGTGGTCAATAAGGCTATTGATTACATTGTTCCCAGTGACTGATATTAGCACATATTTTTGATGTGGTAGTCACCATATTGAATTCCCAAAAATTAGCGAAAATCCCTAACCTTCCAGTATAGACCTAGAAAGCTTGGGCTGCTCCATGGGGATCCGGTCAAGAACCTGGCGGCCGGGATCCCAGCAGTTGAAATACCGATGCGGGGATACCGACACTACTCAGAATGCCGATACCAGCATTTTAGTTGTCCTTCTTTGTATTCTCTAATGTATTTATATCCTTCTGGAGATATGGTCTCCAGAACTGGACACAGTATTCTGGATGAGGCTGTACCAATGACCTATATTATTATTACTTCTTTTTTTCTGCTACTGATTCCTCTCCTTATGCACCCAAGCATCTGACTTGCCTTTCTCGTTGCTTTGTTGCATTACTTTCCTGCTTTTAAGTCATTTGGAATAATGACTCCTAAATCCCTTTCTTCTTCAGTGTCACGATCCGGGTATCTGGACGCCATTTCTTACCTATCAGATGCCTCCTAAGGCTGGCTCAGCGCTCCAGGACCGGATCCCATCTGTTATCCTGATGTGCACATTCCCGCATCCTCTCCTGTCTCTCTGGACGCAGTCACAGTAACGCCTTATACATCTGGCATGGCGTCTCCCGCGGCCTCCGCCGCCGTCCCTGAGCTTCTGCATTCTGAGTGGCGATTACGTCAGCCGCGGCCTCCGCTGTGTCCGCGTGGTCGGATGTGCATCTGTCAGCCTGGCGTCTCCTGTCTCCGGTGGCCGGCGCCGCCATTACTGTTTTCCAGACCACATGGTTTACAATCCAAACTTCCCTCCAAGTGTCTGCATGGGCGCAGCCATCTTGGATTCTGTCAGCTGATCTTTCCTACCAATCCGTTGTCAGTATTATTAATTTGCATAATTGCCTAGCCAATGCCTTCCTTGCTGCAGGTATAAATAGGTTGTGCCTGAGCAAGGAAGGCGTCAGTGCTTTGGTTGTCAAACCTAGTTCCAGTTTGTCTCTCTTCTGTGAATGTCTTCCAGGTTCCAGCTCCTGTCTCCAGACTTCTGCTATAGAGACCCGCACCAGCATTCCATCTGCGGTGTAGCCTGACTCTCCGATCCATTCTGGACTCACCTGTTTCCAGCTACAACATCACCTGCTTCCAGCTCAGCTTCCAGCAGTGTACAGCTTCTCTTAAAGGGCCGGTGTCCTTTCTGCAGTTTACCACTCTCCACCGGTATTATTATTTCTCCGCTCTCAAATTCTACATTTCATCTACATTGCATCGCTCTCAAGCTTTATTTATTATTTAACTGGTTCCAGCCAGTATCCACTCCGTGCCAACACCTGTCTGGTTCTAACCAGTACCCACAGCAGCATTTTATCTACAGCAGTCCAGCTTTCCCTGGAACACCAGCTGGTACGACCCTGGGCTTTCCTCATTGCTACAGTTGAGCCTGGTAAGGACTTTCCAACTTGCAGATAATAAGAACTGTCTCATACCACCAGAGCTCTGTGGCCCCTGCCACCCTGTAGTACCCAGGAACTGTATTATTATTTCTCTGCTGATTTTTATGTTACTTTTTACTGCTACTGTGATGCATGGAGTTTGTCATAAATAAATATCATTGACTTTTACTCAAGTTGTCGTGGTCACGCCTTCGGGCGGTTTCTCTTCATGTTACTTACATGTCCAGGGGTCTGATACAACCTCCCAGGTTCCGGTACATCTCAGCCCCTACAACTGAGGCTGCCTTCCGTCAGCTCAGGCCCTCAGTTGTGACAGTAAGCACTGACCAAATGAATCCAGCCGGAGACCAGGATCAAGCGGCCAGGCCGATGCAAGAACTGGCAGCCCGACTTGAACATCAGGAGGCTGCACAGGGCCACATCATCCGCTGTCTCCAGGATCTCTCTACTCGGCTGGATGGGATTCAGACAACTCTCCGTGGATCAGACGCGTCCGGTGCGTCAACCACAGTGACTCCAGCTATAACCCCACCCACCTTACCCGTTTCTGCTCCACGTCTTCATCTTCCAACGCCAGCAAAATTTGACGGTTCTCCAAGATTCTGCAGGGGATTTCTCAACCAGTGTGAGATTCAGTTTGAGCTACAACCTGGAAATTTTCCCAGTGACCGTACAAAAATTGCCTACATCATCTCTCTTCTCAGTGGCTCAGCCCTTGATTGGGCATCACCGTTATGGGAGAGGTCCGACACCCTGCTATCTTCTTACACTGCATTCGTGTCAACATTCAGGCGCATCTTCGACGAGCCAGGCCGGGTAACTTCAGCTTCGTCTGAGATTCTCCGTTTACGCCAGGGATCACGTACTGTAGGACAATATCTTATACAGTTCCAGATCCTGGCATCCGAACTGGCATGGAACGACGAGGCCTTGTATGCTGCATTCTGGCATGGTTTATCTGAGTGTATTAAAGACGAGTTAGCTACCAGAGACTTACCCTCCAAGTTAGATGAGCTAATCTCACTTTGTACAAAAGTTGACTTACGTTTCAGAGAGAGAGCAACTGAGCGTGGAAGATCATCTGCTCCAAAATCTTCTGCTCCTCCTCCTCGCCAACTGTCACCAACTAAAGATGAGCCCATGCAAATTGGCCGTTCCCGTTTAACTCCTGCTGAGCGCCGAAGACGTCTCTCCGAGTCTCTCTGTCTTTATTGTGCAGCTCCGTCTCACACCATTAATGCTTGTCCCAAACGTCCGGGACTCCAGACCCTAGCTCGCCAAGGAGAGGGCCGGCTAGGAGTAATGATCTCCTCTCCATCCCCTCAAGATTGTAATCTCCCAGTCTCGCTTCAAGTTGCTCAACGTTATCAGAACGTCATTGCCCTCCTGGATTCCGGAGCAGCTGGGAACTTTATTACCGAAGCCTATGTTAAACGGTGGTCCCTACCCACCGAGAGACTTCCTTCCTCCTTTTCCTTAACTGCCGTGGATGGCAGTAAAATTTTTGATACAGTTATTGCTCTAAGGACTCTACCAGTTCGTCTGAGAGTGGGAGTTCTTCATTCCGAACTTATTTCACTTTTAGTGATTCCAAGAGCCACACATCCTGTGGTCCTGGGCCTTCCATGGCTCCGTCTTCACAATCCTACAATTGATTGGACGACTACGCAAATTCTGGCATGGGGTTCCTCCTGTGCTGAGACATGTTTGTTTAAAGTGTTGCCTGTCTGTTCTTCCTCCCCCAGGTCGTCTGATGTTCCACCTCCTCCATATCAAGATTTCACGGATGTGTTCAGTAAAGCTTCTGCTGATATCCTTCCTCCTCATAGAGAATGGGACTGCCCGATTGATCTCGTTCCAGGGAAGGTTCCACCTCGAGGCCGAACTTATCCGTTGTCTCTGCCTGAGACGCATTCTATGGAGGAATACATTAAAGAGAACCTAGCAAAGGGGTTCATTCGACCTTCTTCTTCTCCAGCCGGCGCAGGCTTCTTCTTTGTAAAAAAGAAAGATGGTGGTCTGCGGCCGTGCATCGACTACAGAGGTTTGAACGACATTACCATCAAGAACCGCTATCCTTTACCCCTGATTACTGAGCTCTTTGACAGAGTTAGCGGAGCTACCATCTTTACAAAGCTGGACTTGAGAGGTGCATACAATCTCATCCGGATCCGTGAGGGTGACGAGTGGAAGACCGCATTTAACACCCGTGACGGACATTATGAGTACCTCGTCATGCCCTTCGGATTGAGCAATGCTCCAGCTGTCTTCCAGCATTTCGTCAATGAGATCTTCAGAGACATTCTATACCGTCATGTCGTGGTCTATCTAGATGATATCCTCATTTTTGCCAACAATTTAGAGGAACATCGTTTTTGGGTAAAGGAGGTTCTGTCCCGTCTCCGTGTCAATCATCTCTACTGCAAATTAGAGAAATGCGTCTTTGAAGTCAAGTCCATTCCGTTTCTAGGGTACATTGTGTCCGGTTCCGGACTAGAGATGGATCCTGAGAAACTACAAGCAATCCAGAATTGGCCGGTACCCTTAACCCTCAAAGGGGTCCAGAGGTTCTTAGGGTTCGCCAATTATTACCGAAAGTTTATACGAGACTTTTCCACCATTGTGGCGCCTATTACTGCTTTCACCAAGAAGGGTGCTAACCCGTCCAAGTGGTCTGAAGAAGCCATGCAAGCTTTTCATCTTTTGAAACAGAGGTTCATCTCTGCGCCTGTCCTGAAACAGCCTGACATCGACTCTCCTTTCATCTTAGAGGTGGATGTCTCCTCCGTTGGAGTAGGAGCGGTGTTATCTCAGAGGGCTAAAGATGGCCATTTACATCCTTGCAGTTTCTTCTCCCGGAAGTTCTCCCCAGCGGAGCGCAACTATGCCATTGGCGACCAGGAGTTGCTAGCCATCAAGCTCGCTCTAGAGGAGTGGAGATATCTGTTGGAGGGAGCTTCTCATTCAATCACCATACTTACAGACCACAAGAACCTTCTATATCTAAAAGGCGCACAATGTCTCAACCCTCGTCAGGCCAGATGGGCACTTTTCTTTTCCAGATTCGACTTTAAACTCCAGTTCTGTCCGGGCTCTCAGAATCGCAAGGCCGATGCCCTTTCCCGCTCATGGGAGCAAGAAAATGAGTCAGAGTCTTCAGACAAGCATCCTATTATAAATCCGTTGGCATTCTCCACGGTAGGGATGGACTCTACTATCAGGGAAAAGTTTTGTGAAGCCGACACTAAGGAAGAAGCTCATGCATTGGGCCCATGCTTCCCGCTTTGCCGGACATACAGGTATCCAAAAAACCCTGGAGTTTATCTCTAGGTCCTATTGGTGGCCAACTCTGAAAAAGGACGTTTTGGAGTTTATTGCATCTTGCCCAAAGTGTGCCCAACATAAAGTATCCCGCCAGTCGCCTGCGGGGCAACTGGTTCCACTATCTGTTCCCCGTCGACCATGGACCCATTTGTCGATGGATTTTATTACAGATTTGCCCATGTGCAACAAGTTCAATACCATCTGGGTGGTAGTTGACCGGTTCACCAAGATGGCACACTTCATTCCTCTCACCGGTCTTCCGTCAGCTTCCAAGTTGGCTCAAGTATTCATACAAGAGATCTTCCGACTCCACGGTCTTCCTGAAGAAATTATCTCAGATCGAGGAGTTCAATTCACAGCCAAATTCTGGCGAAGTTTATGTCAAGTCCTCCAAGTCAAGCTAAAGTTTTCCACGGCTTACCATCCTCAGACCAATGGTCAAACCGAGAGGGTGAATCAGGACTTGGAGGCCTTCCTCCGCATCTATGTGTCCTCCTCTCAAGATGACTGGGTTCAATTACTTCCCTGGGCCGAGTTCTGTCATAACAACCAGTATCATTCTTCATCTGCTTCAACACCATTCTTCACCAACTTTGGATTCCACCCTAAAGTCCCTGAGTTCCAACCGCTTCCAGCAACTTCTGTTCCCGCAGTGGATATCACCTTGCATCAGTTTGCCAATATCTGGAAGAGCGTACGATCAGCTCTGCTCAAGGCATCGTTCAGGTACAAGAAGTTTGCGGATAAGAAGCGTCGAGCAGTTCCTGCTCTCAAGGTGGGTGATCGGGTATGGTTATCCACGAAGAATTTGAGGTTGAGAGTTCCCAGTATGAAGTTTGCACCTCGCTTCATCGGTCCTTTTAAAATTGATCAAGTCATCAATCCTGTTGCTTACAGACTCCAGTTACCTCCTTTCTTAAAAATACCCAGGACATTCCATGTTTCCCTGTTGAAACCGCTAATCTTGAATCGGTTTCATTCCTCACTTCCTCCAACTCCGAAAGTCCAAACTCAACGAGGCGTTGAGTATGAAGTGGCCAAGATCCTGGACTCACGTCACCGTTACGGTCAACTTCAGTATCTTATTGACTGGAAGGGTTATGGCCCTGAGGAACGTTCATGGACCAATGCTTCTGATGTCCATGCTCCTGCCTTGGTCCGGAGATTCCATTCCAAGTTTCCTCAAAAGCCAAAGAAGTGTCCTGGGGCCACTCCTAAAGGGGGGGGGTGCTGTCACGATCCGGGTATCTGGACGCCATTTCTTACCTATCAGATGCCTCCTAAGGCTGGCTCAGCGCTCCAGGACCGGATCCCATCTGTTATCCTGATGTGCACATTCCCGCATCCTCTCCTGTCTCTCTGGACGCAGTCACAGTAACGCCTTATACATCTGGCATGGCGTCTCCCGCGGCCTCCGCCGCCGTCCCTGAGCTTCTGCATTCTGAGTGGCGATTACGTCAGCCGCGGCCTCCGCTGTGTCCGCGTGGTCGGATGTGCATCTGTCAGCCTGGCGTCTCCTGTCTCCGGTGGCCGGCGCCGCCATTACTGTTTTCCAGACCACATGGTTTACAATCCAAACTTCCCTCCAAGTGTCTGCATGGGCGCAGCCATCTTGGATTCTGTCAGCTGATCTTTCCTACCAATCCGTTGTCAGTATTATTAATTTGCATAATTGCCTAGCCTATGCCTTCCTTGCTGCAGGTATAAATAGGTTGTGCCTGAGCAAGGAAGGCGTCAGTGCTTTGGTTGTCAAACCTAGTTCCAGTTTGTCTCTCTTCTGTGAATGTCTTCCAGGTTCCAGCTCCTGTCTCCAGACTTCTGCTATAGAGACCCGCACCAGCATTCCATCTGCGGTGTAGCCTGACTCTCCGATCCATTCTGGACTCACCTGTTTCCAGCTACAACATCACCTGCTTCCAGCTCAGCTTCCAGCAGTGTACAGCTTCTCTTAAAGGGCCGGTGTCCTTTCTGCAGTTTACCACTCTCCACCGGTATTATTATTTCTCCGCTCTCAAATTCTACATTTCATCTACATTGCATCGCTCTCAAGCTTTATTTATTATTTAACTGGTTCCAGCCAGTATCCACTCCGTGCCAACACCTGTCTGGTTCTAACCAGTACCCACAGCAGCATTTTATCTACAGCAGTCCAGCTTTCCCTGGAACACCAGCTGGTACGACCCTGGGCTTTCCTCATTGCTACAGTTGAGCCTGGTAAGGACTTTCCAACTTGCAGATAATAAGAACTGTCTCATACCACCAGAGCTCTGTGGCCCCTGCCACCCTGTAGTACCCAGGAACTGTATTATTATTTCTCTGCTGATTTTTATGTTACTTTTTACTGCTACTGTGATGCATGGAGTTTGTCATAAATAAATATCATTGACTTTTACTCAAGTTGTCGTGGTCACGCCTTCGGGCGGTTTCTCTTCATGTTACTTACATGTCCAGGGGTCTGATACAACCTCCCAGGTTCCGGTACATCTCAGCCCCTACAACTGAGGCTGCCTTCCGTCAGCTCAGGCCCTCAGTTGTGACATTCAGTAGTTTCCATTATGGTACCCTTAATACTATATTCAGCCTTTGGGTTTTTGTGACCCAAATACATGATTTTGCATTTTGTAATATTAAACTGTAGTTGCCATGTCTTTGACCATTTCTCAAGCCTACCTAGGTCATCAATCATTTGTTTTACCCCTCCCGGTGTGTCTACCCTGTTGCATATCTTTGTATCACCTGCAAAAAGGCATATTCTCCCTTCAATACCATTTTCAATGTCACCAACATAGATATTAAAGAGAATTGGTCCAAGTACAGATCCCTGGGGTACTCCACTGGTAACATTTCCCTCCAAAGAATGCACTCCATTTACTACAAATGTCTGTACCCTATCCTGCAACCAGGTCTTTATCCATTTAACTGTTTCATAATCAAATCCCACACTCTCAAGTTTATTTAGCAGCCTGCGATGTGGGACAGTGTCAAATGCCTTACTGAAGTCTAGATATGCTACATCTACAGCCCCCCTTTTGATCTATTATTTTTGTCACGGAGTCAGAAAAGTCAGTAAGATTTGTTTGGCATGATCTCCCACCAGTAAATCCATGCTGTTTTGAATCCTGCAAGTTGTTTGATTTAAGATATACCACAACTCTTTATTTTAATAGTTTTTCCATTACTTTCCCTACTACTGATGAGAAGCTAACTGGTCTGTAGCAGTGACGTGTGGTGGGATGAGGCAGAGCCTTTCCTGTCAAACTAATGTTTGTACCAGAGTTTTAACTGCTCACTTTCTACACAGCCATTGTGGAATCACAGTATGGTACGGAGCTGCCAAAGACTGTGACAGACAGCGGCTAGGGTGGTGAGGTCGGCAAAAAGGGTCGTTGGGGCCGATCTACCCTCTGTCCACGACTTATACTCAAGAAGTGGGCTGGGAAAATCATGGCGGACAAGCTACACCCTGGTCACGTCCTGTTTGAAACTCTCCCATCAGGCAGGCGTTATAGGTCCATTCCCGCCTAGTTGACTAGAACCTCTAAAACAGAGCTGGCCAAACCAGTCCTCGAGATCTACCAACAGTTCACATTTTCCAGACCACCTAGCTGGTGCACAGGTGTAGTCATTACTAATTAAGATGCGCTGCATTCATTCCTGACAATTCTACAGATCTCCAGGAGGCCTTGAAAACATGAACTGTTGGTAGATCTCGAAGACCGATTTGGCCAGCCCTGCTCTAAAAGCTTCTTCCCACTAGCTGTTCATCTACTAAACAATGTCTAAAATGCCTGGCGCTATGAACTGAGATGCTATGTTGCACAGTGTTCCCGTAGTAATGTATGCTATGTATGTATGTCTGGTAGAGCAGGGAGGCGCGCGTCCTGGGCGTTGCTTAGGAGCCGGGACGCCGCGCCTCCCGCTGACCCCCGCCCGGCACCTAGCAACGCGTGGATACCGGGCGCACAGCCTTCCAGTCCCCGCCCGGCGCCTAGCAACAGGCTGACGCCGGGGGCTGGGAGCCGCTGGACTCCTAGCAACGGGGACGCCAGAGGCAGATGGCGTTCCCCGTTGCTGGGTAATTAGTAACTCAGCTGTAGCTCTAGATACATGCAGCAGAGCAGCTGTCTTAGCACAGTAGTAAGGTTGTGTCAGGTGACGTTTCACCGTACTGCATTTACCCCTGCCCAGCCTCCGATAGTCACCTTGTATATACATAACACATGGGGGCATCTCAGTATGGGGTGGACCTAATTTACCATGGAAAGGCAGCTGCTATAGGCGAAGTCTTTGGCTGCAGGAGACTAAAAGACTGCTGTGCAGTGGGTAATTGCGTGAGCGTCATAAGGCATCACCTATTAACCTACAGAACTGTGGAGCAGATGTATTAACCTGGAGAAGGCATAAGAAAGTGATAAACCAGTGATAAGTGCAAGGTGATAAACACACCAGCCAATCAGCTCCAATTTGTAAATTAACAGTTAGGAGGTGATTAGCTGGTGTGTTTATCCAGGTTAATACATCTGCCCCTGAGTGTCATAACAATGTCTACACATTATGTACCGTACCATGGGGGACATTCAGACCTGATTGCACGCTAGGTTTTTTTGCAGCGCTGCGATCAGGTCAGAACTGCGCATGCGTATGCACATGGGCACAAAGCGGATCGCTGCTGTGCGATGGGTTTTATGATGAATCCATTCGCACAGCCGATCGCAAGGTGATTGACAGTATGAAGGTGTCCGTGGGTGGCAACTGACCGTTTTCTGGGAGTGGCTGGAAAAATGCAGGCGTGACCAAGCGTTTGCAGGGCAACTGTCTGACGTCAATTCCAGCACCGGACAGGCTGAAGTGATTGCAGCGGCTGAGTAAGTTCTGGGCAACTCAGAAACTGCACAAAGTTTTTTTGTACCGCTTGGCTGCACATGCAATCGCACACTTGCACAGCTAAAATACACTACCCGGTGGGCGGCGACTATGCAAACGCTGGACTGCAAAAAAACACTAGCGAGCAATCAGGTCTGAATTAGGCCCCATGTTAAGTAAATCCCCTCCATATTGTTATTTGGCGAAGCATTGTAACCGCAAACAATTCCTAGTATACGCAAGTATACCTGGCCAATACAGCTGATTCTGATAAGGGGTTACACAATGAATGCTATGAACTCTAGCTGGAGACTTACATCATTCTGTATTGCTGCAATACAGAATGATGATTATCGCAGCAACTACATTAATAAATAGATCACTGAGAGTGTGAAAGCATAATCACTAGGCCAGTTCGGTTCTTTAGCTTTTCTACTGGACTCACAGCTATGTCCTATGCATAGTAGTATATACAGACTTCCTCCATGTTCCAACAAAGCGGAAATACAGGAATAGTAGTCCCAGGGCTGCAAACAAATTTTGAAGTGTCATTGCAAAATTCAATGGAAGAGAAGATAAAATGACATTACAATCATGAATGAATCATCCAATAATCTGTCCTCAGCCATTAGTAGTGAACAGATTTTTTATATTGTGTCAAAAATAATGTTGATCATATTGCTTGAAACATGTAACACACAAATTAAACTATTGTCTTACAAAATTCAAGTGTTTTCTGCGTTTTGTTGATGTAACATGTAAAAGTATATTTTGGTACAAAATGAGACAAAATATTCAAGTCACAAAATAGTTTACATGCCTAGGTTGTTATAAATAAATTATAAATAGAAGAAGAAAAAATAGCACCATGCATGAGAGTCAGGGCGTAATAAGACCTATTAATAGGGTAAGGGTTGCTCCAGAATTTCTTGTGAGACTTAATAATACAGAAGAAAACAAGAATAAAGATGTTACACTTGGAGACTATAACATTATTGCCTCTGTCCCTCCACAGTTTAAATCTGTCAGCATATTATTTGTCCCCGGTAATTGGAAGCTCCAAAAGGCCAACTCCACAGAAGTTTAAGACAAACCTGTTCTTTATAGAAACAAACGATTACAGGAATGTTTCACAATGGTATTCTGCATAGAGGAAAACAGGAAGCAATTTCATCACTATTATTAAAATCCTTTCCGATTAAATGATTATGTGAGTACAGGTTGAGTATCCCATATCCAAATATTCCAAAATACGGAATATTCCGAAATACGGAATTTTTTGAGTGAGACTGTGATAGTGAAACCTTTGTGTTCTGATGGCTCAATATACACAAACGTTGTTTAATACACAAAGTTATTAAAAATATTGGATAAAATGACCTTCAGGCTGTGTGTGTATAAGGTGTATATGAGACATAAAAGCATTCTGTGCTTAGACTTAGGTCCCATCACCATGATATCTCATTATAGTATGCAATTATTCCAAAATACGGAAAAATCCGATATCCAAAATACCTCTGGTCCCAAGCATTTTGGATAAGGGATACTCAACCTGTACTAGTATTTTGGACCCAACTTGTGTTGGGTCTAGCATTTGTGTACGGCAGAGTATCTGGTTTTTCTGTGTCTAACAAATGTATACTGTATCTCTAAAAAAAAAAATACATAACCTGATAAAAATGTTAGAACCTATTATTTGAATCAGGACTGTGTGCTGGTGGGAGCTTTCATGGCAAATACTGTGTGTTTCCTTATATCAGGCTACTGACAGAATTGAGAATCAGTGGTACATCCACCAACACTGCAATGGGGACACAGGATTAATTTACAAAACACTACGTCTCAGTGTGTTTAAGCTCTGAATTTAAAACAGAAATTACTTTATTAGAAAACACGGTGCTGTTAAGGTCATTGGCATTTTAAATTTGGGGATAAAGTGGGCTGAAAAAGTCAGCTTGCTTAGTAAATAAAGCCCTATGTGTCATTTGATTTCTCATTTAATTTACCTTCAAACTTGCCACAGACAGACTAAGGGGTATATTCAATGGACGTCGAAAGCTGCCGTCTGTCGAAAAAAGACGGCAGTTTTCAACTTTTTTTAGGTCGGAAGGGGTTCCAACCTATTCAATATTTTCGACAAGATGAGAAACTCGACTTGTCGAAAAGCACGTGGATTGGCGGTATAGCTGCCGATCCACGTGCTTGTGTCGAAAACCTTTTCAACCATCCCAGTCCGACATAAAAAAATGTCGGACTTACATGTGGGACCCAGAGGAGGGAGACAGCCGCGGGCATACCGGGGAGATCAGCGCTACAGCACAGCGCTGCAGCAGGATGTCACACAGCCGCGCCGCTCATGGCAGCTTCCACCCGGCTCCAGCAAGTGAGGTCACGCTTGCTGGAGCCGGGTGGACACTGCCGTGAGGTCGGGCGGCTGTGTGACATCCTTCTGCATCGCTACTGTAGCGCTGATCTCCTGCGTCTGCCGGCGGCTGTCCCCTGCTGGTCTCCCAGCGGCTCCCCCCCCCCCCCCCTCCTCCTCCTCCTCCTCTGGGTCCCTCATCTCAATTCGACTTGAAAAAGTCGAATTGAGATGGGATAGAATAGGGGTTGTCGGATCCATTCCGTCAAATGCATGTCGGAATGGATCTGACGCCAATTGAATATACCCCTAATCCTGTTACCGTCAAGCAAAACTATTCCTAATTTAGTCACCAGGTGCCAGCCAAATGGATTCAGCAACCAGATCACATCGGGTCAGTTTGTGTGGTCCTAGAGAAGCACACATACACTCACCTGCCGCCCAGTTACATGTATGATTGGCTGATAGTAAAACATAACACATATATACAGATAACTATGTGAAAAATACAAATGAAGAGCTCAAAGACTGGCACTAGAATAAGGTGCCCTAGGTTATATACCCCCCTCAGATGTCACCACACAACTACAAAACAACCAACAAAGTACAACAATTTGGGAGGTGTACCACCCGGGCGCTGATATAACAAGCTCAATGTATATGAGACGTTCCTATCTTGAAGTTTTTCCTGTGTCCAGCCTTCAGTCTGCTTGACACTTGGTGCTTGTGCAAAGAATTCAGTGCATAAAAAACATAAAAAAACACACAATAGTGTATTACAATTTTAACAAACGTATAACGGTGAAGAGCGTACCCCACTCACTGAATAATGATGTGGAGTAATCATATAAAGGTATCTTTAGGTGAAGAGAAGAAGGCGTACCCCACTCACAGTGTTAAAGGTAGGTTGAAGCTCATCAAGGTATCTTTATCTGAAGGGATCCTATGATGTTCATGCAGCCAAACTAATATAATTTAATAAGATCCAGATGGATCCCAGAAAGAAAGCAAAATATCCAATGTGTAGTATAGATGTTATACACTTAACACAATGGTATAACAACTATTGAGACACGTACTTATGAGTCATTAGTATACGTTCTTAGGGAAGGTATATAGCCTTTACCAAAACTCACTTTAAAATAAAAGATGTAATACACATTAAGGTATCTTCAAATATTCTTAGATGAAAGAAAAGGGTAATGTGCGTACCCAACTCACAGTGTTAGTGGAGATTTTCAAGGCACGTAAAGGGTATATTTTCTTTTCCAGTCTTCATTCAAAAAAACGTATATCCGGCAAATAGTAAAATCAGGAAAAAGTTTTTATTGTACAAAAGACCCCAAATGGAAGGAGCAAAAACACTTTGAACATTAAAAATCACACAAAGTTCAGATAACGACAGTTAAAAATATTTTAAATATAAATACAAGTGAATATGTACACCACCAGTGCTAACCTCTACGGCATCTCTCTATGTAAGATGGAAAACTATAGAGATTACCTGATCCGGAGGTAGCGATGTTAATGGGTGGTTTAGTTCAGACAAAAAAGGAACGCTGGTTGTCCACACTCCTTCTATCAATGCATTTCAGTCAAATAGTGACCTTTTTCAAGACATAACTGTATACTTAATATGTGCACTCCAATGGTGCTTTGAGAAAAACGAGAAGTCACTTTTACTGTTGTAGATTCACACAACGTGGATAAAAGAGAGAAATAATGTAATAAATATGTTGTACACCTTCTCAATGGTGCAAGCCTGCAAGGCCATGAATTGTTCCTCATTGTCTTCAAGTTTCAGGAGAGAAATATAATAGAAAATTCAGCAGTTTTATTGGTTACTTAATTAGGAGAAAGCTCTTTCTACAGAATATAGTATGTAGGAGAACATCGCAGCAAATACTTGAAATAAAGAGATGGAAGCTCTTACTTTGGCTTGCTCAATAAATGAGGCATTGGAAATGATTGTGCAATTCAAAAGCTTTATCGAGCAATTACATGATGAGATGGAGATCTTGGTAGGTGACAAGGAAGAGGTAATACAAACATAGGACCCCCAAGTACAAAACGGGTTTAAAAATCACTTAGAAAAAAATCACCCTGGCTCTGCGTGTAACCAGCTAGCCAATAAGGTGATGGCTATACTAGAGAATATGCATTTTTAGCTTATTGAAATGTGTAATGAAACATCCTAAACTTCCCGTGCAGAAAGCATTTGAGGACAACACCTCTAAGTATGGCAGTGTGTGTTACAGTATGACATAAACAAGGAGATAGGTAGTAAGAAGACTGATCATGACTGCTTTATATTTATAAGTAAGCTGCATCATTTGTCTATGAAAGTAGTTGTGATTCCTTTGCCCTTTGTCAAGGGTGTTGTACACCTGTTGCAATTACCATTCTGATCAAATTTGTAAACGGGAGGTCTGTGCAAGAGAACAAACAAAGATTCACAATGTGATGAAGAAATCAGGAAGAAAGATGTAGTAAAAAAAAAAGTGCACAGCATTGGTATTTCACAGGCTTAAGAAAGAGAAAGGAATGTGGAAGATGAAACCACTGGATGGAAGAGCACACCAGCAAATTGAGTGGAAGAGGAAATTCAGCACAAAAGAACTCGTCCCATAGTCACTCACTCTCCGAGTTTATACCTTGGGGAAGGGGTGTGTGATGGTTACAAACTAGGTGGTGCTAGTAGGATGTCTGTTCAGGCCATGGAGTCCAGGATACTCCCAACACAAAGTATACATGGGAATATGTATCAAACCTATGAGAGAGATAAAGTGGAGAAGTTGCCCATGCTGTAGCAAAAAATCAGCTTCTGTCATTTTATACTCTGTGCTAGATAAATGACAGCTAGAAGCTGCAATGGGCACTTCTCCACGTTATCTCTCTCAAAAGTTTAATACATCTCCTCCAAAGGATGAACAGGTGTGTCCACCCCTATGTACAGCCCAGATGTGGCTCCTGCAAGCTAATACAGAAGTTGGAGAGGACCAGTAATGGGTAAGATGTATCAAAGCTTGGCGATAGACAAAGTGGATAGCGATAAAGTATCAACCAATCAGCTCTTATCCTTTTTCAAACACAGATGGTCAGTGGTACCAAATAGTAAGGTTTGCTGCTATTAGAAAAATAAGGGGTTCTCCTATCCCTTGATATATATGAAAGTGTAATAGAAATCCCTGCGAATCACCTATACTATGATGTCACACATATTTCAATCAGTATAACAAAATATAAAGATTTTTGAGGTGAAACGCGTTGGTAAGAAAAGCCATCATGTCTTTCCCCAGCAACAAGGCTGAAGGTCATACTCCAGTTTAGCAAAAAAAAAAAAAAAACTATAACACTTACTCAGACACCGGAAACCCAGCTTACCTGGACCACTGGATGCCACCACAGCAGTCTCATTGGGAAGGGTGAGTGACTAGTACCACACTTGCCCCCAGCTTATCTCTGTGGGACACTGCATGGGAGGAGATGTACTATAATGCCTATATAAGGTACTATTACGTCTTAATTGGGACCAGAAAGACTCTAGTTCAGAATTGGATATACATTTTTTTATTGAGAGAAGTCTATTTTTAAAAGAGCTAAATGGCCAAAGACTATTTCATACTGAGTGTTGATCCATTAATTTTTTTATACAGAATTTTTACCAATATTAGGCATCACAATAGACTAATCTTTAGTAATATTATCTTTGCATAGCCTTTTTACATATCTTCTTTACATTCAATCAATAAAATCAGAATGCTGCTAAGGCGGTTATCCCAGTTAAATGGAGATCAACTTCCCCTCCGTCCATTAATGACTGGCTCCTTAGATTAGACATGCATATGGTTATGGAAGAGATCTCACTATCAGCATCCAACCGTCTCACCACATTCACTGTGTACCTCCACTTGGTTTTACTGACTGGAATTCGAAGATACTGCCAAGTTTAAGGACATAAATGTTTATTATTATGTATGGAGTCAAGTATATATCTGCAAATAACACAAGTCACTGGGACAGCTAAATATATGTTAAATATACTGCTTATGAATTAAGCAGATACTCAAAGCACACAATTAGCAAGCTATTACCGTTAATCAACCTTCTTCACATTGGATTTGTAAAAGCAAATGTATTTAGCATATTCCATTTTCACTTGTATAGTACTTCAAAGAGAGAACTAGTATTTGACATTAATGTATAAAATGCTTTTTAACTAAGTTGAATAATATGCATTAAATAACTGAAGCGTTTATACTTAACAACATGAGTCCACCATGCTGTTCCATCCCTCTGCAGCAGCTTGCCATATTATGAGAGTGATAACTAACAGATATTGGGGGTAATGCTGAGTTGATCGCAGCAGCAAGTTTGTTAGCAATTGGGCAAAACCATGTGCACTGCAGGTGTGGCAGATATAACAAATGCAGAGAGAGTTAGATTTGGGTGGGGTATTTCGTTTCTGTGCAGGGTAAATACTGGCTGCTTTATTTCTACACTGCAATTTAGATTTCAGTTTGAATACACCCCACCCAAATCTAACTCTCTCTGCACATGTTACATCTGCCCCCCCTGCAGTGCACGTGGTTTTGCCCAATTGCTAACAAATTTCCTGCTGCAATCAACTTGGAATTACCCCCATTGTCTGACAGCTATGCAGACTTGCTGCAGACATGTATTTTTAAGTTAATTAACAAACTGCTCTTGATATGCACTGCAAAAAAAAACAACACCTTTTTAACACCAGTGTACCTCGATAGTCAGTCCAGCCTACATAGAGCCAGATTAACAATGGGGCAGGTTTCCATTATACGGCTGACTGGTGGGCAGGCACGGTGGGTGGGTGACCAATCATCCACTCTGACAGCAATGTGATCAGTGTCTCCAAGAGGGTGCATGGTGTGCAGTGGAAGCAGAGCAGGCACCAGCAGTGTATGTCTCCATGCCCCCCAGTGTGTATTTATGTCACCCCCTCAGACCTCAGTCTCTAGGTCTCCAAGTCCCCTGCAGTCACTGGTATTTATGTAGCCATGTCCCCAGTGTCTCTTCTCTTCTCTTTGTGCCCTTTACAAGCCACTGTACCCTTTGCCCTGCACCTTCTCCCACCACCCCTTTCTTCTGTCCTCTTCTGCCCTTACCTTCCTCCTCCTCTTCTACTGAAGACAATGCAGTCCTGCTGGCCACTGATCAGAAGCAACTTAGAGACATCTGAGGTTGGCACAATTTTCTGTCGCTGGCAAAAAATCTTTACAGCACTAAAATTTGCCAGCTTTCATCTTCTAAAATGCCCAAATATAATAGCTATACTTGTACTCTCACAATAGCTATTCTGTTCAGATTGAAATCATTTTGAAAAATGCTTTATTCCCTAAATTAAGCATTTTTAGAAACATTTTATCTATTTTTTGTCTATTTTGAAAAAAAAAATTATGTATCCTCTATGGTAGTGTTTCCCAACCTCGGTCCTCATCCTCTATGGCAGTGTTTCCCAAACTCGGTCCTCATCCTCTATGGCAGTGTTTCCCAAACTCGGTCCTCATCCTCTATGGCAGTGTTTCCCAACCTTGGTCATTATCCTTTATGGCAGTGTTTCCCAACCTCGGTCCTCATCCTCTATGGCAGTGTTTCCCAACTTTGGCCACTATCCTTTATGGCAGTGTTTCCCAACCTCGGTCCTCATCATCTATGGCAGTGTTTCCCAACCTCGGTCCTCATCCTCTATGGCAGTGTTTCCCAACCTTGGTCATTATTCTTTATGGCAGTGTTTCCCAACCTCGGTCCTCATCCTCTATGGCAGTGTTTCCCAACTTTGGCCATTATCCTTTATGGCAGTGTTTCCCAACCTTGATCATTATCCTTTATGGCAGTGTTTCCCAACCTCGGTCCTCATCCTCTATGGCAGTGTTTCCCAACCTTGGCCATTATCCTTTATGGCAGTGTTTCCCAACCTCGGTCCTCATCCTCTATGGCAGTGTTTCCCAACCTCGGTCCTCATCCTCTATGGCAGTGTTTCCCAACCTTGGTCATTATTCTTTATGGCAGTGTTTCCCAACCTCGGTCCTCATCCTCTATGGCAGTGTTTCCCAACTTTGGCCATTATCCTTATTGGCAGTGTTTCCCTACCTTGGTCCTCATCCTCTATGGCAGTGTTTCCCAACTTTGGTCATTATCCTTTATGGCAGTGTTTCCCAACCTCGGTCCTCATCCTCTATGGCAGTGTTTCCCAACCTCGGTACTCATCCTTTATGGCAGTGTTTCCCAACCTTGGTCATTATCCTTTATGGCAGTGTTTCCCAACCTCGGTCCTCATCCTCTATGGCAGTGTTTCCCAAACTCGGTCCTCATCCTCTATGGCAGTGTTTCCCAACCTTGGTCATTATCCTTTATGGCAGTGTTTCCCAACCTCAGTCCTCATCCTCTATGGCAGTGTTTCCCAACCTCTGTCTTCAAGGAACATTAACAGTCCAGGTTTTAGGGCTGAGTGTATGAGGGGCTGAGAATTTGTGTGTGTGTGAGGGGCTGAGAATTTGTGTGTGTGTGAGTGGCTGAGATTTTGAGTGTGTGTGTGAGGGGCTGAGTTTTTGGGAGTGTGGGGCTGCCTGTTTTGTTTTTGATTTGTTATTGTGTGGGTGTTTACTAGGTAATGCCAGGGATGCTGCTGCGAATTGCTGCCGCCACAGCCTGCCTCTGGGATCAGAACCTACTGCTGAGCTGTACAAGGGGATGGTGATTGCTGCTGTAGCCATCAGAGGAGAGGACGGAGACTGCTGCCGTTGCAGCTGCTGCCACTGGAGGAGCCGGGGACTTCTGTTGCATAAAAGAGAAGGATCATTGCTCTAGTAATAGAACCGTTGGCTGCACGCATCCGGACTTCGACCGACATTGGGGGGTTAGAGGTGGGGAGCTCAGTCTACAAAATCTCCCTGTTTGCAGATGATGTCCTCCTTTCGCTTTCCTCACCGCACACTTCTTTGCCGAACCTTCTCCATCTTCTGTCGGAGTACGGGCATGTATCGGGATATAAGGTTAATTGGTCCAAAACGGAAGCCCTCCCCTTCCACATTTTTTCTACCCACCTAGCCCGCATGCAATCCAACTTTAAATTTTCTTGGTGTGTTTCTAAAATCCAATACCTGGGGATCTTTATTACGCGCCGCTATGGTGACTTATATAAGGCAAACTTTGCCCCCTTGCTTGTCAACATTAAGGCCGATCTCCATAAATGGCAGTCCCTGATTATATCCTGGCTGGGACGTATCATAGCTCTGAAAATGAATATAATCCCCCCGCCTACTTTATCTGTTTCAGACGCTGCCTGTGAAAGTCCCGGACTCTGTCCTGGCGCAAGTTCACTCTTGGTTTCTCCGCTTTGTTTGGAGAAATAAGGTCCCTAGGATAGGTTTCTCCACATTACGCAAACCTGTACAGGAGGGCGGGAGAGGCTTCCCAGATATCCGCCTTTACTATTTGGCCACTCATCTCAGCCAAGCTGTCACTTGGTTCGCCCCTGCTCAGAACATTCGATGGCTACAGCTGGAATCTGCACTGGGCCACACTACGTCTTTGTCGTCTCTACTTTTATCCTCCCCCAAGGCTTGATCCCCTCATTTGCAACTGCACCCTGTACTGGAATTCTCCTGCCAGATCTGGGACTACTGCACTCGGCGCTTTCACCTACTGTCATCCCCCTCTCCGCTTACCCCTTTATGGGATAACCCTTCTTTCACCCCGGGTCAGTCCCTAACTCGATCTCGCCCATGGTCGGAAAGGAATATCCGCTTTGTACTGGATGTACTGTCTGAGGGTACGTGCGCGCCTCTATCGGATATCATAACAAAATATAATTTCCCGGAAGCGAACCCTTTTACCTACTTCCAGATAAGACACTTTGTCTCTTCTATATCGAATTCTTCCCCGTTCCAACCTTTATCCACTCTGGAGTCATACAGCTATCATAAACCGCTGGCTCGAGGAATCATCTCCCTACTATACTCCCTTCTCCAGGTTGGAGGTCAGCAAACGACCCCGGCTTTTGTTCTCCAGTGGGAACGGGACCTAGGTCCGCCGCCTGCTGACCATGATTGGTCGGATGTCTTCACTGCTGCCCCACAATCCTCCATCTCAACGCTAGTAAAGGAAAATGCTTACAAAATATTATATAGGTGGTACTTTGTCCCCTCTAGACTCCATAAGATGTTCCCTTCCTCTTCGCCCACGTGCTGGAGAAGCTGCGGCGGCCATGGCTCTTTCCTCCACATCTGGTGGAAGTGCCCCAAGATCAGGCTATTTTGGGACTCAGTCGCACACTTGATAAGTACAGTGCTCCAATCCCAGATATCTAAAGACCCTTGGTCTTTTCTGCTGGGCCTCCCCATTATTAACACACCTCCAAATACCGGTAAATTACTGACACAGATTTTAAATGCTGCTCGCTGCTCAATTGCTCTCCATTGGAAACAGAAGGAGGCCCCCCCTATTAAGCGGGTCATTGATAAAGTATGGTACTTTGCAAGCATGGAAAAAATCACTGCATACCTCCATAACAGATCTTTCCAGTATCTTATGATTTGGGAATTATGGTTCAACTCTCAAGCTCCAGCACGTAGAACGCGCTCCCCTGAGGGTCCCGCAGCACTTCTACTGTGATTTTAGTAGTCTCGCCCCATATAGAGTAGGTGTGTGACCGTCCTTAAAACTACCTTTTCGGGTACCTTCAGTATTACCTCCTATTTTACACTAGCGATCCGAGCGGTATTTGCTGTATAAAGAGGCGCGCCGGCGGATCCTCCGACTCTGTCTTTTTTTCTCCCTACTCTATACTTTCCTCGTCTTTCCCCTCTCCTCTTTTCTCTTTTCTTGCTTTCTCTTTATCCTTCTTCTCTCTTTTGTTACAGCCACGATATTGTTTTTGTTTTTCTTTTTTTTCTTTTTCTTTTTTTTTTTGGTTCCTAATTAATCGAAGTGCTTTGGTCGCTCTCGGTGTATACTTTATCTCTATTTCCTTTATTATCAACATGATGATTTTTCAATATGGGAACCCCATGATCTCTGTTTTTAGATTATAACTCTGCTCTAAGTATAATGTTGTTTTACGGAAATACCCTCCCCACCTGTTGTGGGGGGCTAATGTAACCCTGTATAACTTGGAAAATTAAATAAACAATTGAAAAAAAAAAAGAAGAGAGGGAGAGAAAGAGAGATTATTGTATTTTAAGAGTACTCTCTCTCATACAAAATAAAGTGACTTTAATGCTGGAATAAAAAAACCTTTAACAGAAAGAGAGAAAAAAAAAAAAAGAGAGAAGGATCAGGGGGCGCACAAGGATAGATAAGTATAAGCCCAACTTCATATTGTATAAGTGAGTGTTTTTTGTTTTTGTTTTTTTTCTCCTGTTCTCTTTGTCCTTCTTTATCTCCCCTGTCCTTGATTATTTTGTATTATCAATTACTGCCCAACTGTTGTATATTGTTTCTCGTCACAACTAGGCTATAGTACTGTATTGCATTGCCTAGATTGTTTTGCCTCTTCTTTTTCTTCTGAAGGTAACAGGGAGTTAGACCTTACAAGCAATATGGGTGGGGCTGTGATTGGGTACCTCACTCAGTGCATGTCGTGCAAGATGTACGCGTACCTGGAGCAACCGTCCCAGTGTGATTACATCTGCACGAGGTGTGTGCAAACGGTTGCCCTGGAATCACAGGTAACTGATCTAGAGCAAACCGTTATGCGGCTGAGGGAGATTCACAATCTCGAGCAAAGCTTAGATAGAACGGTGGAGGAGTTGAGGGAAGGGTCACTGGTAGATGAGGATGACCAGGCAGCTAGCTGGGTCACAGTTAGAAGGAAGAAAAAGAGGGGGAGGCTCGACATCTCTGAACTACCAAACCCAATAAATTCGCCCGATTGGACGAGGATTTGGTGGATGGTAGTGAGGAAAATAAGATTTTACTCACCGGTAAATCTATTTCTCGTAGTCCGTAGTGGATGCTGGGAACTCCGAAAGGACCATGGGGAATAGCGGCTCCGCAGGAGACTGGGCACAACTAAAGAAAGCTTTTAAGTCACCTGGTGTGCACTGGCTCCTCCCACTATGACACTCCTCCAAGCCTCAGTTAGGACAATGTGCCCGGACGAGCTGACATAATAAGGAAGGATTTTGAATCCCGGGTAAGACTCCTACCAGCCACACCAATCACACCGTATAACTCGTGATACTATACCCAGTTTAACAGTATGAAAACAACTGAGCCTCTCAACAGATGGCTCAACAATAACCCTTTAGTTAACAATAACTATGTACAAGTATTGCAGACAATCCGCACTTGGGATGGGCGCCCAGCATCCACTACGGACTACGAGAAATAGATTTACCGGTGAGTAAAATCTTATTTTCTCTGACGTCCTAGTGGATGCTGGAAACTCCGAAAGGACCATGGGGATTATACCAAAGCTCCCAAACGGGCGGGAGAGTGCGGATGACTCTGCAGCACCGAATGAGAGAACTCAAGGTCCTCCTCAGCCAGGGTATCAAATTTGTAGAATTTTGCAAACGTGTTTGCCCCTGACCAAGTAGCAGCTCGGCAAAGTTGTAAAGCCGAGACCCCTCGGGCAGCCGCCCAAGATGAGCCCACCTTCCTTGTGGAATGGGCTTTTACTGATTTAGGATGCGGCAGTCCAGCCGCAGAATGCGCCAGCTGAATTGTGCTACAAATCCAGCGAGCAATAGTCTGCTTAGAAGCAGGAGCACCCAGTTTGTTGGGTGCATACAGGATAAATAGCGAGTCAGTTTTCCTGACTCTAGCCGTCCTGGAAACATACATTTTCAAGGCCCTGACTACGGCCAGTAACTTGGAATCCTCCAAGTCCCTAGTAGCCGCAGGCACCACAATAGGTTGGTTCAAGTGAAAAGCTGATACCACCTTAGGGAGAAACTGGGGACGAGTCCTCAATTCCGCCCTATCCATATGGAAAATCAGATAAGGGCTTTTACATGACAAAGCTGCCAATTCTGACACACGCCTGGCTGAAGCCAAGGCCAATAACATGACCACTTTCCACGTGAGATATTTTAGATCCACGGTTTCAAGTGGCTCAAACCAATGTGATTTTAAGAAACTCAACACCACGTTGAGATCCCAAGGTGCCACTGGAGGCACAAACGGGGGCTGAATATGCAGCACTCCTTTCACAAACGTCTGAACTTCAGGTAGTGAAGCTAGTTCTTTCTGGAAGAAAATCGACAGAGCCGAGATCTGTACCTTAATGGAGCCTAATTTCAGGCCCATAGTCACTCCTGCTTGTAGGAAATGCAGAAATCGACCTAGTTGAAATTCCTCTGTTGGGGCCTTTTTGGCCTCACACCAAGCAACATATTTCCGCCATATGCGGTGATAATGCTTTGCAGTTACATCTTTCCTGGCTTTAATCAGCGTAGGAATGACTTCCTCCGGAATGCCCTTTTCCTTCAGGATCCGGCGTTCAACCGCCATGCCGTCAAACGCAGCCGCGGTAAGTCTTGGAACAGACAGGGCCCCTGCTGCAGCAGGTCCAGTCTGAGCGGCAGAGGCCATGGGTCCTCTGAGATCATCTCTTGAAGTTCCGGGTACCACGCTCGTCTTGGCCAATCCGGAACCACGAGTATTGTTCTTACTCCTCGTTTTCTTATTATTCTCAGTACCCTTGGTATGAGAGGCAGAGGAGGGAACACATAAACTGACTGGTACACCCACGGTGTCACTAGAGCGTCCACAGCTATCGCCTGAGGCTCCCTTGACCTGGCGCAATATCTTTCTAGCTTTTTGTTTAGGCGGGACGCCATCATGTCCACCTGTGGCCGTTCCCATCGATTTACAATCAGCGTGAAGACTTCTGGATGAAGTCCCCACTCTCCCGGGTGGAGGTCGTGCCTGCTGAGAAAGTCTGCTTCCCAGTTGTCCACTCCCGGAATGAACACTGCTGACAGTGCTAGTACGTGATTTTCCGCCCATCGGAGAATCCTTGTGGCTTCTGCCATTGCCATCCTGCTTCTTGTGCCGCCCTGTCGATTTACACGGGCGACTGCCGTGATGTTGTCTGACTGGATCAGTACCGGCTGGTGTAGAAGCAGGGATTTTGCCTGACTTAGGGCATTGTAAATGGCCCTTAGTTCCAGAATATTTATGTGTAGGGAAGTCTCCTGACTCGACCATAGTCCTTGGAAGTTTCTTCCCTGTGTGACTGCCCCCCAGCCTCGAAGGCTGGCATCCGTGGTCACCAGGACCCAGTCCTGTATGCCGAATCTGCGGCCCTCTAGAAGATGAGCACTCTGCAGCCACCACAGCAGAGACACCCTGGTTCTTGGAGACAGGGTTATTAGGCGATGCATCTGAAGATGCGATCCGGACCATTGGTCCAACAGGTCCCACTGAAAGATTCTGGCATGGAACCTGCTGAAAGGAATTGCTTCGTAAGAAGCCACCATCTTTCCCAGGACCCGCGTGCAGTGATGCACCGATACCTGTTTTGGTTTCAGGAGGTCTCTGACTAGAGATGACAGCTCCTTGGCTTTCTCCTCCGGGAGAAACACTTTTTTCTGGACTGTATCCAGAATCATACCCAGGAACAGTAGACGTGTCGTCGGAACCAGCTGTGATTTTGGAATATTCAGAATCCAACCGTGCTGGTGTAGCACCTCCTGAGATAGTGCTACTCCCACCAACAACTGCTCCTTGGACCTCGCCTTTATTAGGAGATCGTCCAAGTACGGGATAATTAAAACTCCCTTTCTTCGAAGGAGTATCATCATTTCCGCCATTACCTTGGTAAACACCCTCGGTGCCGTGGAGAGTCCAAACGGCAGCGTCTGGAATTGGTAATGGCAATCCTGTACCACAAATCTGAGGTACTCCTGGTGAGGATAGTAAATGGGGGCATGCAGGTAAGCATCCTTGATGTCCAGGGATACCATGTAATCCCCCTCGTCCAGGCTTGCAATAACCGCCCTGAGCGATTCCATCTTGAACTTGAATTTTTTTATGTATGTGTTCAAGGATTTCAAATTTAAAATGGGTCTCACCGAACCGTTCGGTTTCGGTACCACAAACAGTGTTGAAGTAGGGGCACCTTGATTATCACCTGCTGGGAATACAGCTTGTGAATTGCCGCTAGCACAGCCTCCCTGTCTGAAGGAGTAATCGGCAAGGCAGATTTTAGGAACCGGTGGGGTGGAGACGCCTCGAATTCCAGTTTGTACCCTTGAGATACTATTTGCAGGATCCAGGGATCCACCTGTGAGCGAGCCCACTGATCGCTGAAATTTTTGAGGCGGCCCCCCACCGTACCTGGCTCCGCCTGTGGAGCCCCACCGTCATGCGGCGGACTTGGAAGAAGCGGGGGAGGACTTTTGCTCCTGGGAACCTGCTGTTTGTTGCAGCCTTTTTCCCCTACCTCTGCCTCTGGACAGAAAGGACCCGCCTTTTCCACGCCTGTTTTTCTGAGTCCGAAAGGACTGTACCTGATAAAACGGCGCCTTTTTAGGCTGTGAGGGAACATGGGGTAAAAATGCTGACTTCCCAGCAGTTGCTGTGGAAACTAGGTCCGAGAAACCATCCCCAAATAACTCCTCACCCTTATAAGGCAAAACTTCCATGTGCCTTTTTGAATCTGCATCCCCTGTCCACTGGCGAGTCCATAAGCCTCTCCTAGCAGAAATGGACAATGCACTTATTTTAGATGCCAGCCGGCAGATCTCCCTCTGTGCATCTCTCATGTATAAGACTGAGTCTTTTATATGCTCTATGGTTAGCAGAATAGTGTCCCTGTCTAGGGTGTCAATATTTTCTGACAGGGAATCTGACCACGCAGCGGCAGCACTGCACATCCATGCTGACGCAATAGCTGGTCTAAGTATAATGCCTGAGTGTGTATATACAGACTTCAGGATCGCCTGCTTTCTATCAGCAGGTTCCTTGAGGGCGGCCGTATCCGGAGACGGTAGTGCCACCTTTTTAGACAAACGTGTGAGCGCTTTATCCACCCTAGGGGGTGTCTCCCAACGTGACCTATCCTCTGGCGGGAAAGGGAACGCCATTAGTAACTTCTTAGAGATTACCAATCTTTTATCAGGGAAAGCCCACGCTTCTTCACACACTTCATTTAATTCTTCTGATGGGGGAAAAACTACGGGTAGTTTTTTCTCCCCAAACATAATACCCTTTTTAGTGGTACCTGGGTTTATATCAGAAATTTGTAACACCTCTTTCATTGCTTCAATCATGCAACGAATGGCCTTAGTGGACATTAGACTAGACTCATCGTCGTCGACACTGGTGTCAGTATCCGTGTCGACATCCGCGTCTGCCATCTGAGGTAGCGGGCGTTTTAGAGCCCCCGATGGCCTTTGAGACGCCTGGACAGGCACGAGCTGAGAAGCCGGCTGTCCCGCATTTGGCATGTCGTCAAATTTTTTGTGTAAGGAGTCGACACGTGCACGCAATTCCTTCCATAAGTCCATCCACTCAGGTGTCTGCCCCGCAGGGGGTGACATCCCTTCTATAGGCATCTGCTCCGCCTCCACATCATTATCCTCATCAAACATGTCGACACAGCCGTACCGACACACCGCACACACACAGGGAATGCTCTAACAGAGGACAGGACCCACAAAAGCCCTTTGGGGAGACAGAGTGAGAGTATGCCAGCACACACCAGAGCGCTATATAATGCAGGGACTAACTGAATTATGTCCCCTATAGCTGCTGTTATATATACTGCGCCTAAATTTAGTGCCCCCCCCCCCCCTCTCTTTTTTACCCTTTTCTGTAGTGTAGACTGCAGGGGAGAGCCAGGGAGCGCCTTCCAGCGGAGCTGTGAGGGAGAAATGGCGCCAGTGTGCTGAAGGAGATAGCTCAACCCCTTTTTCGCGGACTATTCTCCCGCTGTTTTATGGATTCTGGCAGGGGTAATTATCACATATATAGCCTCTGGGGCTATATATTGTGGTATTTTTGCCAGCCAAGGTGTTTTTATTGCTGCTCAGGGCGCCCCCCCCTAGCGCCCTGCACCCTCAGTGACCGGAGTGTGAAGTGTGTATGAGGAGCAATGGCGCACAGCTGCAGTGCTGTGCGCTACCTTGGTAAAGACTGATGTCTTCTGCCGCCGATTTTCCGGACCTCTTCTTGCTTCTGGCTCTGTAAGGGGGACGGCGGCGCGGCTCCGGGACCGAACACCAAGGCCAGTTCCATGCGGTCGATCCCTCTGGAGCTAATGGTGTCCAGTAGCCTAAGAAGCCCAAGCTAGCTGCAAGCAGGTAGGTTCGCTTCTTCTCCCCTTAGTCCCTCGCTGCAGTGAGCCTGTTGCCAGCAGGTCTCACTGTAAAATAAAAAAACCTAATTATTTACTTTCTTTTTAGAAGCTCAGGAGAGCCCCTAGTGTGCATCCAACCTCGGCCGGGCACAAAATCTAACTGAGGCTTGGAGGAGGGTCATAGTGGGAGGAGCCAGTGCACACCAGGTGACCTAAAAGCTTTCTTTAGTTGTGCCCAGTCTCCTGCGGAGCCGCTATTCCCCATGGTCCTTTCGGAGTTCCCAGCATCCACTAGGACGTCAGAGAAATTACGGTGCTGGAGGAGATTGTTCCCTCTAGCAACCTGAGGAGCGGTCCCTCTGGCGCAGTGAGGAAAAAGATAGTGAGGTACCTAGTCAGATTGTGGTGGTAGGGGATTCCATTATCAGGAAGACAGATAGGGCAATCTGCTACTGGGACCGTGATCGCCGTACAGTCTGTTGTCTCCCGGGTGCTCAAGTGCGGCACATCGCAAACCGGGTAGATAGATTGTTGGGAGGGGCTGGGAATGACCCGGCGGTCTTGGTGCATGTTGGCACCAATGACAAAGTTAGTGGAAGGTGGGATGTCCTTAAGAAAGACTATAGGGAATTAGGTAAGAAACTTAAGGCAAGGACATCTAAGGTAATATTCTTCAAAATATTACCCGTGCCACACGCTAGCCCAGGGAGGCAGAGGGAGATTAGGGAGGTAAATGTGTGGCTTAGGGATTGGTGCAGGAAAGAGGGGTTTGTGTTCCTGGAACACTGGGCGGACTTCTCAGTCAGGCACCATCTTTTTTGTCGTGATGGATTGCACCCGAATGAGAAGGGGGCAGCGGTGCTGGGGGGGAAGGATGGTTAGAAGGTTGGAGGAGATTTTAAACTAGGTGCCTGGGCGGAGGGTTTAGCTAGAAACTACGGGTCCTTCAGTGAGAATAGCAGGGATGGCGTTAGTGAATGAAATGGGGGAGGAGTAGGGGGGAGGGAAAGAGCAGCCGGCAAGGGTGTTAACATGGGTATTATAAAAGGTTTTAGCATAACACTAACTAACGACGATTACGGGTCATCATTGCTGCATAAAGAGAATGATGTCCCTAGCACTAGGGGAAATACATATCTCAATTGTATGTATGTAAATGCTAGAAGCCTCACAGGTAAAAAGGGGGAACTAGAAATCCTTGCAACAAGCAAACAGTATGATATTATAGGCATTACTGAAACCTGGTGGGACGAATCTCACGACTGGACAGACAATCTAGAGGGTTATACGCTGTTCAGGAGAGACAGACTAAATAAACGGGGTGGAGGGGTGTGTCTTTACGTAAAGCCGTTTTTAAAACCTGATATACGGGAAAATATTCAAGAGGGGACTGTAAATACTCTTGAGACGTTATGGATAGAAATTGCATGCGGGGGTAAAGGAATAAAAAAGTTAGTATTGGGGTTATGCTACAGGCCACCTGGTATTAATGTGTCTGATGAGGAATTGTTACTGAAACAAATTGAAAGAGCAGCAGGAGTAGAAGACGTAGTAGTGATGGGAGATTTTAACTATCCAGAGATAAATTGGAAAAATGATTCATGTGATATTGCTAGGGGCAATATGTTTTTAAACACACTAATTTATAACTACTTAGTTCAATTAATCGAGGAACCAACTAGGTACAATGCAATCTTAGACCTGGTATTAACAAACAATGGGGAATTGGTATCAAATATTATAGTAGGGGAGCTCATAATAAACAGCGACCACAATATGGTCACATTCAATATCAGTTTTCATAAGCAGTCCTATACCGGCTCAACTAGGACTGTAAACTTTAGCAAAGCCAACTTTGACATGATGAGGGAAGCTTTTAGGGACACTGAATGGAAATTCTGTTTCAAGAAAAAAATACTACAGAGAAATGGGATGTATTAAAATCACTGCTAGTTAAAAATACTCGCAAATTTATTCCCATGAGCAGCAAAAGAAGGAATAAAAATCCCAAACCAATGTGGCTTAACAAAAAGATAAGGGAACTAATGGGCAAAAAAGTTGAGCATTCAAAATATACAAATCTGAAGGGAATGCAGTCATTTCAGCACTATAAGGATTGTAATGCAAAAAAGAAATAAGAGCGGCTAAAGTAGAAACTGAAAAACTAGTAGCTAAGGAAAGCAAAGCAAATCCCCAAAAAATGTTTAAATACATCAACAGCAAGAGATTAAAAAAGGAGAGTATAGGCCCTTTAAAAGTCAAGTTGGGAGTCTTAAGCAAAAATGATAATGACATAGCGAACAAACGAAATGAGTTTTTTTCAACGGTATTTACCAGAGAGGACCAAATGCAGGGACTAACACACAATCGCAACAAAGATAATGTCCCACTGATAACTGCTTATTTAAGTGAGGAGGTAGTCTGTGGCCGATTAAAAATGTAAAGATCAATAAGTCACCTGGTACCGATGGAATTCACCCAAGGGCTCTTATGAAGCTTCACTCTGAACTAGCAAGACCACTATTTTTGATCTTCAAAGATTCAGTTATATCAGGTATGGTTCCCAAGGACTGCAGTATAGCGGAGGTAGTGCCAATATTCAAATAGGGAAGTAACTGAACCTGGTAATTATAGACCAGTAAGTCTTACATCTATAGTGGGGAAAGTATTGGAAGGTATTCTAAGGGATAGTATTCAGAAGTTCCTTGAAGCCAATAAGGTCATTATAAGGAACCAACATGGTTTTGTGAAGGACAGATCATGTTAAAACAACTTACTTGGCTTTTATGAAACAGTAAGTGCGAACCTTGATCAGGGTAAGGAGGTGAATGTAATCTTTTTAGACTTTGCCAAAGCTTTCGACACAGTACCACACATGTGACTTATCTATAAACTACAAGAAACAGGGCTAGGGAGCACAATATGCACTTGGGTCAGAAATTGGTTAGATAATAGGGAGCAGCGTGTTGTGGTTAATGGATTATTTTCAAATTAAACTGAAGTGCTAAGTGGTGTGCCACAAGGGTCTGTACTTGGACCACTATTGTTCAACATTTTCATTAACGACCTAACAGTAGGCCTAGAGAGCATGGTGTAAATTTTTGCAGACAATACCAAATTGTGTAAGGTTATAAATATGGAGGGGGATGCCGAGTCTCTTCAGAACAACTTAGTTAAACTAGAAGCATGGGCAGCAATATGGAGAATGAGATTCAATACAGACAAGTGTAAGGTAATGCACTGTGGTAGCAAGAACAAAAATAACACCTACACGTACATACTAAATGGGGTAATATTAGGGGATTCTGTACTGGAAAAAGTCTTAGGTGTTCACATAGATAGCAAACTAAGCAGCAGTACCCAAAGTAGGATTGCAGCAAAGAAGGCTAATAAGATATTAGCATGCATAAAACAGGGACTTGATGCAAGGGACAAGAGTGTTATACTCCCATTTTATAAATCACTAGTGAGGCCACATCTCAAATACCGTGTGCAATTTTGTGCACCATACTACAAAAAAAGATATCCTGGTGCTAGAAAAGGTTCAGTGGCGGGCGACCAAACTAATCAAGGGCATGGAGACACTGGAATACGAGGAAAGGCTTGCAAGGCTAGGCAGGTTTACACTGGAAAAGAGGAGACTAAGAGGGGACATGATCAACATCTACATATATAGAAGGGGACCATACACAGAGCTTGCGCGGGACTTGTTTTTGATAAGATCAGCACAGAGGACACGTGGACACTCGCTTAGGTTAGAGGAGAGGAGATTCCGCACAATGTCGCAAAAGGTTTTTACACAGTAAGGACAATACGTGTTTGGAATTCCCTGCCTGAGAGAGTAGTAACGGCAGACTCAGTCAACACCTTTAAGAATGGGATAGATAAATTCCTTTTGGATAAGGATATTCAGGGTTATGGTGCAGAGTCACGCACTATAGTTATTAAAACACAACGGCTGATATTAATACACAACGGCTGACATCAGCATCAGGCAAAATTAGATTAAAATAAAACTGCATAGGAGACCACAAATAGGTTGAACTCGATGGACAAATTGTCTTTTTTCAACCTTAGATACTGTGTTACTACGTAGGGCTGATGCTGGTCACACACAACGCTGTCATCTAGTGACAGGCAGGAAATGAAGCGCTGGATGGTGGCTATATCCAGTAAGGCTCACCACCTGAATGCCACGGCAGCTTAAAGTGAATAACAATCGCACAACCTCACCTCACTGCATACTTAGCTTATTTCAGATGTGGATGGAGTGGCTGTCATTTCCTTGGAAGCAGCAGTGATAGCGCTGTATGGTGATGCAGCAGGAGGCGTCTATTACAAGCAGATGCCTCCTGCTGCAGTAGTGATCAGATCTGCTTCCTAGGATGCAGCATCTGATCACTCAGTCAGCATCAGGCGGCTTACGGCACCAAGGGTGCTGCACAAGCCGCCCATCGCAAAGGCCAGGAAATCTAAGTTCTACTCTCGCCCTGCTATCTCAGTTGCCACTTTTTAGATGGCCCAGGATGAATCCCCCACTTTTTCAGGCACTTCTCCCAGGTTACTTTTTGTAGAACAAAATTGTGTGACATCCCCATGAATGCTGCGAATAAACATTTCTAGCTGAATCTCGCATTCTGCGTGTGCTCGCATCGCAACGCAGTATGCAAGTTTCATGATGTGAGTTCACTTTCGCAAACTGTATCTAATGGAATTGCCAGAATACAGATTTACAGGCACTTATGTCAACGAGTGCTAGCATAGTATACACATGCTGAGTACTGTGATTATTATTGTCAGGAAAAAGGACGTATTCAAGAAATAACCTGCAATGGTAGCTTTCTAGAACAACTTCATATAACATGGGTGTCCTTGTGTTCTGTTTGCAAAACGGGTCTTGTTTGTGTCATTTAGCTGACATCTTAGAATTCACAATCCCAAGGCAGCATATTTGCACTGATTTTCATGACACGGCAAGGAAAGATAATTCTGGCATTAATGCAGAGATGAATGTACCACCATTTGCACAGTGTATTTTGCATGAATTTTAACTGTGCATGCTCAGAAAATGAACATCCAGCTATGTCACACGCAATTTTGGTGCATCGTCCCTTACAACCAAAGAGGCAGAAGTGGGGTGGTAAGAAGTGTTCTCTAAAATGTGCAATTTGCAGGCCAACATGTAAGGGACTATAAACCTGCTAAAGCTAGGTACACGCTATACAATTATCGGATCAATTTGCCAATAGTCGGGTGCTCTGCCTTTTTTATTGTATAGTACGTATAAACAACCGTTTTGTTGTTTTTCTGTTAAACCGAAGATATCATGGTCAGTACACGTTCCTTCGATTATCGGATCGGCCAAAACAGAAAATCTCGCCCTCAATTTCCCAATATCCAGCATTGTGTGGCATTCATTAGCGATAATCTGAGCATAGGGCCTGGGCAACTGGGAAAATAAACATGTTGCAGTGCAGGTGGGGCAGATGTAACATGTGCAGAGATATTTAGATTTGGGTTGGTTATATTGTTTCTGTGCAGGGTAAATACTGGCTGCTTTTGCATGTAGCCCACAAATGATAGACAGCTTTATTTTTACACTGCTATATACACATTGGCCCTCATTCCGAGTTGTTCGCTCGCTAGCTGCTTTTAGCAGCATTGCACACGCTAGGCCGCCGCCCTCTGGGAGTGTATCTTAGCTTAGCATAAGTGCGAACGAAAGATTAGCAGTTCTGCTACTAAATAATTTCATGCAGTTTCAGAGTGGCTCAAGACTTACTCCTAGCTTGCGATGACTGCAGAATGTTTAGTTCCTGGTTTGACGTCACAAACACGCCCTGCGTTCGGCCAGCCACTCCCCCGTTTCTCCAGCCACTCCTGCGTTTTTGCTTGGCACGCCTGCGTTTTTTAGCACACTCCCAGAAAACGCTGAGATGCCGCCCAGAAACACCCACTTTCTGTCAATCATCCATCAAACACTCGAGCGATTGAAAAACGTCGCTCGAGCCTCTGTAAAACTACAAAGTTTTGTGTGAAAGTACTTAGCGCGTACGCGCTGCGTACCATGCGCATAAATGCCGATTTTTCACCTGATCGCTGCGCTGCGAAAAACAGCAGCGAGCGATCAACTCGGAATGAGGGCCCTTATGCGATCCCATAAGATACAATATCAGATCATCACCTGTGGTGAGCTAGTTAATTGATAAGAAAGGGGTTTCACCACAGGTGATGGCAATCATACATTACCAGGAAAGTCCAGGAACAGAGCATTTTCTCCCTCATGGAGAGGGTCAGGTAGGCAAGTATGCCTGCAGTGCATTAATATATTAAAGCAAAGTAATGTGTCCCTATGTCATACATTTTATGTACAGTACTGTGCAACACGCTGGAACTTTAGAAATAAGAAGGGAAAAGAAAGTTTGCTATAATAGTCATACAACATTCTAGCATACAAAATGAGTGCCTCCAGGGTTTATGTAAACTTTCTAACACCAGTTTAGCTAGGAAAATTGTTAATTTCACATATTGTAATTAACATTTAAGAATTTCTCACTCAATTAAAACATCAATTCCAAAGGTGGAATTCTAATCCTGTAGCAATTGCTAACAATGTAAGAGTATAAAATCAATTGTTTACCAGACCTTTAACTACCATAGGGACATTGCATTAATAATTTACTGGTGTTACTAATTAATATTCTATTTGCTTTCACTTGCAGTAGAAAAGGTTACAACTTGAAAGGGATGCAGTATCATGGGTATCTGTCCCAATGGCCAAAAAAAGTGAAACTTCAAATGCATCCCTAGGGGGAGATTCAATGCTATGCGATGAGAAGTCACTCCACGGAAACATGCTCATTTTTCATCACACTCAAAACATACCTCCCAACATGACCCTCTCCAGGAGGGACACAATGCTCTGCTCCTGGACTTTTCTCTAAATTGATAATTGCAGGCACCTGATTTGAACAGGATAATGGATAAGAAAGGTGTTTCAGCACATGTGCTGGCAATCATAAATTAAGAGGGAAGTCCAGGAGCAGAGCATTGTGTCCCTCCTGGAGAGGGTCATATTGGGAGGTATGCTCAAAACTAAATTCCCGTGTAAAACAAAGCTACCCAGTATGTGTGTGCTACAGGCCAGCAGGCAGACACTATTATCCATGCATGAAAAATAAAAAAATACTATTTGGAACTCTTTCATCGCAACATTGTTTATCCAGAGGCAACTTTACACCATTTAACTCGGTGTGCATGTTTTACAGGTCTCATCAAAGCATAACATGTGAAATAATAAGAAACACCTGTGGATCTTTTAAAATGTGTTAGTAATTCGTACACCTGTGCTCCAGCAAGGAGATATAGAAACTTGCACTGTAGAGAATATCCTGAGGACTGGATTAGGGAAGTACTGATAAAAGCTGTACTTCTTATCTTTATCTTTAGATGTGTGGTTAACTTTACAACAAAAACCCAGTTTTCACCCAGGTTTCCGGACATGGGGTGATTCAGGCCTGATCGCTGGGCTGTCCTTCGTGTAAATTTGCTGTGCAAGTGTGCGATCCTATATGTGCGCTGAGCTGCTAAAATTCACTTTGTGCAGTCACTGCGCAGCCCAGGACTTACTCCTCCAGTGCGATGAGAACAGGCTGATCAGGGCCGGAGCGGACGTCACACACCCTTCCTGAAAACGCTTGTGCATGCCTGCGTTTTTATGGACATTCCCAGTAAATGGTCAGTTACCACCCACAAATGGCTTCCTTCTGTCAATCACCTTCCGAACGCCCGTGCGATCGGATTTTTCGCACCATCCCGTCGCTGACCAGCATACGCATGCGCAGTTAGGACCTGATCGCCCGCTGTGTGAAAACGCACAGCAGCGATCAGGTCTGAATCATCCCCACAGTTCCAACCTGGGTCAGACCCTGTTTACACCGCACATTGGACCCGGATTATTCCCGGGTCAGCCCCATTTACACTGAACCTGGGTCTGCCTTGCATGTCACCCATACCTCCCAACATGACCCATTCCAGAAGGGACAAAATACTCTCCACTTGGACTTCCTTCTTAAGTTATAATTGCAATCACCTGTGTTGAAATACCTTTCTTATAAATGAAATAGTTTAACCATACCTCCCAACATGACCCTCTCCAGGAGGGACACAATGCTCTGCTTCTGGACTTTCTTCTTCATTTGTAATTGCCATCACCTGTTTTGAACAGGTTAATGGATAACAAAGGAGTTTCAGCACAGGTGATGGTAATCATAAATTAAGAGGGAAGTCCAGGAGCAGAGCATTCTGTCCCTCCTGGAGAGGGTCATGTTGGGAGGTATGTTTAACATAGGTGACACTAATCATATATTAAGACAGAAGTACAGGTGGAGCATTTTGTCCCTTCTGGAATGCATACCTCCCAACATGACCCTTTCCAGGAGGGACAAAATGCCCTGTTCCTTGACTTCCCTCTTAATTTATGATTGCCATCAACTTTGGTGATATACCTTTCTTATCAAACAACTATTTCAACACAGGTGACACCAAATCATAGATTTAGCGGAAACTCCAGGAGCAGTGCATTTTGTCCCTCCTGGAATGGGTCATGTTGGGAGGTATGATGTGTCACTCACAGACCCCACTTAAGGGGGTCTACCAAGCTGTGACCTGGGTAGACCAAGCAATAACCGGGTCAAAAGCTCGGTGTAAAAAGGGGCATTAGTCCACTTGACTGGTTCAATAATTATGCTCCCTCTTTAAACAGACAGTAATCCTAAAAACAAGAGCTGATGAGGACATATGAGCATTGGATTTGAGAAGCTCTGATTTACCTGAATTTACCAGTGGTTCCAAAACTGGTACCGCAGGGCACTTGCAGGGGTGCCATGGTTTTCTGGTCCAGGACTAAATCAAATTATTTATAGTCCATGTGATAGGCAAAACCAGTGCTAGTGGCTGTCAATCATAAAATATGTAGACAAACAGAAGAGCAACCATGCCCCCTACCACATAACTGAACCTAAGGATGATAAGTAAACACAAATTTGTATTCAATCATTTTTGCTGAATTTCTCAGTTGAGTAACTTTTGGCCTTGAGGTGCCATGGAAAAAAGGCTGATACTCTGGTGTGCCATGATATAAGAACGTTTGGCAACCACTGACATTTGTTAACTTTAAAGGAGGACCCAAGAATCTCAACACAGCCAGAACAACATAAACAAAACCAACTTAAAGGTGTGTACACACATGGTGAGATAAATCTGTAAGATTTTGACTATATAGTCAAAATCTTAAGGAAAGTTAGTGCAAATCTCAAAGTGCTAGGCAGCTTGCGATACTGATTCGATCCGGATGCGCACTCCCGTGGGGTCGGTATCGTAAGGCTAGATAGACTGTGCAGGCAAGTCAATCTTGACTATATAGTGTACTATCTAGTACAAAGTATAATCAAAATTGGCACTTAGTCAAAATCGTACATAGACAAAATCGAAAGTATAGATAGTCAAAAACTGTATTATCGGTGCTATCTGGGCTCTGGGGGAGTTCAAGGGAAATTGCATAGTCAAAATCGGGCACAGCAAGGATCTCACCGTGTGTATGCACCTTAAGTCCTTTGAAAGACATATAAACTAATTACAAGTATACCTATACATCTACAGATGTGTCCACTTGAATCTAGTCTGCCTGCACGTTAAACAGCCCTTCTAGTCATGTCATGCCATGCCATCTCAGTAGTTCCGAGCTTCTTTATGTGCGTCTTTTTTCATTAAAATGCACCTTATTCGCAACACTATGCGAATAGGATGCACAAGCAGCTTATGTTCATTAAAATGATATGCTGCATGGTATATTCTGTGTGCAACCGTGGCTGTATCTGCATACCTAATGATAGGTTACAGCTAGGGAGGCCAATCCTGGGCCATTTTTTCAGTCCCGGGACTGGTGGTGGCACTGGCAGGCAGAACTCGGTGGATGCACTCCATCTTTCTCCTGTATTTCAGGCCTTATCTCTCTCCCCTGTCTGTCCCTCAGAACTTTATCTCTTTCTCTCCACCCTCCTTGTTCCTCAGTCCTTATATCTCTATCCCACTTCCCCATCCCCCCAAATACTGGCCTCTGCTTGTGTGCTCCTCCCTCCACGGTTGGCTCCCCACCAAGAAGCACACACTCCTCCTCTGCTTGGCCTTAAGCATGGTGTTTGTGCGGGCAGGCAGATGGGCATGGCTGGCATTGGGTCTGAGCAGTGTGACCTATGACATCATGTCACACTGTGCACAGCCGCACAGCTGGGGGCCAGGGGCAGACAGGTAATGTCTGAGCCGCCTGCTGCAAGTGCTCAGCGCTGCCCAGTAGTTTAAATGAAAACAAATAAATCAAAACAAAAAAACACAAGTGCACACTGACTGATCCTGAAATCCCGGGATTGGTTCAAATCAAAAAGTTCAAATCCTGACTATTTTAGCTCAAAATCCCGGGACCCTGCCAATCCCGATACTGGCCACCCTAGTTACAGCTGCAGACGCACAGAGAATATAGGCATGCCACATATCATTTTTCATTCATACAGTAATTAAGATTGAGGTTTCATTACATTTCTTTTTGGCCCCAAATAATTTAATTGGTTTGTAC
The DNA here is from genome assembly GCF_028390025.1 of Pseudophryne corroboree. NCBI lineage: Eukaryota > Metazoa > Chordata > Amphibia > Anura > Myobatrachidae > Pseudophryne > Pseudophryne corroboree. Next base: position 406,378,157 of record NC_086449.1, read on the forward strand.
CAAGCTGTGAAATATGCTATAGCAACAAAAACAAATGTATAATTCTAATTATCTGTGGTATTGAAAATTATTGTAAGACTGAAATTCAATTATATCAACGTACTTATACACAAAATGCCAATTATAGTTATCACAGATGAAAGGACAAACATATATAAGCCGCTCCACTCTGCTGCGTAATTTAACATTCCACACAAATCAATGTAGGTTTTATATAACTGTTGTTCTACCCAGAGCTGTACCCAGGTCTACTAGCACCCTGTATGAGAATTTTTGGAGTGTCATCCTTCTCCTTTTCTCCATACAACTATGTTTAGAATTAATGCTGTAGAGTAATATAGATGTGTCCCCTAAACAGTGCCCCATACATCCCCACATTGTAGTACCAAATAGATATATCCCTACAGAAACACCCCATGTGCCCCCAAACTATAGTGCCCTATATGCCTTTGCCCCCAGTTAGTAGTGCCCCAAGATGTCATATCCCCCACAGTGCTTCAAGATGCCATTGCCCCCATACTACCCCAAAATGTCATAACAAAAATAATAAGTTCCAAAGCAAGGCAAAATCAAAATTAGACATACTTGATATTCCTTTCTCCTGATAGACTGCGCTTATCTGCAAGCAAAAGAACATGATGCTGCTACAGTATGCTGCAGTGCAAAGTGCAGACCAACCAGGCTGCCTTCCTGCTTCCTCTTGTATCTAAAGGCCCATACACACTTGCCGATAAAATGAGCGACGTCGCTCATTTTATCGGCAAGTGTGTATGCCGCCAGCGACGACCAATGTGCAGCCCCGTGGGTCAGCAACGATCGTCGCTGTCGCCAGTGCATGCATGCAGGATCTGGACTGTCGTCCACGACCTGCATGCACGGCTGGCGGAGACGTGAAGTCACTGAGCGATATGAGCGGTCATATCGCTCAGTGTGTACTGTCGGCCGCCGACCGGCCGGCCCAGGAAGGGAAACATTGGACGAGCTCACAGAGCGACCGTCTAATGTGTACGGACCTTAATGGGCCCTACACACCGATAGATCTGCCGCCGAGCTGCCCGGCGGCAGTGACGGGGGGAGTGAAGTTTCTTCACTCCCCCCGTCACCCGGCTCCATAGCAGTGCAGGCAAATATGGACGTTCTCGTCCATATTGGCCTGCATGCACAGCCGACGGGGGACAAGCGATGAACGAGCGCGGAGCCGCGCATCGTTCATCGCTGGTGCCTCCACACTGAAAGATATGAACGGTATCTCGTTCATTAATGATCGTTCATATTTTTCAGTATTATCTGCCAGTGTGTAGGGCCCATTAGACTAGTGGGGACAGGCTTCGAGCACTGGTACTGAAGTTCTGTGACTCATGGCCCGTAACTCTCCCTGACAGGGACTTCACAGGTCAAACAGTTATCCAATGTGCCCGGCCTGACTTGGGTCAGACCATATTAGAAGAGTCAGGTGGGCAGTCCAGGGCATGTGTCTGAGGACTGACCGTGACGCTCCTTCGGAGTCAGTCAATTTTGTGGTGCACCACCTATGTTATGGCTCCCCCATGCAGCCGCACCGGTCGCACCCTTGAACTGACCCTCATGCCACCCACGCCAGTTGAACTCACTTTTGATAAAATGGTCATCTACTGATTTTCACACTTTATTTTCAATGGCAACAAGGGCTGAGTTATATTTAAAGAAAGAAAGGCCTTTCACACAATTAAGTACTTCAACTGCAGGCAGAAAATAAGTGGAAAAAGTAGAATCAGATTTTTATCACACTGAAAAGTGTCAGGCTGGCAGGAATGCAACAACCAATAGAGACCTGTCTTGCAGTCAAAATAGGTCGCGACCACTGGCGTATCTATAATGGGTGCAGTGTGTGTGGGGCACACGGGCCCATGGGTCCAGAAGGTGCCCACACCGCACACACTGCACCCATTTCTTCTATACTCACCTTTCTGGTGTCCATCGGTGACTGTGTGTGGGCCCCCTCCTCTCCTGTAGCCGTCACCGCCGCTGCTAGCGCACTGAGCGCTAGCGCATGCGGAGGACTCCAGAAAAATGGCGCGGCGTCCATTTTTTCGGAGTCCTGCACATGTGCTGTAGACTCTGGCACTGTGCCAGAGTCTCGGTGCTGAGAGCGCTGACAGCAGCGGTGACGGCTACGGGAGAGGAGGGGTCCCACACACGGAGTCTGCACACGGGTCCCCTCCTCTCTAGAAACGCCTCTGGTCGCAACAGAAGATCAGGTTTTATGTGCTGTTTCATTTTCATCGGACTTGATGGTAAAATATTGACAAAAAGTGAAGTGAGTACGCACTTTCTACCGTTCTATCCGATATTCTCAAGCAACGCCACCTTTGTGAGATATTTTAGACAGATGAGTTTCATCAATTAAAAGTAAATGGTAAAGGTGTGTTGGTGTGTACGCAGATGTCGGCACTTTGACCGAGACTTCGTAACATAAGTAAAGTAGCATCGAAAGTATGACTGTACAAGTCTGTACCTAGCATTAATCTAATTTATACCAGTCCTTTTAAAAATAGCTGCCAATAGGTGTAATTCTCTGACAAATACTTGTAACCAATTCTAGCAGACTGCACAGCCATTATTACCAATGTTCTGTATTCTTGTTTCCAAATGATAAAAATCAGAAGTTGCTTTTAACTTTTAAATAAACTGATGCAATAAACTGAATGAATGCTCTTTCTATATATTACTTATCCAAGTGAAATAAATCTCTAGAGATATATATATATATATATATATATATCTCATACTGTAGATATGCAGAAGGCTGTAATGTGCATCCAGGGACACGAGACACAGACAGTGTCACCTGCTATGAACTCTGGTAATAGACCACGTTTATATTCCCAGGAGCAGTCACTAGGAAACATACATGAGGTGTACAATGCATTACTTCCATCTTTATGGCCTGTGCTGTCCTCATTACACAAAGCCACATTTAAGCTCGCCATTAATATGTCCTCTCTGCATTGGAGTTGTGTCAACAATGAAATATGCCACAGAGGACAGCTCTGATTATTATAATGGATTATAATATGAGCATGAGGGCGAAATAAAACAATGCAATAAGAAAATGTGCGAGACAATTTCTCCTCTGTATGTGTAATGTATGTATGCCATGCTCTCCCATCCTGGCATGGTGCCTGCATTAAGCTCTTTATGGGGTCCTTACAGCTTTTGTCCTCTGCAGACCTATTCATTCATTGGGCTGTCTTCACTGTGTGCTGTCTGTCACTGTGTGTCCCTGCGGGCACCAGCACTGTCATCGAGGGCTCTTCTACTGGAGGCCCAAATAGCAGGCAGCAAAGAGACAAATTCACCCTCTGTGTCTGTGTCCACACATCGGGGGGGAGGGGACCCGTGAGTGACAAATGCCGCAGCTGCTGCAGAACCTCCTGACCAGAGTGGAACTAATCACTGCCAACATCAGATCAACCCTGTCATCCTTGTCATGTACTGTGTACAATATAATGCCTATACATACACCATACCTGTGTCACACAGTCATGCCACTTCCTGACAGGTGGCACTTCCACCCATGCCACCACCGTGCCCACGCCACGCAGCAGCCTGAGCCCTGCCATCCTTGTCTGTACTATATACTACCTATATAGAGTATATGTCACACACACACAGCCCTGCCACTTCCTGACAGGTGGCAGCAGCAATAGCACCCAGCGCCGTGCCCCCTCCCCGGCCGGTGCCTACCTTCATTCACCAGCTTGTAGCTCTGGGATTTCCTGCTCCTTCTCCTCTCTGAGAACTCCATTCTCTTTGCCAGCCAGCGGTGCCAGGCGGCAATGGGTTTACTGTTACGGTGCTGTAGGCAGTAATAAGTGTGACGATGAGGAGCAGAGGGAAATAGAAAATCTCAGATTAAGACGCTGAGAAGGAAGGGGAGGGGGGAGAATAGAAGAAAATAAGGAAATTAAGCAGCAGAGAGTAATACAGGGAAGGAGCAAGGTCCGCCAGGAAATAAATGGGCAGCAGTGCGATCGCTCAGCTCCAACTGGTGGCATATAGGAAAGTTTTTTTCTAGCTTGCACTGGAGAGGTGCAGGAGAACAATGTAGGTAAATCAGATCATAATCCCTGTGAGCTGCCAGCAGGTCCTGGTCATTTCCCTCCAGTGGGCTGATCTCCCGGGGATAGTACATATGCGGTATCCCAGGGGACTGAGAGCCGGCGCAGACAGGGCCTTCTCTCTCTCTTTCTGTTTTGCTTTCTCCTTTTCCTTTTTTCTTTTAGGGTCAATGATAAACAGGAGAGAAAAAGATTTAGCGACGGAGGAGAGAAGCTGCCACCTGCTGGTGAGGTTTGGTGTTGCGCCGGGTGATGTGTGGAATGACGTCACCAACTGTGTATATACAGAGGGAAAAGAAGGGAGAAGTTGAGAGAAGAGACAAGTCAGTGTAAAGAAACGCTGATTACACACTGACTAGACGATAGTTTGAACGATCTGCCACATTCCAACGGATCGCAACAACAAGTCATTCAAATCGTCCAGTGTGCTCCTGCGGTGTTGTCGTCACAGGTCATGACATACTGTAACATCCCACCAGAACCTGAGCAACCCCCCTCCTCCATTTCCTGACCCCCCCCCCCCCCCTCTCTCTCCTTCTTTCCAACCAACTCTGACATCTTTCTTCCCTGTACCTGGAGCGGAAGTCATGGCCGTTAGGTCGACATGTACTAGGTCGACAGGTCTTTTCACATTTATTAATTTTTTGGGATTTTTTTCATACTTAACGATCCACGTGGACTACGATTGGAATGGTAATCTGAGCCGAGCAAAGCAGTAGTGGAGCGAAGCACCTTGCCGAAGCATGGCGAGCGAAGCGAGCCATGTGAGGGGACACGGTGCACTTATTTGGGTTCCCTGTCACTTTACAGAGAAAACGACACCAAAACAGTAAAAAACCTCATGTCGACATTTTGATCTGTTGACCCAGTACATGTCGACCTAATGGCAATGTCAACCTTCAGTGGCCGACCTAATGAGTGTCAACCTAAATTGGGTCAACCCAACGACCCATACCCCTCCTCTCATGACTCCACATCCCCCCCCCCCAACTTCCTCTACCAGTAGTTGTCCTCCAAGGTTCTGTTCTTGGGCCTCTCCTTTTCTCTCTCTACACATCCTCATTAGGTGAGCTCATTAGCTCTTTTGACTTACAATATAATTTCTACGCTGACGATACTCAAATCCACCTTTCGTCCCATGACCTCTCCCCTATTCTTCTCACTCGTATCTCCAACTGTCTCTCTGCTATCTCCTCTTGGATGTCCCAGCGCTTTCTTAAACTTAACATGTCTAAGACTGAGCTGATCATCTTCCCTCCCTCCCGCAGAACCTCACCTCCCACAATTTCATTATCCATTGATGGCACAACTATCTCCTCTAGCCCCCAGGTGCGATGTCTTGGAGTATTCCTTGACTTCTCCCTCTCCTTCAAACCACACATTCAGTACCTCTCACAAACCTGCTATTTCCATCTTAAAAACATCTCTAGGATCAGACCCTTTCTCACCCAGGACGCTACTAAGACCCTCATCCACTCACTGGTCATCTCCAGACTGCAATCTCCTCAAATCTGGCCTATATCAAAAATGCCTCTCTCCACTCCAAGCTATCCTCAATGCTGCTGCCCGTTTCATCTTCCTCACCAAATGTACTACATCCACATCCCCTCTATTGCAGGACCTTCACTGGCTACCCTTCCCATTCAGAACCCAATTCAAGCTTCTCGCACTCGCCTCCAAAGCCCTCACCCACTCTTCTACCTCTTACATCTCTGACCTTATCTCTCTTTACATTCCCACTCGTCCTCTTCTGTCTGCTAATGCACACCGTCTTTCCTGCCAACTGATTACCTCCCCCCACTCATAACTACAAGGTTTTGCACGTGCTGCTCCCTATCTCTGGAATTCTCTACTTCTCCCCATTCGACTCTCCACCTTTATACAAAACTTCAAACGGGCTCTCAAGACCCACTTCTTCACCAAACCCAGCCAACTCTCCTCCTAACCCTCTTGTCTATGCTCACTGTCTACCCCTTCTGTGTCACCCTGGTCTGTTGGCCCTTCACCTTTTAGATTGTAAGCTCTCAAGGGCAGGGCCTTCTTTCCTCATGTGCCTTTCCTTTTCTTACTTATACAATCTTATACTCCATACTCCCTTTGATGGCACCTAACCCCTGGTTTTCTATACCTGTCCTATATTGTCTTGAACTGTAAGTGCTGTTTTCTTGTTTGCTCATTTGATTATGTACTGTGTAATGGGCGCTGCAGATCCCCTGTGGCGCCATATAAATAAAGGATAATAATAATAATAATAATAATAACAATAATAATCTTTAGGTCTACCCTACATGCTGCTCAGTCTGAGGCTATCATCAACAGCATACTCCTGGATGTGACCACTGACGATATAACTTTAGGTCTTTTGCTAGATTGCACAGTGTGTACGCACTATCCCCTTTTCCGCTTACTGGTCATCTAAAGTCTAGATTACTGTCTCCTCCTGACTGGCATCCCCGACAAATGCCTCTCTTCACTCCAATCTATCCTCAATGCTGCAGTCCAGCTCATCTTCCTCACCAAACGCACTACGTACACCTCCCCTCTCCTAGAAACCCTTCACTGGCTTCCCTTCCCTTTCAGAATCCAATTCAAGCTTCTCACACTTTCCTCAAATTCCTCACAAGATTTTTTACGTGCTGCTTCCTTTCTCTGGAATTTCCTACCTTTCCTCCTCAGACTCTTCACCTCTCTACAAAACTTCAAACGGGCTCTCAAGACCTACTTCATCACCAAACCCAGCCAAATCTCATCCTAACTCTCTGTTCCACACTCTCGGTTTACCCCATCTGTGTCACCCCTGTCTGTCTGCCCCTCCCCTTTAGAATGTAAACTCTCATGAGTAGGGTCCTCTTCCCTCATGTGCTTATCCTTTTCTTACTTTAATAATCTCAACTGCACCAAATCCCGCGGTTTTCGGCCACCCTTATACTTATCTCAGACAGTATTATCTGCTGATGTAGCTATGTTTACTTATCCTGTACTTGTCCGACATTGTCTTCAGCTGTAAGTCACTGTTTTCCTGTTTTGATTATGTGTTTATGTACTCTGTAATTGGGGCTTGCGGAACCATTGTGGCGACAATTAAATAAAGGATAATAATCATAAATCGTTTGTCCAGGAGTTCAAGAGAAATTGTTGACGACATTGCATCGTTTGCCCGTGTGTACCCTTCTTAAGTGGTGGTAGACTCATGCATAATCATTGCGCAAGTGACTAATGCCATACTACTGTACAAAAATGTAAACAGACAGGAGAGCTTTTCATTATATATGTTAAAGAAAAAAGATTGTTTACAAATGTTACTATACTCAGTACCAGAGGTCAGTTTATCAAAATCATTCCAAATTAATAATAAAAAAAAAAACAGTTTAAATCATAGTGAAAGCCCCTCTAAGTGTGGGTATCAGCAAGAACCCCAATGAAGTATATACAAAGGGGTATACTGTACGTGGTCTCAGAGAAGATCCTACATATTTAGCCTCTCTTGTCTAACCAGATTTGGAGAAATTGTGGCGTGGTTGGCATCTCCTTGCGCATCTGATGGGAATACCCTGTAATCCAGCAGTTCTGGGATTATATTCTGGATCTGTTGGAGCAGATTACCTCTGTTCAGATATTGAAAAACTCTTCATCTCCATAAACCTTTAACCTTCATGAGTAAGTCCACTAACAAGTTACTCATACATATTTGTAAAGTATACAATTATTTATAGCCTAGGAGTGGAAACAAGCCCAGCCACCCTCATAAACCGCCCTACTAAACAAGATCTGTTACACATTTTACCGTTGTACTCAATGACACACTTTCTAAATATCACTGAACCTTGGGGATGCAACTGCTATGGGGACCACCCGTTTGGGACAGGTTCTGGAGGCCGGGAAATGGGAGGGGGGTGTGAACAACTCAATATGTGTGGGCATGGGCCAGGGATGCCACTCACTCTGTCCCTGCTGTCTATGTATCTGCTGCCACTATTTCTGTCCACGTCTTTGCTGTCTCTCTGTCCCTGCTATCTATATCACTGCTGTCCCTCTCTCTACCTATGCCCCTGCTGTCTCTCTCTGCTCCTACTGTATCTCTCTGCCCCTACCGCCCCTCTATCTATGCCCCTGCTGTCTCTCTCTGTCCTTGCTGTCACTCTATGTCCCTGCTGTCTCTATGTCCCTGCTGTCTCTATGTCCCTGCAGTACCTCTCTCTATGTCCCTGCTGTCTCTCTTTCCCTGATGACACTCTGTAAATGTCCCTGCTGTCTCTCTATCCCTGATGACACTCTATGTCCCAGCTGTCTCTCTGGCCCTGATGCCTCTCTCCGTCTCTCTCTGTCTTTCTATGTCCCTGCTGCCTCTGTCTGTCTCTATGTCCCTGCTGCCAGGGCCGATTTAACAGCAGTGTAGGCCCCTGGGCACAGCAATGCACTGGGGCCCCTACCCATCCTCCAGTGGTAGGGGTGCGGGGTTGCAATCAGCAGCAGCTGTGATGTCCCGCGGACGGTAGGAGGTGTTCTATCTTCCGCTCAGCATGTAGGACCTGGAGCAGTTATTCTGCTTATTACTCCTCTACTGCACAGATGGTGGGAGATGGGGCGCGAGGAAGAACACTAAACTGTAGAAGGGGGCATTGGGCTGAATGAGGGGCCCTGGTACATGACTTCCACGGGGTGTGTTTAATACGCAGGGAAGGGATGGATAGTGGAGCGGGGTGTGTATTTCCATTATTTCAAATAAACATTTAAATACCAGCGTTAATATATACTGCGGACGCAAGGTGCATCTTATTACCATATACGATAATAGTGCGCTGAACGTCGCAGCACTATGTCCCTTAAAAGAAAGCAAGTACTTACACGCATGGTATACTGAGGTCCAACGCTCAGAGATATATAATAGGATTTTAATACCTACCGGTAAATCCTTTTCTCTTAGTCCGTAGTGGATGCTAGGGACACTTCAAGAACCATGGGGTATAGACGGGATCCACAGGAGAAATGGGCACTTTAAGACTTTGAAAGGGGTGTGAACTGGCTCCTCCCTCTATGCCCCTCCTCCAGACTCCAGTTATAGGAACTGTGCCCAGGAAGACGGACATTTCGAGGAAAAGGATTTATTGTTAAACTAAGGTGAGATACATACCAGCTCACACCACAAACACGCCATACAACATGGCATTTAACAGAACTCCAGTCAACGGCATGAACCATGTCAGCAACAGGCTGACTATAACAGAAACACAACCTGTGTGTAGACATAACTAATAACTGCAGATAGAGTCCGCACTGGGACAGGCGCCCAGCATCCTCTATGGACTAAGAGAAAAGGATTTACTGGTAGGTATTAAAATCCTATTTTCTCATATGTCCTAGAGCAGCCGTGGCCAACCTGTGGCTCTTGAGCCACATGCGGCTCTTTCTTTATTCAAATGTGGCTCCCGACACTCAGTCACCTGACCACAACAGATTCTGGAAACTGGTGCACTCCAGCCAGACACACAGCAACACTACGGCAATTAAAAACTGAGGGAGCCAGATACTGGGCTGTAGTGACATATGAGGGTGGGCTGGCGTGACACAAGGGGGAGCTAGCTGGAGTGACACAGAAGGATCCTGGCAGGAGAGATATAATGGGGGAGATGACTGGAGTGATACAGGAGGGTGCTGGCTGGAGTGACACAGGAGGGTGCTGGCTGGAGTGACACAGGAGGGTGCTGGCCAGATACTGGGCTGTAGTGACATATGAGGGTGGGCTGGAGTGACACAATGGGGAGCTGGCTGGAGTGACAAAGGAGAATCCTGGCAGGAGAGACACAATGGGGAGCTGACCAGAGTGACACAGGAGGGTGCTGGCTGGAGTGACACATTGACACATAGGGGAACTGGCTGGAGTGACACATGGAGGAGCTGACGTGTATTGTGTGAATATGGCTTTTTCAATATATTTTATGTGGATCTGGATTTTTACATTATTTTATGTGGAAGTGTCTTTTTCAATGTATTTTATGTTGATTCTGGCTTTAAAATGTATTTTAAGTGGATCTGACATTTTCATTGTATTTTATACCAGGGGTGTGGCCTAGCAGGCACAAGGCCACACCCCATTTTTGCACACGCTCCTTCGGCTTGATGTCGGCTCTTTGACGTACCTAACAAGATTTGTTGGCTCTTTGTCTCTGACTGGTTGGCCACCCCTGTCCTAGAGGATGCTGGGGACACTTCAAGAACCATGGGGTTTATACCAAAGCTCTAGAACGGGCGGGAGAGTGCGGATGACTCTGCAGCACCGATTGACCAAACATGAGGTCCTCATCAGCCAGGGTATCAAACTTGTAAAATTTCGCAAAAGTGTTTGAACCCGACCAAGTAGCTGCTCGGCAGATTTGTAATGCCGAGACCCCCCGGGCAGCCGCCCAGGATGAGCCCACCTTTCTGGTAGAGTGGGCCTTCACAGATTTCGGTAACGGCAATCCAGCCGTAGAATGAGCCTGCTGAATCGTATGACAGATCCAGCGCGCAATAGTCTGCTTGGAAGCAGGATTTCCAATCTTGTTGGAAGCATACAGGACAAACAGAGCTTCTGTTTTCCTAAGTGGAGCCGTTCTGGTTACATAAATCTTTAAAGCCCTGACATCATCAAGAGATTTTTACTCAGCAAAGGCGTCAGTAGCCACCGGCACCACAATAGGCTGGTTCATGTGGAACGGTGAAACCACCTTCGGCAGAAATTGTTGACGAGTCCTCAACTCTGCTCTATCTTCATGGAAGATTAAATAAGGACTCTTGTGAGACAAAGCCGCTAACTCAGACACCCGCCTTGCGGATGCTAAGGCCAATAACATGGCCACTTTCCAAGTGAGAAAATTCAACTCCACCTTCTGTAAAGGTTCAAACCAATGTGATTGAAGGAACTGCAACACCACATTAAGATCCCACGGTGCCACTGGGGGCACAAATGTAGGTTGGATGTGCAAAACGCCTTTCACGAAAGTCTGAACTTCTGGAAGGGAGGCCAATTGTTTTTGAAAGAAAACCGATAAGGCCGAAATTTGTACTTTAATCGAGCCTAACTTTAGGCCCACATCCAAACCTGCTTGCAGAAAATGGAGAAAACGCCCTAGCTGAAATTCTTCCGTAGGAACCTTCTTGGATTCACACCAAGACACATATTTTCTCCAAATACGGTGGTAATGTTTTGATGTTACTCCTTGCCTAGCTTGAAGAAGTGTGGGAATGACTTCACTGGGAATACCCTTTCGGGCTAGGATCCGGCGTTCAACCGCCAAGCCGTCAAACATAGCCACGGTAAGTCGTGATATACGCACGGCCCCTGTTGTAACAGATCCTCTCGTAGAGGAAGAGGCCAGGGATCTCCTATGAGTAGTTCCTGAAGATCTGGATACCAAGCCCTCCTTGGCCAGTCCGGAACAATGAGGGTCGCCTGAACCTTTGTTCTTATGATCTTTAACACCTTTGGAATGAGTGGAAGTGGAGGGAACACATACACCGACTGAAACATCCATGGTGACACTAGTGCGTCCACTGCTATTGCTTGAGGGTCCCTCGACCTGGAACAATATCTCTGAAGTTTCTTGTTGAGGCGAGATGCCATCATGTCTATTTGAGGAATTCCCCAAAGACTCGTCACTTCTGCAAAGACCTCTTGATGAAGACCCCACTCTCCTGGATGGAGATCGTGTCTGCTGAGGAAGTCTGATTCCCAGTTGTCTACTCCTGGAATGAAGATTGCTGACAGAGCGCTTGTATGTCTTTCCGCCCAGCGGAGAACTTTTGTGGCCTCTGCCATTGCCGCTCTGCTCTTTGTTCCGCCCTGGCGGTTTATGTGCGCTACTGCTGTTATATTGTCCGACTGGATCAGGACGTGTCACAACTGAGGGCCTGAGCTGACGGAAGGCAGCCTCAGTTGTAGGGGCTGAGATGTACCGGAACCTGGGAGGTTGTATCAGACCCCTGGACATGTAAGTAACATGAAGAGAAACCGCCCGAAGGCGTGACCACGACAACTTGAGTAAAAGTCAATGATATTTATTTATGACAAACTCCATGCATCACAGTAGCAGTAAAAAGAAACATAAAAATCAGCAGAGAAATAATAATACAGTTCCTAGGTACTACAGGGTGGCAGGGGCCACAGAGCTCTGGTGGTATGAGACAGTTCTTATTATCTGCAAGTTGGAAAGTCCTTACCAGGCTCAACTGTAGCAATGAGGAAAGCCCAGGGTCGTACCAGCTGGTGTTCCAGGGAAAGCTGGACTGCTGTAGATAAAATGCTGCTGTGGGTACTGGTTAGAACCAGACAGGTGTTGGCACGGAGTGGATACTGGCTGGAACCAGTTAAATAATAAATAAAGCTTGAGAGCGATGCAATATAGATGAAATGTAGAATTTGAGAGCGGAGAAATAATAATACCGGTGGAGAGTGGTAAACTGCAGAAAGGACACCGGCCCTTTAAGAGAAGCTGTACGCTGCTGGAAGCTGAGCTGGAAGCAGGTGATGTTGTAGCTGGAAACAGGTGAGTCCAGAATGGATCGGAGAGTCAGGCTACACCGCAGATGGAATGCTGGTGCGGGTCTCTATAGCAGAAGTCTGGAGACAGGAGCTGGAACCTGGAAGACAATCACAGGAGAGAGACAAACTGGAACTAGGTTTGACAACCAAAGCACTGACGCCTTCCTTGCTCAGGCACAACCTATTTATACCTGCAGCAAGGAAGGCATTGGCTAGGCAATTATGCAAATTAATAATACTGACAACGGATTGGTAGGAAAGATCAGCTGACAGAATCCAAGATGGCTGCGCCCATGCAGACACTTGGAGGGAAGTTTGGATTGTAATCCATGTGGTCTGGAAAACAGTAATGGCGGCGCCGGCCACCGGAGACAGGAGACGCCAGGCTGACAGATGCACATCCGACCACGCGGACACAGCGGAGGCCGCGGCTGACGTAATCGCCACTCTGAATGCAGAAGCTCAGGGACGGCGGCGGAGGCCGCGGGAGACGCCATGTCAGATGTATAAGGCGTTACTGTGACTGCGTCCAGAGAGACAGGAGAGGATGCGGGAATGTGCACATCAGGATAACAGATGGGATCCGGTCCTGGAGCGCTGAGCCAGCCTTAGGAGGCATCTGATAGGTAAGAAATGGCGTCCAGATACCCGGATCGTGACAGCACCCCCCCCTTTAGGAGTGGCCCCAGGACACTTCTTTGGCTTTTGAGGAAACTTGGAATGGAATCTCCGGACCAAGGCAGGAGAATGGACATCAGAAGCATTGGTCCATGAACGTTCCTCAGGGCCATAACCCTTCCAGTCAATAAGATACTGAAGTTGACCGTAACGGTGACGTGAGTCCAGGATCTTGGCTACTTCATACTCAACGCCTCGTTGAGTTTGGACTTTCGGAGTTGGAGGAAGTGAGGAATGAAACCGATTCAAGATTAGCGGTTTCAACAGGGAAACATGGAATGTCCTGGGTATTTTTAAGAAGGGAGGCAACTGGAGTCTGTAAGCAACAGGATTAATGACTTGATCAATTTTAAAAGGACCGATGTAGCGAGGTGCAAACTTCATACTGGGAACTCTTAACCTCAAATTCTTCGTGGATAACCATACCCGATCACCCACCTTGAGAGCAGGAACTGCTCGACGCTTCTTATCCGCAAACTTCTTGTACCTGAACAATGCCTTGAGCAGAGCTGATCGTACGCTCTTCCAGATATTGGCAAACTGATGCAAGGTGATATCCACTGCGGGAACAGAAGTTGCTGGAAGCGGTTGGAACTCAGGGACTTTAGGGTGGAATCCAAAGTTGGTGAAGAATGGTGTTGAAGAAGATGAAGAATGATACTGGTTGTTATGACAGAACTCGGCCCAGGGAAGTAATTGAACCCAGTCATCTTGAGAGGAGGACACATAGATGCGGAGGAAGGACTCCAAGTCCTGATTCACCCTCTCAGTTTGACCATTGGTCTGAGGATGGTAAGCCGTGGAAAACTTTAGCTTGACTTGGAGGACTTGACATAAACTTCGCCAGAATTTGGCTGTGAATTGAACTCCTCGATCTGAGATAATTTCTTCTGGAAGACCGTGGAGTCGAAAGATCTCTTGTATGAATACTTGAGCCAACTTGGAAGCTGACGGAAGACCGGTAAGAGGAATGAAGTGTGCCATCTTGGTGAACCGGTCAACTACCACCCAGATGGTATTAAACTTGTTGCACATGGGCAAATCTGTAATAAAATCCATCGACAAATGGGTCCATGGTCGACGGGGAACAGATAGTGGAACCAGTTGCCCCGCAGGCGACTGGCGGGATACTTTATGTTGAGCACACTTTGGGCAAGATGCAATAAACTCCAAAACGTCCTTTTTCAGAGTTGGCCACCAATAGGACCTAGAGATAAACTCCAGGGTTTTTTGGATACCTGTATGTCCGGCAAAGCGGGAAGCATGGGCCCAATGCATGAGCTTCTTCCTTAGTGTCGGCTTCACAAAACTTTTCCCTGATGGGGGCGTAGAGTCCATCCCTACCGTGGAGAATGCCAACGGATTTATAATAGGATGCTTGTCTGAAGACTCTGACTCATTTTCTTGCTCCCATGAGCGGGAAAGGGCATCGGCCTTGCGATTCTGAGAGCCCGGACAGAACTGGAGTTTAAAGTCGAACCTGGAAAAGAAAAGTGCCCATCTGGCCTGACGAGGGTTGAGACATTGTGCGCCTTTCAGATATAGAAGGTTCTTGTGGTCTGTAAGGATGGTGATTGAATGAGAAGCTCCCTCCAACAGATATCTCCACTCCTCTAGAGCGAGCTTGATGGCTAGCAACTCCTGGTCGCCAATGGCATAGTTGCGCTCCGCTGGGGAGAACTTCCGTGAGAAGAAACTGCAAGGATGTAAATGGCCATCTTTAGGCCTCTGAGATAACACCGCTCCTACTCCAACGGAGGAGGCATCCACCTCTAAGATGAAAGGAGAGTCGATGTCAGGCTGTTTCAGGACAGGCGCAGAGATGAACCTCTGTTTTAAAAGATGAAAAGCTTGCATGGCTTCTTCAGACCACTTGGACGGGTTAGCACCCTTCTTGGTGAAAGCAGTAATAGGCGCCACAATGGTGGAAAAGTCTCGTATAAACTTTCGGTAATAATTGGCGAACCCTAAGAACCTCTGGACCCCTTTGAGGGTTAAGGGTACCGGCCAATTCTGGATTGCTTGTAGTTTCTCAGGATCCATCTCTAGTCCGGAACCGGACACAATGTACCCTAGAAACGGAATGGACTTGACTTCAAAGACGCATTTCTCTAATTTGCAATAGAGATGATTGACACGGAGACGGGACAGAACCTCCTTTACCCAAAAACGATGTTCCTCTAAATTGTTGGCAAAAATGAGGATATCATCTAGATAGACCACGACATGACGGTATAGAATGTCTCTGAAAATCTCATTGACGAAATGCTGGAAGACAGCTGGAGCATTGCTCAATCCGAAGGGCATGACGAGGTACTCATAATGTCCGTCACGGGTGTTAAATGCGGTCTTCCACTCGTCACCCTCACGGATCCGGATGAGATTGTATGCACCTCTCAAGTCCAGCTTTGTAAAGATGGTAGCTCCGCTAACTCTGTCAAAGAGCTCAGTAATCAGGGGTAAAGGATAGCGGTTCTTGATGGTAATGTCGTTCAAACCTCTGTAGTCGATGCACGGCCGCAGACCACCATCTTTCTTTTTTACAAAAAAGAAGCCTGCGCCGGCTGGAGAAGAAGAAGGTCGAATGAACCCCTTTGCTAGGTTCTCTTTAATGTATTCCTCCATAGAATGCGTCTCAGGCAGAGACAACGGATAAGTTCGGCCTCGAGGTGGAACCTTCCCTGGAACGAGATCAATCGGGCAGTCCCATTCTCTATGAGGAGGAAGGATATCAGCAGAAGCTTTACTGAACACATCCGTGAAATCTTGATATGGAGGAGGTGGAACATCAGACGACCTGGGGGAGGAAGAACAGACAGGCAACACTTTAAACAAACATGTCTCAGCACAGGAGGGACCCCATGCCAGAATTTGCGTAGTCATCCAATCAATTGTAGGATTGTGAAGACGGAGCCATGGAAGGCCCAGGACCACAGGATGTGTGGCTCTTGGAATCACTAAAAGTGAAATAAGTTCGGAATGAAGAACTCCCACTCTCAGACGAACTGGTAGAGTCCTTGGAGCAATAACTGTATCAAAAATTTTACTGCCATCCACGGCAGTTAAGGAAAAGGAGGAAGGAAGTCTCTCGGTGGGTAGGGACCACCGTTTAACATAGGCTTCGGTAATAAAGTTCCCAGCTGCTCCGGAATCCAGGAGGGCAATGACGTTCTGATAACGTTGAGCAACTTGAAGCGAGACTGGGAGATTACAATCTTGAGGAGATGGAGAGGAGATCATTACTCCTAGCCGGCCCACTCCTTGGCGAGCTAGGATTTGGAGTTTCCCGGACGTTTGGGACAGGCATTAATAGTGTGAGACGGAGCTGCACAATACAGACAGAGAGACTCAGAGAGTCGTCTTCGGCGCTCAGCAGGAGTTAAACGGGAATGACCAATTTGCATGGGTTCATCTTTAGTTGGTGACAGTTGGTGAGGAGGAGGAGCAGAAGATTTTGGAGCAGATGATCTTCCACGCTCAGTTGCTCTCTCTCTGAAACGTAAGTCAACTTTCGTACAAAGTGAGATTAGCTCATCTAACTTGGAGGGTAAGTCTCTGGTAGCTAACTCATCTTTAATACGCTCGGATAAACCATGCCAGAATGCAGCATACAGGGCCTCGTCGTTCCATGCCAGTTCAGATGCCAGAATCTGGAACTGTATAAGATATTGTCCTACAGTACGTGATCCCTGGCGTAAACGGAGAATCTCAGACGAAGCTGAAGTTACCCGGCCTGGCTCGTCGAAGATGCGCCTGAATGTTGACACGAATGCAGTGTAAGAAGATAGCAGGGTGTCGGACCTCTCCCATAACGGTGATGCCCAGTCGAGGGCTGAGCCACTGAGAAGAGAGATGATGTAGGCAATTTTTGTACGGTCACTGGGAAAATTGCCAGGTTGTAGCTCAAACTGAATCTCACACTGGTTGAGAAATCCCCTGCAGAATCTTGGAGATCCGTCAAATTTTGCTGGCGTTGGAAGATGAAGACGTGGAGCAGAAACGGGTAAGGTGGGTGGGGTTATAGTTGGAGTCACTGTGGTTGACGCCCCAGATGCGCCTGATCCACGGAGAGTTGTCTGAATCCCATCCAGCCGAGTAGAGAGATCCTGGAGACAGCGGATGATGTGGCCCTGTGCAGCCTCCTGATGTTCAAGTCGGGCTGCCAGTTCTTGCATCGGCCTGGCCGCTTGATCCTGGTCTCCGGCTGGATTCATTTTGTCAGTGCTTACTGTCACAACTGAGGGCCTGAGCTGACGGAAAGCAGCCTCAGTTGTAGGGGCTGAGATGTACCGGAACCTGGGAGGTTGTATCAGACCCCTGGACATGTAAGTAACATGAAGAGAAACCGCCCGAAGGCGTGACCACGACAACTTGAGTAAAAGTCAATGATATTTATTTATGACAAACTCCATGCATCACAGTAGCAGTAAAAAGAAACATAAAAATCAGCAGAGAAATAATAATACAGTTCCTGGGTACTACAGGGTGGCAGGGGCCACAGAGCTCTGGTGGTATGAGACAGTTCTTATTATCTGCAAGTTGGAAAGTCCTTACCAGGCTCAACTGTAGCAATGAGGAAAGCCCAGGGTCGTACCAGCTGGTGTTCCAGGGAAAGCTGGACTGCTGTAGATAAAATGCTGCTGTGGGTACTGGTTAGAACCAGACAGGTGTTGGCACGGAGTGGATACTGGCTGGAACCAGTTAAATAATAAATAAAGCTTGAGAGCGATGCAATATAGATGAAATGTAGAATTTGAGAGCGGAGAAATAATAATACCGGTGGAGAGTGGTAAACTGCAGAAAGGACACCGGCCCTTTAAGAGAAGCTGTACGCTGCTGGAAGCTGAGCTGGAAGCAGGTGATGTTGTAGCTGGAAACAGGTGAGTCCAGAATGGATCGGAGAGTCAGGCTACACCGCAGATGGAATGCTGGTGCGGGTCTCTATAGCAGAAGTCTGGAGACAGGAGCTGGAACCTGGAAGACAATCACAGGAGAGAGACAAACTGGAACTAGGTTTGACAACCAAAGCACTGACGCCTTCCTTGCTCAGGCACAACCTATTTATACCTGCAGCAAGGAAGGGATTGGCTAGGCAATTATGCAAATTAATAATACTGACAACGGATTGGTAGGAAAGATCAGCTGACAGAATCCAAGATGGCTGCGCCCATGCAGACACTTGGAGGGAAGTTTGGATTGTAATCCATGTGGTCTGGAAAACAGTAATGGCGGCGCCGGCCACCGGAGACAGGAGACGCCAGGCTGACAGATGCACATCCGACCACGCGGACACAGCGGAGGCCGCGGCTGACGTAATCGCCACTCTGAATGCAGAAGCTCAGGGACGGCGGCGGAGGCCGCGGGAGACGCCATGTCAGATGTATAAGGCGTTACTGTGACTGCGTCCAGAGAGACAGGAGAGGATGCGGGAATGTGCACATCAGGATAACAGATGGGATCCGGTCCTGGAGCGCTGAGCCAGCCTTAGGAGGCATCTGATAGGTAAGAAATGGCGTCCAGATACCCGGATCGTGACAGGACGGACTGATTGCGAAGAAGATGTTCCGCTTGTAGAAGGCCGTTGTGAATGGCCCTTAACTCCAGAACGTTTATGTGTAGACACATTTCCTGGCTTGACCATCTTCCCTGGAAGGTTTCCCCCTGAGTGACTGCCCCCCAACCTCGGAGACTCGCATCCGTGGTTACTAGGATCCAGTCCTGGATCCCGAACCTGCGACGCTCTAGGAGATGAGAGCTGTGCAGCCACCACAGGAGTGAGATTCTGCTTTTGGAGGACAGGATTATTGTCCTGTGCATGTGCAGATGGGATCCGGACCACTTGTCCAACAGGTCCCACTAAAACACTCTGGCATGGAATCTGCCGAATTGAATGGCCTCGTAGGCCGCCACCATCTTCCCCAGCAATTGAGTGCATTGATGGATTGACACTCTCGCTGGTTTCAGAATTTGTTTTACCAAACTCTGAATTTTCAGAGCTTTCTCTTCTAGAAGAAAAACTCTCTGTAGATCTGTATACAGAATCATTCCCAAAAACGATAGCCGTTTCGTCGGATTCAACTGTGACTTTGGCAAGTTTAGGATCCAACCATGTTGTCGTAGAACTGTCAGGGAGAGCGTAATGTCCTGTACCAGCTTGTCTTTGGATTCTCGCCTTTATCAGGAGATCGTCCAAGTAAGGGATAATTGTGACTCCTTGCTTGCGAAGGAGAACCATCATTTCCGCCATTACCTTGGTGAAAATCGGAGCCGTGGACAAACCAAACGGCAACGTCTGAAATTGGTAATGACAATCCTGAATAGCAAATCTCAGGTAAGCCTGATGCGGAGGTTATATGGGGATATGTAAGTAGGCATCCTTATGTCGACCGATACCATGAAATCCCCTTCCTCCAGACTTGAGATCACTGCTCGGAGAGATTCCATCTTGAATTTGAATTTTCTTAGGTAAAGATTGAGGGACTTTAGGTTCAGAATTGGTCTGACCGAACCGTCCGGCTTTGGGACCACAAACAGGCTTGAATAAAAGCCTTCTCCCTGTTGAGACGGGGGAACCCTGATAATGAATTGATTTAGACACAACTTTTGTATTGCATCGCATACAACCTTCCTGTCCGGAAGAGAAGCTGGTAAGGCCGATTTGAAAAATCGGTGAGGGGGACCGTCTTGAAACTCCAGTTTGTATCCCTGGGACAATATTTCTAAAACCCATGGGTCCAGGGCCGAACGAGCCCAGAATTGACTGAAGAGTTTGAGACATGCCCCCACCTGTGCAGACTCCCGCAGAGGAGCCCCAGCGTCATGCGGTGGATTTGGCAGAAGCCGGGGGGACTTCTGTTCCTGGGAACCTGCCACGGCCGGAGATCTTTTACCTTTTCCTCTTCCCCTATTAGCAAGGAAGGAATAACCTCTGCCTTTTTTGTATTTATTTGGCCGAAAGGACTGCATCTGAAAGTGGTGAGCTTTCTTTTGTTGTGGAGGAACATAAGGCAAAAATGACGACTTACCCGTGGTAGCCGTAGATACCAAATCAGTGAGACCCTCACCAAACAAGACACTACCTTTATATGGGAGAGACTCCATAGCTTTCTTAGAGTCAGCATCAGCATTCCATTGATGAATCCACAATGCCCTCCTAGCTGAGACCGCCATGGCATTGGCTTTTGATCCCAAAATACCAATATCTCTCGCCGCCTCCTTGATATAACCCAGAGTTAAGGTAGGCCACAGTGTCCTTGATATAACTCAGAGTTAACAGGATGCTATCCCTATCTAGGGTATCTATATCAGAAGACATGTTCTCTGCCCACTCTTCGATAGCACTACTCACCCACGCCGATGCGATGCTTGGTCTGAGCAGAGTACCTGTGGTGACGTAAAATGGATTTTAACGTATTTTCCTGTGTATGATCCGCAGGATCCTTAAGGGCTGCCGTGTCAGGAGACGGTAAAGCCATCTTTTTAGACAACCGTGATAGAGCCTTGTCCACAATGGGGGATGATTCCCACTTTTCTCTATCCCCAGAGGAAAACGGATACACCACCTGAATCCTTTTGGGAATCAGAAACTTTTTGTCAGGATTTTCCCAAATTTTTGCAAACAGAGTATTCAGTTCATGAGAGGGAGTAAACGTTACCTCAGGCTTCTTTCCCTTATACATACAGACCCTAGTATCAGGAACCGCAGGGTCTTCAGTGATATGTAACACGTCTTTTATTGCCACAATCATGTACTGAATGTTCTTTGCCAATTTTGGGTCTAATCTGGCATCACTATAGTCGACACTGGAGTCGGTGTCCGTGTCGATATCTGTGTCTGCCAACTGAGCAAATGAACGTTTATGTGACCCCGAGGGGGTCTGAACCTGTGATAACACATCCTCCACAGACTTCTTCCATGCCTGGTTCCGATTATTACTAAGAGCCACATTAGCATTCAAGTCATTCAACACATTTACCCAATCAGGAGTCGGCGGTGCCGACAGGGTCACTCCCACAGCCGTTTCTGTCCCTAACACAGTCTCCTCCTGGGAAGAGCACTCCGCCTCAGACATGCCGACACACGTGTACCGACACCCACAGACACATTGGGCAAATAGGGGACAGACCCACAATAAAGCCTGTCAGAGAAACACAGAGGGAGTTTGCCAGCTCACAACCCAGCGCTTATCCCGGTTCTGAAACCTTAATATAATGCCTCAAACCCTGCAGCGCTTTTAAAATACTTATTCTTGCACCAAATTTAATGTGCCTCCACCCCCCCCCCCCCCCGTTTTGCACCCTGTTACTTGTATAGCAGTGGTGAGGAAGGACCAGCGTCTCTGCAGCTCTGTGAAGAGAAAATGGCGCTGATGAGAGCTGTGAGGGCTAAGCCCCGCCCCCTTAATGGCGCGCTTCAGCCCCGCTATTTTTTTAAATAATTACACTGGCAGGGGTTAGGATTTATTTATTTTCCACTTTGCCAGCCTTAATGAGGATTTTTATGCTGCCCAGGGCGCCCCCCCCTCCCCGCACCCTGCACCCTGAAGTGCCGCTGTGTGTGGGAGCATGGCGCGCAGCGCAATCGCTGTGCGGTACCTCAGAAGCCGTTACTGTAGACTTCTTTTCTTCTTCTACTCACCTGTCTTCTGACTTCTGGCTCTGCAAGGGGGGTGACGGCAGGCTCTGGGAGTGAACCCTTAGGCGTACCTAGTGTTCGAAACCCTCAGGAGCTAATGGTGTCCTGTAGCCAAGAAGCAGAGCCTTTAACTCACTAGAAGTAGGTCTGACTTCTCTCCCCTAAGTCCCACGATGCAGGGAGACTGGTGCCAGCAGTCCTCCCTGAAAATAAAAAACCTAACATAAAGTCTTTTCAGAGAAACTCAGTAGAGCTCCTCCAAGTGCATAAGTGCATCCAGTCTGCCTGGGCACAATTCTAAAACTGGAGTCTGGAGGAGGGGCATAGAGGGAGGAGCCAGTTCACACCCCTTTCAAAGTCTTAAAGTGCCCATGTCTCCTGCGGATCCCGTCTATACCCCATGGTTCTTGAAGTGTCCCCAGCATCCTCTAGGACGTATGAGAAATATGTATTTGATATTCAAAGTTATGCATACAAAATAACATATGTACAGTATATCATTCAGTATAACATGTATAAGCCTAGGTAAGTGGTACAGAATTACAGTTACAAAAGAAACAGATACAGCCAGTATATGTCACCCTATCCCATAGAACATTCCTCCATGTCTTCCTCACAGCAACTAACCTAACTATGGGGGTAATTCCAAGTTGATCGCAGCAGGAAATTTTTTAGCAGTTGGGCAAAACCATGTGCACTGCAGGGGGGGGGGGGGGGGGGGCAGATATAACATTTGCAGAGAGAGTTAGATTTGGGTGGGTTATTTTGTTTCTGTGCAGGGTAAATACTGGCTGCTTTATTTTTACACTGCAATTTAGATTGCAGATTGAACTCACCACACCCAAATCTATCTCTCTCTGCACATGTTATATCTGCCACCCCTGCAGTGCACATGGTTTTGCCGAACTGCTAAAAAATTTCCTGCTGCGATCAACTTGGAATTACCCCCTATGCCTTAGAAAACTGCATATATCAATCAGTGGGAGTTAACAGGTTGTTGGTTTCGGTCTCCTTCCATTGGCCCAGGAGAGGGAGGTTTCTCATTCATTGTGTGTTATTGGTCAGTTCATATGTAAGCAATGTCCAATCTGAAGACGCAGATACAGGGGTTAACCACTGGGCTTCTGCCCACATGTTTTCTCAGGAAGTCCTTTGTTCTCGTAGGATGTGACTTTATATTTCATACATTTGTTCATAACTAATCGTTGCAATGTACTACAATTTACCCATAGCTATCAAATTAATCCACACATTCTCCTGACCATTTTGACACTAAGCATGATATAATGAACTTGTTCCGTCCCAATAATACATATATATCTGGTTTTACACTCTATTATATAAATACAATATAATAGAAGTCTGGTGCTGGATATATTTTGTCTATGTGTAATTTATGTGTTGTATGAATATGTGTTTGTGTGCGTCTTTATGGCGTTTCTCAGTGATTGTGCCTTTTACCGTATATACACCCGCCACGCTGCAACACGCACGCCGTGCGACTCTATGCATGATGTACGGTAAAGAAGCATGGTGCATCCATATACGTTAATTGCATCCTTATGCCACAATCGAAAAGCGCCACTCTGTGTGCAGTTTGTATTGTCTTCTTTTTCCGCCTTCGACAGGCTTAATATTAATCATTTTCCGATGGGAGGGCAGATACCTTGACTATAGATATCGCCAGTTCCTGGAAATAGATTTCTTAGTTTTCAACTAGAGAGTTCCACCTTTCAGGAGGTACTGGGGACTTGGGGATCAGAGTACAGGAGCCAGAGCAATCCACTGACGAAAATATAAACTGCATACCAGGTGTGTGGAGCTGGAGCAGGGACCAGCTCTGGAAGGCTGATATCTCGGCATAGTAGAGAGAAGCTGCCAGTGTCCTCCAAAAGGGGAGAGTGCCAGTTTTTGGAGTATACCCTCAGAAAAACTCTAAGTCAGACAGAACCTGAGATATCTGGTTGGGAAGAGCAATTACCAGGCTCGGATGGGGACCACTGCTTTGAAGTGGGATACCTCTGGTTCCCCAGGGCCGATTTTCAAAAATCTGGTACTCATGGAAAAAGGGGACCCTCAGCTATCAGCTTAGGGTGCTTATACTCCTGGGGCCAACTGCCCATTGAGCCCATACAAAAAGACAGCCCTGCCTGATATTACTCTGTCTCTATGTTCCTGCTGCATCTCTCTGTCTCTAAGTCACTGCTGCCACTCATTGTCTATGTCTCTGCTGTCTTTATCTGTCCCTGTGTCCCTGCTGCCTTGCTGGCTGTATGTCTCTGTTGCCTCTCTGGGGAGATGTACTAAGACTTGGAGAGTGATAAGGTGGAGAGAAATAAAGTACCAGCCAATCACCTCATGGCAGCCATGTTACAGTCTGGGTTTGAAAAATGACAGCTGATTGGTTTGCAGTTTATCTCTCTTCACTTTATCTCTCTCCAAGGTTTAGTACATTTGCCTCTATTTCACTTCTGCCTCTATCCATCTCTATGTTTCTGCTATCTCGCTTTGTCTCAGCTGTCACTATCTCTATGTCCCTGTTGTCTCTCTCTGCCCCTGCAGCCACTCTATCAATGTCCCTGCTGTCTCTCTCTGTCCCTGCTGACACTCTATGTCCCTGCTGTCTCTCTGTCCCTTTATCTATGCTCCTGCTGTTTCTCTCTGTCCCTGCTGACACTCTATGTACCTGCTGTCTCTCTGTCCCTCTATCTATGCTCCTGTTGTCTCTCTCTCTGTCCCTGCTGACACTCTTTCTCTCTATGGGGGTCATTCCGACCCGATCGTACGCTGCAGTTATTCGCATTGCATCGATCAGGTCTGAACTACGCATGTGCTGGCGCCGCAGTGCGCCGACTTATGCCAGATGGCCGAAGGCCATCGTTGCCTAGCGATCGCCTCTGCCTGATTGACAGGCAGAGGTAGTTGCTGGGTGGGAGGGGCGGCACAGCGGCATTTGGCTGCCGCTTTCAAGGCGTGGTCCGGCCAACACAGGCGTGGTTGGACCATGCGGGGGGTGCGCCGCAACGGCTGCAACCCGGGGCAGCGAAGAGTAACTCCTGGCCAGCCGCAGGAGCTACGCTGGCCGGGAGTTACTCTTCAAGAACAAAAGCATTGCCGCTGTGCGATGCTTTTGTACTTGTGTGTGGGAGGGAGGGCGGACTGACATGCGGGGCGGACTAGCCCTGTACTGGGCGTCGCCCGCATGTCTGGGAAGATGATCGTAGCTGTGCTAAATTTAGCACAGCTATGATCAACTCGGAATGAACCCCTATGTCCCTGCTGTCACTATCTCTATCTATTTCCCTGCTGTCTCTCTATGTCCCTGTTGCCTCTGTCTGTCTCTATGTCCTTGCTGCCACTCTCTCTATCTCTATTTCCCTTCTGCCCCTGTCTCTATGTCCCTGCTGTCCCACTCTCTATGTCCCTGTGGCCACTATCTCTATCTATGTCCGTGCTGTCTCTCTATCTCCCTGCTGCCTCTGTCTGTCTCTTTGTCCCTTCTCCGACTCTCTCTATGTCCCTGCTGCCACTCTATCTATGGGGGTAATTCAGACCTGTTCGCTAGCAGGCGATTTTTGCATTGCTGTGATCAGATAGTCGCCGCCCACAGAGGAGTGTATTTTAGCTGTGCAAGTGTGAATGCGCATGTGTAGCAGAGCTGTACAAACAGATTTTGTGCAGTCTCTGAGTAGCCTAGGACTTACTTAAACCTGTCCGGAACCTGAACTGACGTCAGGAAGCCTCCCTGCAAACGCTTGAACATGCCTGCATTTTTCCAAACACTCCCAGAAAACGGTCAGTTGCCACCCACAAACGCCTTCTTCCTGTCAATCTCCTTGCGAACGCCCATGCGAATGGATCCTTTTTACAAACCTATTGCTGGGCGGCGATCCGCTTTGCACCCGTGCGACGCGCCTGTGCATTGTGGTGCATACGCATGCGCAGTTTAGACCTGATTGACCGCTGTATGAAAACGCAGCCTAGTGATCAGGTCTGAATTAGCCCCCAATGTCCCTGCTGTCTTTCTCTGTATGTTTCTACAGTCTATCTCTGCCTAACAACACTTAACACGCCTCTTGTGCGACACTAGCTATACCAGTGACGTGCATTGAGGTGAGGCAGAGCCTCTCCTATCATACTCCAGAGTTATGACTATAAAAATGATATGAAAAATACTTTATTCTAATAATTTTTATAGTCAAAACTCTGGAATATACTGGCATATGACAAGTGAGGCAGTGCATCCCCTGCGTACCTTGTCTGCACATCACCTCGCCAAATTTCCAGCAGTATATACTGCTGCACCTTTGTATAATGCCCACATGAACCCTCAGATTCATAAAGATGTGTGTAAATCTGACCCTGATACTAGCCGGTGCCTCCGCAGCCATTTACCTCACCTCATGTCACTATGCCTGGTGGAGACATGAGTTGGGGGGGCCCCTTAAAAATTTTGCTATGGAGCCCACAAAGTTCTAGTTACGTCCCTGGTTTTCACTATAATAATTTCCTTGTCTGACTGTTATATTCAGGTCTGAATATGTAGGGTGGTAAACAGTGAGCGGACAAATTATTACAAACAGCAGGCGATTTTATACAAAGTAGCTATTCCGTATATACGTAATGCTGATGTAGGATGTCTGAATCCAGTGGCGTAACTAGGGGTCCGCAGCCACTGCGATCGTTTGGAGGTGCGCAGAGCTGTGGGCGCCCTAGCCACCACTGATTTTGGGAAGGAGGGACACGGAGGGCACAGTGCGCGCCTCTCCTGTGTGTCCCTCCTGGGTCTCCGGTGGCAGCGGCGTGTCTGTTAAATTAAGTGTCCGTTCATGAGCTCTGATTGGCTCACGAACCGGCACTTCATTTGATAGGCATGACCCTGCCGCCGGAGACGCAGTAAGGACACACAGGAGAGGCACGCGCTGTGCCCTCCGTGTCCCTCCTTCCCAAAATAGCACAGCAGCGGGGGAGCCCGGGGGGGGGGGCATATTTGGCACTGGGGGAACATATTTGGCACTTGGGGGGCATATTTGACACTGGTGGAACATATTTGGCACTTGGGGGGGCATGTTTGGCACTGGGGGAGCATATTTGGCACTAGGGGGGCATATTTGGCACTGGGAAAACATATTTGGCACTTGGGGGGGCATGTTTGGCACTGGGGGAGCATATTTGGCACAGGGGGGCATATTTGGCATTGGGGGAACATGTTTGGCACTTGGGGGGGCATGTTTGGCACTGGGGAAGCATATTTGGCACTTGGGGGGCATATTTTGCACTGGGGGAGCATATTTGGCCCTGGGGGAGCATATTTGGCACTGGGGGGGCATATTTGGCACTGGGGGCATATGTGTACCTGGCACTGTGGGGGAATATCTGGCACTGGGGGCATATGTGGCACTGAAAGCACAGCCCTAGCAACAAGCATTACCCCTTGGTTACAAGCACAACACCCAGCTCATGAAATCCCTGTCAACAAATATTACCACCTGGCAACAAGCTTGAAACCCAGCACATGATATCTCTGGCAACAAGCATAACACCTACCGCATGAAACTCCTGGCAACGAGCATGACACCCTGAGCATGAAAACCCCTGGCACCGTGCATGGAACCAAGAGCATGAAACCTCTGGCAACGAGCAGGTCATTTAAAAGTAATTAGAAGCCTTACTGTAGGACTTAATGTGTAATGGGCATTGCGGTGTGTGGCATAATGTATCACGGACATTGCGGTGTGTGTCAGAATGTGTTACAGGCATAACGGTGTGTGGCATACTATATCACAGGCATTGTGGTATGTGGTATAATTTCTCAGGGACATTGCAGTGTGTGGCATAATGTATAACGGGTGTGTGGCATAGGGTATAACGGGCATTGCAGTATGTGTCACAGGCATTACGGTGTGTGCGGTATACTATATTATGGGCATTGTGGTATGTGGTATAATGTCTCAGGGGCATTGCAGTGTATGGCATAATGTTTAACGGCATTGCGGTGTGTGGCATAGGGTATAATGGGCATTGCGGTATGTGTCACAGGCATTACGGTGTGTGTGTGGTATACTATATCATGGGCATTATGGTATGTGGTATAATGTCTCAGGGGCATTGCAGTGTATGGCATAATGTTTAACGGCATTGTGGTGTGTGGCATAGGGTATAACGGCCATTGCGGTATGTGTCACAGGCATTATGGTGTGTGGTATACTATATCACGGGAATTGTGGTATGTGGTATAATGTCTCAGGGTCATTGCAGTGTGTGGCATAATGTATAACGGACATTGCAGTGTGTGGCATAATGTATCATGGACATTGCGGTGTGTGTCATAATGTGTCACAGGCATTGTATGTGCTATAATGTATCAGGGGCATTGCAGTGTGTAGCATGATGAATAACGGGCATTGCGATGCCTGTCATAATGTGTCACAGGCATTACGGTGTGTGGCATAATGTGTTGGGGGCATTATGGTATGTGGCATATTGTGTCATGGGCATTATTGTGTGTGGCATAATGTCTAAGGGCCATTCAAGTATGTGGCATAATGTATACTGGGCATTACTATAAGGAGGAAAAATGACAAATAATGTAAGGGGCATGAATCAGGATTATTTTTTTTACCTGTGGTGGCCAACGTCTGGGCGTGCAGGTTACAAAACTGGGGTATAAGGTAGTCTTTTCCTGCAACGCCACGCCCCTTTATGCAAATCCACGCCCATTTCAGCAAGGCCATGCCCATTTTTTGCGTCACGCATCGAAGGCGCAGATTCATCGCTTTACTAGTGCCAATTATGGGGGGGGGGGCTGAGAATTTTTTGGCTTGGGGCAGAAAAATTTCTAGTTACGCCACTGTCTGAATCTGTATAAGCACAGAAATTGATTAATGAAGTGTATCACTCGTGAAATAGTGGGTAATTGATGCGATCTGGTAGACTTTGAACATAGAATGATTGTTGCCATTCACAGCAGTAGTGCGAGAATCAGAGCCATAACTAGACATTTTGATGTTCTGTGCCAGAAATGGAATTGATGCCCTCTCCCCATAATTAAAACAGGGAGAGTGCGCACCAAAGGCACGTGACAAAAATATAGGGGCGTGGCTTCATGGGGAAGGGGCTTGGTCACAAAATAATACCAATTCATATTACGCCGCACAGTAGTCTCCATTAATCAAATGATGCCACACAGTAGTGCCACTTATACACACAAGGCAGAGCCCCTTATATATATTACGCCAGGTAGAGCCCCTTTTACACATTACTCCAAGTAGTGCCTCGTTTTACACATTATGCCAGGTAGAGACCCTTTTACACATTACGCCAGCTAGAGCCCTTGTTACACATTGTGCCAGGTAGAGTCCCCTCTTACACATTATGCCTAGTAGAGTCCCCATTTACAATGCCAGGTAGAGCCCCCTTTTACACATTGTGCCAGGTAGAGCCCATTAGACATTGTGCCAGGTAGAGTCCCCTTTTACACATTATGCCAGGTAAAGCCCCCTTTTACACACTGCGCCAGATAGAGACCCCTTTTACACATTATACCAGGTAGAGTCCCCTTTTACAATGCCAGGTAGAGCTCCATTTACACATTGCACCAGGTAGAGCTCCCTTTTACACACTGTGCCATATAGAGCCCCCTTTTGCAATGGTGTGTGTGTGTGTGTGTGTGTGTGTGTGTGTGTGTGTGTGTGTGTATGTGTGTGTTTGTATGTGTATGTGTGTGTCTGTACGTGCGTGTGTTATACTTAGGTCCACCTCTGGAGCAGCTACTTCCACCTGCCGAACTTTTTAATCCGTCTCTTTGTTTTTCTGCTGTGGGTACACAAGAAGAAGTCGGGACTTGGGAGGGGCGGAGCCTATGGAGGTATAGGATGTTGCAGCGCTGCCCGGCTGCTGTGTGAGTAGTAGCCAGGCTAATATGGCGGCGGTGTGGCCATGCGGGTGCTTCCAGCCGTACTGCACCCACAGTGCATATGTGCTGTGTGCCAGGCACTGCTAGCACACCGCTTGATGCGGCCCTGGCAAGAATTAAAACTGAGTCTGAGCAAAAGACCTGTGGTCATACATGGCTACTGGATACTCAAGCGGAACGAAGTGGGCAGACTTGTTCAGTCTGACAGACGAGCAACAGTGCATCAAATGCATAATTTGCATAAAGCGGCAAGTGACTCAGGCCTGTTTTTTGATAAATGTCTTTCTATATATGATTTATTGATGATAGTGCCTTTATTAGCCAGCAGTCCATTCTCTGTGTTACCCACAGGCAGTGAGGTTCCAGTATCCTCGTCATTATCCATGAGCAGGAGTTATAAAAGGACTTCCAGCTTCTGATCTAACCCTTCTACCTTCACACCGGCAAGTGACTTGACTCCAGAAGCGTGACAGTATTCGAACCGAAGCACTGGATTTCCAACAAGTATTTGGAATTACGTTTGGATATATTTTGGCTAAAAGTTTAGGACACTGGAAACACCTAGAAATAACTTGTATTGGGTCTCAATGATGGAGAGGCTTAAGTAACATAGGGCCTAATTCAGATCTGATCGCAGCAGCAAATTTGTTAGCTAATCGGCAAAACCATGGGGGTCATTCCGAGTTGATCGCACGTAGCAACTTTTTGCTGCTCGTGCTATCAACTAGACGCCGCCTATGGGGGAGTGTATTTTAGCATAGCAGGGCTGCGATCGCTTGTGCAGCCCTGCTATGCTAAACAAGTTTTGTGCAGGACAAGACCAGGGTAAGAGTTACTTACCCTGTGCGATGAATCCAGCGTTGAAGGTCCCAGAATTGACATCAGACATCCGCCCTCCAAACACCTGGACACGCCTGCGTGCGCCGCACCACTCCTAGAAAATGGTCAGTTGACGCCCCGGAATGCCTTCCTCTTGTCAATCTTCTTGCGGTCGCCGCTGCGACCACTTTCTTCGCTAGCGGCGTCGCCGGGCAATGACGTGCCTGCGCAATGTGGCCGCAGTGCATGCGCAGTTCCAACCCGATCGCAAGGCTGCGACGAAGTGCAGCGTGCGATCGGGTCGGAATGACCCCCATGGTTTTGCCGATTAGCTAAAAAATTTGCTGCTGTGATCAGGTCTGAATTAGGACCCTACTTGGGTAGTATTAAAAATGTTATTCTAGTCCAAGTTGCTGGGTCTCTTTTCCCAATCTCTGGTATATTTTGTCAGGAATGAAAACGCTATTCAAGAAGTTGCTTAAATATATTTGACAGGATATTGGAATTGGACACAGAACCAACACTCATTGTTTCACAAGGTTCACTGTAGCATGTAGAAATTATTGCCTAACCTATCTTACACTTGTCCATTCCAGAATTCTACCAACAGCGTCATAGTAGGAGGTGAAATGGAGACAGCTTTAAGCAAGCCAGGCTTTCCTATCACAATGCACAAAGGGCCAGATGCGGATTTCAATGCAAACCTGATGGTGGGTGATCTGCACATGTATAATTTTTAGAGCTGCCTTTGTGGTATATCTCATTGTTGACACAACTCCAATGCAGAGGGGACGATATTAATGGTGAGCTTACATAGATGCGGTTTTGTGTAATGAAGATGGAAGTAATGCATTGTACACCTTATGTATGTCTCCTAGTGACTGCTCCTGGGAATATAAACGTGGTCTATTACCAGAGTTCATGGCAGGTGACACTGTCTGTCTCATGTCCCTGGATGCACATTACAGCTTTCTCCATGGCCCTCATTCCGAGTCGTTCGCTCGGTAATTTTCATCGCATCGCAGTGAAATTCCGCTTAGTACGCATGCGCAATAATCGCACTGCGACTGCGCCAAGTAATTTTACAATGAAGATAGTATTTTTACTCACGGCTTTTTCTTCGCTCCGGCGATCGTAGTGTGATTGACAGGAAATGGGTGTTACTGGGCGGAAACACAGCGTTTTAGGGGCGTGTGGATAAAAACGCTACCGTTTCCGGAAAAAACGCAGGAGTGGCCGGAGAAACGGGGGAGTGTCTGTGCGAACGCTGGGTGTGTTTATGACGTCAAACCAGGATCGACAAGCACTGAACTGATCGCAGATGCCGAGTAAGTCTGAAGCTACTCTGAAACTGCTAAGTAGTTTGTAATCGCAATATTGCGAATACATCGGTCGCAATTTTAAGAAGCTAGATACACTCCCAGTAGGCGGCGGCTTAGCGTGAGCAACTCTGCTAAATTCGCCTTGCGAGCGATCAACTCGGAATGAGGGCCCATATCTCTATATATACAATGTATTGTTATCTCTTCCCTACTTATACCCTTCTATCTTCCAACACATATCCCTATAAAAACCTCTACAGCCTACACTATTACCTAATCCCGAAACCCTTTCTGATATAATCACTCCACTGGTTCCCTCCAAACCTCCCCATTCATCTATAACCTCTTTTCTCCTTCTGCCCACCCATCCCTGTTCCCCTCCAATCCCCCATATCTATACTCAACCAATTACTCAACTCATTCCACTATTGCCTAAATCCACATTATTTCTTAACTTTCCTTTGATTTTCCTTTTGAAAATATAAATTGCATGCCTGGATCTGGAGCAGGGACCAGTTACTGG
The DNA here is from genome assembly GCF_028390025.1 of Pseudophryne corroboree. Taxonomy (NCBI): domain Eukaryota; kingdom Metazoa; phylum Chordata; class Amphibia; order Anura; family Myobatrachidae; genus Pseudophryne; species Pseudophryne corroboree. The sequence goes on from NC_086449.1 coordinate 406,410,667, forward strand.
AAGTCTGATATCTCTGGTTCTGGGCATAGTAGAGGCAAGCTGCCACCAAAACGGGGAGTACTAGCTTTTGGAATATGCCCTCAGAAAAACTCTCAGACAGAACCCAATATATCTGGCGGGGAAAAGCAATTAACAGGCTCAGATGGGGATCACTGCTTTGAAGTCGATATCTCGGGTAACCCAGGGCCGAGTTTCAAAAATCTGGTATCCCTGGAAAAAGGGTACCCTAAATTATCAGCCTAGGGCCCATATATTCATGAGGCCCTTGGGCAACTGCCCATTGAGCCTATACAAAAAGATGGCCCTGAAGCCATGGAGTGGGGTGGTTACGTTTACGCTGCGTAGAGGGCGGGGGGGGGGGGGGTAGGATTAGGCTGCAGGGAGGGGAGGCTTAGGGTTTTGGCTGTGGGAAGGCAGGATTAGGTTAAGGCACCCCGGGGAGGGTTAAACTGCATGGGGAAGGGGGGGTTTAGGCTTAGGCACTGCCATGGAGAGTTAGGGTAGGGCTGTGGGGGTAGGATGAGGGTTAGGTTTAGACTGCGGGGAGGGAGGTTAGAGTTATACTTTCTTTGCCCAAGTCGAGATTCTAAGCATCTGGATGCCGCAGACGGTCTTCTGAACGCTGGCATCCAGAACTCTGGCATTACCTAGGGAGATTTTGTACAGTAGTATCCACGCTAGTTGCCAAAGGAGACATGCCTTGCTCCCCCCTAAGTGTGTGTCCAACACCGCTAGGTATTACCTATTGTATAGTGTGAGCAACATGCTGCCAAAGTGGGAGTTAATGCATGGGTGGCACACTGCAAGAGGCTGTATAGTATAGATGAGCTTAAGAGAAGATTATTTTTTATCTTAGTGTAGCAGATATAGCACTGTCTATGCCAAAGAAGCAGCAGAGAAATTACTGTCTCATTGCTTGACAATTTATAAAGACACTCATGAAGAACCATGGGGTCTCAATCAATAATGATGAGGTAAGTAAAAAGAGCAAAGCAAATAAATCCTATCACTGCAATAACCAATTTTGATAGATGGGTGCCCTTTAAAAAAAACACACAAAAAAAGCGTGTACCACAGTTGTAATGGTGGTGAAAGACTTATGTATAGGCCCACAGACAAGGGCGCTATCTCACACCTGTATATCTCTGTTTTGGCATTGACGTCTCCTCCACTCTAACCTCACAAACAGGCTTGGAATCAGATCTGGGCATGCATTTCAATGGAGACGACTGGGATACTATTTGTACCACCGTCTTTAAGTGTTCCATTAGCGTAGATATTCGGGAGAACTCCTACAAAGTATATTCCCGCTGGTATTTGGTTCTGGAGCGTTTGCTGCGAATACATCCCAACACCTCTGATTTATGTTGGAGACACTTTTTTTCTTTCTTTTTTTTCTTCTCTTCTTCTTTCTTTTTCTCCCCTATTTCCTCTTTCCTCTTTTCATTCTTGACAGGTACTGTAATTTCGGTCTCAAATATTGTATCCCACCAAGGGGCATAGGGAGGGTGGAGCGAGTGGAGCTTGAGCTCCAGGCGCCGCTTGGGACATGCAAGCAGTGTGGCGGCCATCCCTTCCCTTTCCTCAGTCCTTTCCTTCTACTCAGGGGGGCCCAGCCTGTCAATCCCATGGACGTTCCGCCCCTCCAGTCTAGAACGAGGAGTGCTCAGCTGATGCCCACTTGGTGAGAATTAATGTGTGTGTATAGTGTGTGTGTGTGTGTGTGTGTGTGTGTGTGTGTGTGTGTGTGTCTGTGTGTATGTATATGTGTGTGTATGTGTTTATGTCTGTGTACACTTTGTGTTTATGTGTAAATGTGTGTATGTCTGTGTGCATATGTGTGTTTGTGTATATATCTTTGAATACAGTATGTGTGAGTATATGTGTGTGTTTATGTATGTTTGTGTGTATATGTGAATATTTGTGTGTGTGTATGTGTATTTGTGTGTGTTTATGTATGTCTGTGTATATCTGTGTGTTTATATATGTGTGTGTATATATCTGTGTATCTGTGTGTGTTTATGTATGTCTGTGTATATTTGTGTGTTTATATATGAGTGTGTATATATCTGTGTATATGTGTGTTTATGTATGTCTATCTGTGTGTATGTGTGCATATATATCTGTGTATATGTGTGTGTTTATGTATATCTGTGTGTGTATATATGTGAGTTTGTGTGTGTGTATATGTGTATATATCTGTGTATATGTGTGTGTTTATGATTGTATGTACCTAAATGTGTGTGAGTGAATGTATGTATGTATGTATGTATGTATGTATGTATGTGTGGTGGTGGGTGGGGGCGCCGTGACATGACCCTGCTCCAGGTGTCATGTCTCCATGCTACGCCTCTGACCTCACTCACTAATGCCAATCTTTTTGATAATAGAATAATGGATCTATCATCCCTTTTATTATATTTATATCTACCTATTTTGACATTTGATCATTTATTTTTATTAATTTTGCAATGCCTGTTTAAAATTCAATCAACAATTACAAGATTAAAAAAATAAATCATCAGATCTGAATACGTTCTTCTTTTCTCTTGGTGGTGTATGCAACCTATTTACAGTTGTCAGGGGAGAGAAGTCTATGAAGGGACTTAGGGCCTAAATCAGATCTGATCGCTGGGCTGCTAATTTTGCTGTCCTGCGATCAGATAGTCACAGCCTACAGTGGGAGTGTTTTTTCACTGTGCAAGTGTGCGATCGCATGTGTAGCAGAGCTGCACAAAATAAGTTTGTGCAGTCTCTGCGCAGCCCAGACTTACTCTTCCAGTGCGATTGAATCCTGCTAATCGGGGCCGGAGCTGACGTCAGACACACTCCCTCAAAATGCTTGAGCCAGCCTGCGTTTTTCCGGACACTCCCTGAAAACGTTCAGTTGCCACCCACATACAGGGTCGGACTGGCACACAGGGGTACAGGGGAAACCACCGGTTGGTCCCACCGCCTGTGGGGCCCTCCTCCTCTAGGATATATTATACATATGTTACCTTATACTGCACAGGACTATAATGTATTCTCTACAATACATTGCTGTCATAAATCTGGTACATTATCATGCATGCACTAGCATTAATTACTACATACAATATCAAGGGGTCCAGACCAGGTACTCTCTAATGGTTAGCCAAACCTCTGGGGTGGCTGGCCAAACCCCCTTTGGAGGCTGGCCACACGTCTAAGCATGGGCCCCTACCACTGCATACCCCCGGTGGGCCCTTCATGCTCCAGTCTGACACTGCCCACATACGGCCTCTTTCTGTCAATCATCTTGCGAACGCCCGTGCGAATGGATCCTTCGCACCATCCCGTCGCCGACCTGCGATGCCCGTTGTAGCTGTCCGATGCACCTGCGCATTACTGTGCATACGAATGCGCAGCTAGGATCTGATCACCCACTGTGCGAAAACGCACAGAAGTTATCAGATCTGAATGACCCCCTTAATTGTAAATCAGGTAAATTAAGTTCATTCATTCACCATGCAGGGCCAGTACGAGAACCAAACAATTTCCTCACACGCCATCTAAGGGAAAAGAGGTATTGGTGTATTGGTCTTTATATCCATTTTCATCCATTCATGTTGCAGCTAGGAGCAAGTTCACATTGCTCATAAAGGGTTTTATATGTTTATTACTAGTAATGAGAGAAGAAAAGATTCCACATTGAGTTTTAAAGAAATTATTACATCTATTTGTGAGTTTTTTTTATACTATTACACACATTTGTGCAACTGAATCATACTAACCTACTTTTCCAGAAGATGTGGGACACTCACGATTTTTTGGGGACACCCCGCACTCCTGGAAGAGAGGGTGGATCTCCCACATCCCGCTTTGTGGGCCTGCGTGAAAGGGGTGGAGCTAAATTATGAAAATTATGATGTTTTAGCCCATGCCCTTTATCACTGATCCGCAATTTACATTTTGCAACAACGGGGGATGGGGCTAATGATATAAAAAAAAACACAGCCCTGCTGATTTTTTTTTTTACATGTTTTTATTAAACACATCACAAGTTCACAAAGTACAGTTAGCCATTATTGTACAAAATAAAAGGCCGAACATAATATCCACATAGTTACAATAAATATGAAGCAAAGCCTATATTCATATTCAACAATGTGGAATACTGTGAATTGTGTTCTAAACAGTATGGGTGTACATCAATTTTTTTTATTTATGTGTGTTTGCTTTTTTTTTTCTTCCTCTTTTAAACTTTCCAGTGAGTAACAAACATCATCACTTAAGTAACAAATAGTGGCATAAAATAACAAAACAATCAACATAACAGAAATAAATAAATAAATAAATAAATAAATAAAAAAGGGGGAGGGGGGGTGGTATCTCAGTCCTCCAAGGGGGCAAACCTTGAACCCGTATATATCAAAACAATTACACCTGAATAGGTTCATCCTCCAACAGCGTTCTAATTTCATACCAACCCGTGTGTTGGAAGCCGGTTTTAACTTGTAGACATGTGGGAGATGGCAAAGTATCCACGTAGCTTTCCCATAATTCAAAGACATTTTTCACTCTAGCCTCCTTATGAAGGGATGCCTCAAGCCAATCTATTTTAAAAAGAAAAAATAATTTTTCCTTAAAAAGAGACAGACTCGGAGGACTGGGATGAATCCAGTGCTGGAGGATGGCTTTTTTTGCAGCTGCTGAAATAATAAGTTGTAGTTTTTTGCTGCCTTTAGTGTATTTAGACCCCGGGGATGTTATACCAATTATGGCCCACTCTGGTGTCAGTGGCAGGTAGTTGAGGAGGTGGGCAGTAGCATAGCTTTTAATTTGCACCCAGAATCTTTTAATTAGAGGACAGTCCCACAAACAGTGATATAATGAGACCTCTACACAGGAACATTTAGGACAACACGAATGGGACTGTAAGCCCATCAGGCTTCGTCTAGACAGGGATAAATATCCTCTATAAAATAAACGAAAATGCATTTCTTTATACATGGCAGCCGGTAAGGTTTTATTTGTATAAAGCAACTGGGCCACAATTTTCTTCTCCTCTAGATGTGGAAATTGAGAAACCCACTGATGAATACCAGTATGTCTGTGTTTATCATAATACGCACCGCAGAGTAATATAAAAATATGAAATGGCTTTGGACAACACATCCTCAATTTGAAATATCACATCCAAGGAGTTAGATATATCTATGTTAGATAAGGAGGCCAGGAAAGTTGAAGTATAATGTTGTGCTTGTAAGAATCTAAAATCATCAACTGTGGGAAAAGAAAAAAGCGAACTCGCTTCTGCAAAGGAGAGCGGCTTTTTAGCATTATTACAGACCCTCCAACATGACCCGCCCCACTAGGTACAAAATGCTCTGTTTCTGGACTTCCCTCTTAATTTATGATTTCCATCACCTGTGTTCATAGGCGTGCGCAGCACATTTTATAAGGGGGTGCACAACTGGAGTGGCGTGCCTTGCTCTGCCTACCGGGCATGCCTAGCACCATATATTAGCAATCAGAGAGAAAGAGGGAGAAAAAGAGAGAGGCGAGACAGAGGGTTAAGAGAGAGGGCCAGGGTAGAGAGAGAGGGGGTACAGGTGGCACTGTGTAGCTCGTTCTGTCCCCGTACCCCCTAGTACAAGCATCACTGTGTGTGTGTGTGTGTGTGTGTGTGTGTGTGTGTGTGTGTGTGTGTGTGTGTGTGTGTGTCCCTTCAATACAAGAGGCACTATGAACCTGAGGCAGCGGCGGGTCCCCCTTTCAGCACCAGCACCAGCGGTTCCACTCTTCTGGTTTCTGTTGGATTGTAACGTCGGGCAACAGCACCAGAGAGGAGAACAAAAGGTGAGAGGAGGGACTGGATCGCCTCCTCACGCTAGTACTGCGTTGACAGTGCTGCTGTATGCCCCTTCAATGTACCACATTGCCGCAGGTCCCTCCGTAAAAATATATATATAAAAAAGTGGCACAAACCACATGGGGTGGGAGAGGGCCAGTCTGCCTCCACACACACATTGGGGGTCATTCCGAGTTGATCGCTAGCTGCCGTTGTTCGCAGCGTAGCGATCAGGCAAAAAAATCGGCATTTCTGCGCATGCGTATGGGACGCAATGCGTAAGCGCGACGTACTTTCACAACAAACGATGCAGTTTTACACAAAGTCGAACGACTCTTTTCAGTCGCTCTGCTGATTGGTGAGTGATTGACATGAATGGGGTGTTTCTGGGAGGTAACTGACCGTTTTCCGGGAGTGTACTAAAAAACGCAGGCGTGTCAGATGAAAACACAGGCGTGCCTGGGGAAACGGGGGAGTGGCTGGCCGAACGCAGGGCGTGTATGTGACGTCAAAACAGGAACTAAATAGTCTGAAGTGATCGCAAGGTAGGAGTAGGTCTGCAGCTACTCAGAAACTGCATGAAAATATTTTGGAGCAGTTCTGCGAACCTTTCGGTCGCACTTCTGCTCAGCTAAGATACACTCCCAGAGGACGGCGGCTTAGCGTTTGCATTGCTGCTAAAAGCAGCTAGCGAGCGATCAATTCGGAATGAGGGCCATTGTCCCCTCCAGTCACCACTCTGCCCCCCCATACACACACATTATATATATATATATATATATATACACATATACATATATAGACACACACATACATACAGTGGTCGAAGTGGAAATTTTGAAGTGGGGGTATGAAGAAGTGAAGGTGGAAATTCTCCAGAAAAGGGTGTGTGGTCACTCAAAAGGGGGTTTGCCCTTCAGTGTAGTTTACCACCCCATATAACCCTTATACATCACACTAGTAGGACCCCTTATACTATCTAGCACTGTTGCCCCTTTCACATTATAGCACACGGTATGAATCGAAATTCACATTATAGCACACGGTATGAGCCGAAATTCACATTATAGCACACTGTATGAGCCGAAATTCACAATACAGCACACGGTATGAGCCAAAATTCACATTATACCACACGGTATGAGCCAAAATTCACATTATACCACACGGTATGAGCTGAAATTCAAATTATACCACACGGTATGAGCTGAAATTCACATTATAGCACACGGTATGAGCCGAAATTCACAATATAGCACACGATATAAGCCAAAATTCACAATATAGCACACGGTATGAGCCGAAATTCACAATATAGCACACGGTATGAGCCGAAATTCACAATATAGAACATGGTATGAGCCGAAATTCACAATATAGCACACGGTATGAGCCGAAATTCACAATATAGCACACTGAATGAGCCGAAATTCACATTATAGCACACGGTATGAGCCAAAATTCACATTATACCACACGGTATGAGCCGAAAATCACAATATAGCACACGGTATGAGCCGAAATTCACATAGCACATGGTATAAATCGAAATTCACATTATAGCACACAGTATGAGCCAAATTTCACATTATAGGACATGGTATGAATCAAAATTCACATAGCACACGGTACGAGCCGAAATTCACATTATACCACACGGTATGAGCCGAAATTCACATTATGCCACACGGAATGAGAGAAAATTCAGGGAGAGTGACAGCATGGACATATGGGGGTATATTTACTAAAATTCTTATTTTTCAGAAGGAGGTTAAAGTTCAAACATGAATGACATCAAAAGTGTAAAATTGCAACTTTTTGAATTTATTACGACTAATTTACTAAGCTGTCGTATTCTGCATTTTCGTATTTTCCGATGTCGATGTCATTCGTATTTTTTGACAGTGTTTTACGGGAGTGAATTGTAAAACACTGCCGACATTAACACAATGAATCTCGGCTGGATCTGTGAGATCCGTGCTGGGCTTCATTGTGCACCTTTCGTTAAAAAAAAAACCATTGTTAAAAATAAAAAATAAAAATGCGTGGGGTCCCCCCTCCTAAACAAAACCAGCCTCGGGCTCTTTGAGCCGGTCCTGGTTGAAAAAATATGCGGAAAAAAATTACAGGGGTTCCCCCATATTTAATCAACCAGCACCGGGCTCTGCGCCTGGTCCTGGTTCCAAAAATACGGGGGGACAAAAAGCGTAGGGGTCCCCCGTATTTTTGAAACCAGCACCGGAATCCACTAACCAGGTACATAATGCCACAGCTGGGGGACACTTTTATATTGGTCCCTGCGGCCCTGGCATTACATACCCAACTAGTCACCCCTGGCCGGGGTACCCTGGAGGAGTGGGAACCCCTTAAATCAAGGGGTCCCCCCCTCCAGCCACCCATGGGCCAGGGGTGAAGCCCGAGGCTGTCCCCCCCATCCAAGGGCGGCGGATGGGGGGCTGATAGCCTTTTTGTAAAGATGTGAATATTGTTTTTAGTAGCAGTACTACAAGTCCCAGCAAGCCTCCCCCGCAAGCTGGTACTTGGAGAACCACAAGTACCAGCATGCAGTGGAAAACCGGGCCCGCTGGTACCTGTTGTACTACTACTAAAAAAATACCCCAATAAAAACAGGAGACACACACCTTGAAAGTATAAGTTTATTACATACATGCACACCGCCAAACATACATACTTACCTATGTTCACACGAGGGTCGGTCCTCTTCTCCATGTAGAATCCATGGGGTACCTGTTGGAAAAATTATACTCACATAATCCAGTGTAGATCGGTCCTCTTCTGTTCTTTGTATAATCCACGTACTTTGCAAAATAAAAAAACGAACACCCGACCACGCACTGAAAGGGGCCCCATGTTTTCACATGGGACCCCTTTCCCCGACTGCCAGGACCCCCCCCCCCCTGACTCCTGTCTAAGAGGGTTCCTTCAGCCAATCAGGGAGCGCCACGTCGTGGCACCCTCCTGATTGGCTGTGTGTTCCTGTAGTGTCTGTCAGGCAGCACACGGCAGTGATACAATGTAGCGCCTATGCGCTCCATTGTAACCAATGGTGGGAACTTTGCGGACAGCGGTGAGGTTACTTTCGGTCAACCGCTGTCCACAAAGTCCCACCATTGGTTACAATGGAGCGCATAGGCGCTACATTGTTTCACTGCCGTGTGCTGCCTGACAGACACTACAGGAGCACACAGCCAATCAGGAGGGTGCCACGACGTGGCGCTCCCTGATTGGCTGAAGGAACCCTCTTAGACAGGCGTCAGGGGGGGGTCCTGGCAGTCGGGAAAGGCGTCCCATGTGAAAACATGGGGCCCCTTTCAGTGCGTGGTCGAGTGTTCGTTTTTTTATTTTGCAAAGTACGTGGATTATACAAAGAACAGAAGAGGACCGATCTACACTGGATTATGTGAGTATAATTTTTCCAACAGGTACCCCATGGATTCTACATGGAGAAGAGGACCGACCCTCGTGTGAACATAGGTAAGTATGTATGTTTGGCGGTGTGCATGTATGTAATAAACTTATACTTTCAAGGTGTGTGTCTCCTGTTTTTATTGGGGTATTTTTTTAGTAGTAGTACAACAGGTACCAGCAGGCCCGGTTTTCCACCGCATGCTGGTACTTGTGGTTCTCCAAGTACCAGCTTGCGGGGGAGGCTTGCTGGGACTTGTAGTACTGCTACTAAAAACAATATTCACATCTTTACAAAAAGGCTATCAGCCCCCCATCTGCCGCCCTTGGATGGTGGGGACAGCCTCGGGCTTCACCCCTGGCCCTTGGGTGGCTGGAGGGGGGGACCCCTTGATTTAAGGGGTTCCCACTCCTCCAGGGTACCCCGGCCAGGGGTGACTAGTTGGGTATGTAATGCCAGGGCCGCAGGGACCAATATAAAAGTGTCCCCCGGCTGTGGCATTATGTACCTGGCTAGTAAAGCCCGGTGCTGGTTTCAAAAATACAAGGGACCCCTACGCTTTTTGTCCCCCCGTATTTTTGGAACCAGGACCAGGCGCAGAGCCCGGTGCTGGTTGATTAAATATGGGGGAACCCCTGTCATTTTTTCCCCCATATTTTTTCAACCAGGACCGTCTCAAAGAGCCCGAGGCTGGTTTTGCTTAGGAGGGGGGACCCCACGCATTTTTTTCCTGCAAATTTAACACTTTCCCACCCCTTCCCACTGATAAACATGCACGGATCTCATGGATCCGTGCATGCCTATCAGAACACAGTAAAAAAAAAGAAGGTCTGTTTTATTTTAGCATTTTTTTACGATGTATTGTTTCACGGCAGTGTTTGGCTATTGCCGGCAGTGTTTGTGAATTACACTTTTTAGTAAATTACCGAGCTCTACCAAATAACAGGCGTATTTGACCGATGGTGTATTCATTCGTATTTTTTTTCTTTGAGTTCCAAAAAAATACGAATGCCCTCATCACTGCCGTGATTTGAGTTTAGTAAATTCCCGAGATGACACTTTGAAGAAAAAACACCATCTCGGTCAAAATCGGGAGCTTAGTAAATTTCCCCTAGTGACAGGGAGAGTGACAGAGGGAGAGGGACAGGGTCAGCAAGAGCATGCATTAGGGACTAGGGAGAGAAAAAGGCAGCAGGGTAAAATTACCTATTTAGCTGTGGCGGAGGCTGTGGACTACGGTGCGGTGGATGAGGCGGCCGCTCCTGATTGGCTGCCGGTTTGAGAGAGCTCTGTGACCAGCGGATGCGGCAGCGGGGATCTTCAGTCAGTGCTCAAAGTGCCGTTATTCCATACCGGTGTATACCGGCCCACTTTGAGCACTACATACATATATATATATATATATATATATCACACCAAGCCGTGTCTACTTCAGTTCTTCATGCGCCGAGAGTGCCGCCGCTACATGCACTTTGTCTAAGGAACCGGCTTCTCCCGTTTTTCCTCGGAGGGCACCGGCCATTAAACACCTTCATACTGGATACAGGACATAGGAGTGCCGTGAATTGCTTACTAAATATATATATATATATATATATATATGTTAGAGATGAGCGGGTTTGGTTTTACTCGAATTTACTCGGTTCTCAAAACGGCATCTTATTGGCTATTCAAAACACGTGACATCCGTGAGCCAATAAAATGCCGTTTTGAGAACCGAGTAAATCCGAGTAAAACCGAACCCGCTCCCGCTCATCTCTAATATATATATACAGTATATATAGCAGAGCCAAGAAATCAGTAGTTTACTGAGTGCACTGATAGATTGTAGGTGCAATCAGTAAACTACGGGTTGCTTAGCCCAGCTAATAAAAAAATAATAAAAAAAAAATATATATATATAATTGCAAATGTTTGGCACTCCCGTGGACTGTATAACACACCATGCTCCTAGAAGGGGTGGTCTTCAGTATGCCGGCGGTCGGGCTCCCGGCGACCAGCATACCGGCGCCGGGAGCCCGACAGCCGGCATACCGACACTTATTCTCCCTCGTGGGGGTCCACGACCCCCCTGGAGGGAGAATAAAATAGTGTGGCGCGCGTAGCGCGCCACCGTGCCCGTACCGTGGCGAGCGCAGCGAGCCCGCAAGGGGCTCATTTGCACTCGCCACACTGTCGGTAAGCCGGCGGTCGGGCTCCCGGCGCCGGTATGCTGGTCGCCGGGAGCCCGACCGCCGGCATATCGTAGTGAACCCCCTAGAAGAACTGTATATACAAAGGACCAGCTGGACGGCACTCACAGAGGCTGATTGAGGAAAATAACTGACAGCTCACAAGCTTGTGAGCTGTCAGTTATTTTCCTCATTCAGCCTCTGTGAGTGTTGTCCAGCTGGTATATATATATATATATATATATATATATATATATATATATATATATATATAAAAGTAACAACCCTTCTTGTATGCTGATTTCTATCCCCCCGCAGACTCTCACCCAGACTGGAGAGAGGGACTGAGCGCGGGCGGGACTTGGAGCCGGGAGAGGGAGACCAACACAGGGCGGCCAGGCGGCCAGGGAGGAAGGGAGGGTGCTGACGTCACATCGCGAGGCAGTCACTCACTGTGAGTGACTATGAGGCTGCCGCAGCTGACCGGCGGCGGCGCAAGAGGAGGGGATGTAACCGCCGAGCAGCGATTCAAGTGATCCGATCGTTGCTATCTGTGTGCTGCTGTAGTAGCACTGCTACAACAGCAGCACACAGACCGCGATGATCGGATCGCAGGTGTGACGTGCAGGGGGTGCCGGACATTAGGGGGTGTCTGTGCGCACCAGGCACCCCCCGTGCGCACGCCTATGCCTGTGTTGAACTAGTTAAATGATAAGAAAGCTGTTTCTTCACAGGTAATGGCAATAATAAATTAAGAGGGAAGTCCAGAAACAGAGCATTAGGGGGCAGATGTATTAACCTGGAGAAGGCATAAGGAAGTGATAAACCAGTGATATGTGCAAGGTGATACACGCACCAGCCAATCAGCTCCAATATGTAAATTAACAGTTAGGATCTGATTGGCTGGTGCCTTTATCACCTTGCACATATCACTGGTTTATCACTTCCTTATGCCTTCACCAGGTTAATACATCTGCCCCTTTGTACCTAGTGGGGCGGGTCATGTTGGAGGGTATGTTATTATTGGTTAAATGCCGGATGTACTTAAGGCTCTTCCCTGCCCAAGAGCGGAATGGAAGTGCGGCTTCACCATTTTGAAATTGAGGATTTGCCAAAAAGGGGAGGAAAAGAGAATGATGACTATTAAGATTCCAAGCATTCCTCACAGTATGCCAGGTTGACCAAGCAGTCATTAAAAGTGGATTATCTAATAAATGAGGGGGAAACTCTTGCTTATGCATGTGTAAGAAACATATCAGACCTGTCTGGGGTAAAAACTGCTGTTCTAAGAGTGTATCAGCGTAGGTGTCTTGTTTATGTAACCAGTCTCTAATGTATCTACACATAGCAGCCTGTGAGTAGAGCCGCACATCCGGAAAATTGATGCCACCCTTCAATCTCGTCTTCTGCAGAACAACCATACTGATTTTAGTTTTTTTGTCTTTCCAAATAAAGGAACAAAAGGATTTAAGAATATTAGCCTCGTCTGATTTAGAGAGTATAATCGGCAGCACCTGTAGGGGATACAATATTCTTGGAAAGACAATCATTTTAATAAGGTCTGCTCTGCCTAAAAAGGAGAGAGGGAGGTGGCGCCAATCCCGGAGCACATCAAGTGAACGCAAGATAAGATGTTTAACATTAAGAGAGTATAAGTCAGAAATATTACGGGGTAAATAAATTCCCAAATATTTAATATATTTTGCCCCCCCAATGTAGACCAGTGCCGCGTGCCCAAGAGGGTTGTACCTCAGCACCTAGGGAAAGAGCCGATGATTTTTCAATATTAATTACAAAACCCGATATTTCAGTCCTCCAAGGGGGCAAACCTTGAACCCGTATATATCAAAACAATTACACCTGAATAGGTTCATCCTCCAACAGCGTTCTAATTTCATACCAACCCGTGTGTTGTAAGCAGGTTTTAACTTGTAGACATGTGGGAGATGGCAAAGTATCCACGTAGCTTTCCCATAATTCAAAGACATTTTTCACTCTAGCCTCCTTATGAAGGGATGCCTCAAGCCAATCCATTTTAAAAAGAGAAAATAATTTTTCCTTAAAAAGAGACAGACTCGGAGGACTGGGATGAATCCAGTGCTGGAGGATGGCTTTTTTTGCAGCTGCTGAAATAATAAGTTGTAGTTTTTTGCTGCCTTTAGTGTATTTAGACCCCGGAGATGTTATACCAAGTATGGCCCACTCTGGTGTCAGTGGCAGGTAGTTGAGGAGGTGGGCAGTAGCATAGCTTTTAATTTGCACCCAGAATCTTTTAATTAGAGGACAGTCCCACAAACAGTGATATAATGAGACCTCTACACAGGAACATTTAGGACAACACGAATGGGACTGTAAGCCCATCAGGCTTCGTCTAGACAAGGATAAATATCCTCTATAAAATAAACGAAAATGCATTTCTTTATACATGGCAGCCGATAAGGTTTTATTTGTATAAAGCAACTGGGCCACAATTTTCTTCTCCTCTAGTTGTGGAAATTGAGAAACCCACTGATGAATACCAGTATGTCTGTGTTTATCATAATACGGTGCACGCAGAGTAATATAAAAATATGAAATGGCTTTGGACAACACATCCTCATTTTGAAATATCACATCCAAGGAGTTAGATATATCTATGTTAGATAAAGAGGCCAGGAAAGTTGAAGTATAATGTTGTGCTTGTAAGAATCTAAAATCATCAACTGTGGGAAAAGAAAAAAGCGAACTCGCTTCTGCAAAGGAGAGCGGCTTTTTAGCATTATTATTGGTTAAATGTCGGATATACTTAAGGCCCTTCCCTGCCCAAGAGCGGAATGGAAGTGCGGCTTCACCATTTTGAAATTGAGGATTTGCCAAAAAGGGGAGGAAAAGAGAATGATGACTATTAAGATTCCAAGCATTCCTCACAGTATGCCAGGTTGACCAAGCAGTCATTAAAAGTGGATTATCTAATAAATGAGGGGGAATCTCTTGCTTATGCATGTGTAAGAAACATATCAGACCTGTCTGGGGTAAAAACTGCTGTTCTAAGAGTGTATCAGCGTAGATGTCTTGTTTATGTAACCAGTCTCTAATGTATCTACACATAGCAGCCTGTGAGTAGAGCCGCACATCCGGAAAATTGATGCCACCGTTCAATCTCGTCTTCTGCAGAACAACCATACTAATTTTAGTTTTTTTTGTCTTTCCAAATAAAGGAACAAAAGGATTTAAGAATATTAGCCTCGTCTGATTTAGAGAGTATAATCGGCAGCACCTGTAGGGGATACAATATTCTTGGAAAGACAATCATTTTAATAAGGTCTGCTCTGCCTAAAAAGGAGAGAGGGGGGTGGCGCCAATCCCGGAGCACATCAAGTGATGATTTAGAGAGTATAATCGGCAGCACCTGATTTCGTCTGATTTAGAGAGTATAATCGGCAGCACCTGTAGGGGATACAATATTCTTGGAAAGACAATCATTTTAATAAGGTCTGCTCTGCCTAAAAAGGAGAGAGGGGGGTGGCGCCAATCCCGGAGCACATCAAGTGAACGCAAGATAAGATGTTTAACATTAAGAGAGTATAAGTCAGAAATATTACGGGGTAAATAAATTCCCAAATATTTAATATATTTTGCCCCCCAATGTAGACCAGTGCCGCGTGCCCAAGAGGGTTGTACCTCAGCACCTAGGGAAAGAGCCGATGATTTTTCAATATTAATTACAAAACCCGATATTTCACCAAAGCGGGCAATTTTATCTAATAGGGCAATAAACTCACAGCCGGATTACCCAAATATAAAAGTAAATCGCCTGCAAAAGCTGTTACCTTAACCTCCAACCGTCCTATCTGAATACCTTTGAACTGTTGCCAATTTTGTAGTATTCTAATTAGAGGGTCCAGGGCAAGGTTAAAAAGTAGTGGAGAGAGTGGACAACCTTGTCGGGGCTCCTAAATAAAGGTAAAGGGTCACTCCACGAGATGTGAATAATCAATGAGGTTGTTGGGGAAGTATAAATAAATTTTACAAATTGTGTGAAAGAGGAACCAAACTCTCTAATCGTAAAAACATTATGCAAATGAGACCATAAATTCTTATCAAAGGCCTTCTCGGCGTCTAAACTTAAAAATAAGATTTTAAACCTACCGGTAAATCTATTTCTCCTAGTCCGTAGAGGATGCTGGGGACTCCGTAAGGACCATGGGGTATAGACGGGCTCCGCAGGAGATAGGGCACCTAAAAAGAACTTTGACTATGGGTGTGCACTGGCTCCTCCCTCTATGCCCTTCCTCCAGACCTCAGTTAGAGAACTGTGCCCAGAGGAGATGGACACTAGAAGGCAGGATTTAGCAATCCAAGGGCAAGATTCATACCAGCCCACACCAATCATACCATGTAACTTGGAACATACATAACCAGTTAACAGTATGAACAAACGACAGTAACGGTCCAAGACCGATGTCAACTGTAACATAACCCTTATGGAAGCAACAACTATATACAAGTCTTGCAGAGTTTCCGCACTGGGACGGGCGCCCAGCATCCTCTACGGACTAGGAGAAATAGATTTACCGGTAGGTTTAAAATCTTATTTTCTCTTACGTCCTAGAGGATGCTGGGGACTCCGTAAGGACCATGGGGTTTATACCAAAGCATCCAATCGGGCAGGAGAGTGCGTATGACTCTGCAGCACCGACTGAGCAAACGATAGGTCCTCATCAGCCAGGGTATTAAACTTGTAGAATTTAGCAAAAGTGTTTGACCCCGACCAAGTCGCCGCTCAGCAAAGTTGTAATGCCGAGACGCCTCGGGCAGCCGCCCAAGAAGAGCCCACCTTCCTACTGGAATGGGCCTTAACCGAATTTGTACCAGCAATCCAGCCGTAGAGTGAGTCTGCTGAATCGTATTACAGATCCAGCGAGCAATAGTCTGCTTCGAAGCAGGAGCGCCAATCTTATTGGCCGCATACAGGACAAACAGAGCCTCTGTTTTCCTAATTCTAGCCATCCTGGCTACATAAATTTTTAAGGCCCTGACTACGTCCAGGGATCTGGAATCCTCCAGGTCACTTGTAGCCACAGGCACCACAATAGGTTGATTCATATGGAACAAAGAAACCACTTTAGGCAAAAATTGCGGGCGTGTCCTCAATACAGCTCGATCCACATGAAAAATCAAGTAGGGGCTCTTGTGTGACAAAGCCGCCAATTCTGACACTCGCCTTGCTGATGCTAAGGCCAACAACATGACCACCTTCCAGGTAAGAAATTTCAACTCAACCTTGTTAAGCGGTTCAAACCAGTGTGATTTTAGGAACTGCAACACCACGTACAGGTCCCATGGTGCCACTGGAGGCACAAAAGGGGGCTGGATGTGCAGCACTCCCTTTACAAACGTCTGGACTTCTGGAAGAGAAGCCAATTCCTTCTGAAAGAAAATCGAGAGGGCCAAAATCTGTACCTTAACAGAGCCTAATTTCAGGCCCATATCCACTCCTGTCTGTAGGAAGTGGAGAAGACGACCCAGATGAAAATCTTCCGTAGGTGCATTCTTGGTCTCACACCAAGACACATACTTTCGCCAGATACGGTGATAATGTTTTACCGTCACCTCCTTCCTAGCCTTTATTAAAGTAGGGATGACCTCTTCCGGAATCCCCTTTTTCGCTAGGATTCGGCGTTCAACCGCCATGCCGTCAAACGTAACCGCGGTAAGTCTTGAAATACACAGGGCCCCTGCTGCAACAGGTCTTCCCTTAGAGGAAGAGGCCAGGGATCTCCTGTGAGCATCTCTTGTAGATCCGAGTACCAGGCCCTTCGAGGCCAGTCTGGGACAACGAGTATCGTCTGTACTCTTCTTCGTCTTATGATCCTCAACACTTTTGTGATGAGAGGGAGAGGAGGAAACACGTAGACCGATTTGAACATCCACGGTGTTACCAGAGCATCTACTGCTACTGCCTGAGGGTCCCGAGACCTGGCGCAATACCTCCGAAGTTTTTTTGTTGAGGCGTGACGCCATCATGTCTTTGAGGAGTTCCCCAAAGACGTGTTACGTCTGCAAAGACTTCTTGATGAAGTCCCCACTCTCCTGGATGGAGATCGTGTCTGCTGAGGAAGTCTGCTTCCCAATTGTCCACTCCCGGAATGAAGACAGCCGACAGAGCGCTTACATGATTTTCCGCCCAGCGAAGGATCCTTGTGGCTTCCGCCATCGCGACTCTGCTTCTTGTCCCGCCTTGGCGGTTCACATGAGCCACTGCTGTGACATTGTCTGATTGAATCAGAATCGGTAGGTTTCGAAGAAAACTCTCCGCTTGTTGAAGGCCGTTGTAAATGGCCCTGAGTTCCAACACATTGATGTGTAGACAGGACTCCTGGTCTGACCAAAGACCCTGAAATTTTTTTCCCTGTGTGACCGCTCCCCATCCTCGGAGGCTCGCGTCCGTGGTAACCAGGATCCAATCCTGAATTCCGAACCTGCGACCCTCCAGGAGGTGAGCACTTTGCAACCACCACAGGAGGGACACTCTGGGGACAGAGTTATTTTCCGATGTAAGTGCAGATGGGACCCGGACCACTTGTCCAGAAGGTCCCATTGAAAAGTCCTTGCATGGAACCTTCCGAAGGGAATGGCCTCGTAGGCCGCCACCATTTTCCCCAGAACTCGAGTGCATTGGTGAACTGACACCCTTTTTCGGTTTTAGCAGGTCTCTGACCATGTTCTGGATGTCTTGGGCTTTCTCTATTGGGAGGAAGACCTTCATTTGTTCCGTATCCAGTATCATACCTAGGAACGGTAGTCGAGTTGTCGGAATCAACTGTAACTTCGGTAGATTTAGAATACAACCGTGTTGCTGGAGCACTCTCAGAGAGAGCGCCACACTGCTCAGCAATTTCTCCCTTGATCTCGCTTTTATCAGGAGATCGTCCAAGTATGGGATAATTGTGACTCCATGCTTGCGCAGGACCACCATCATTTCCGCCATTATCTTGGTGAAAATCCTCGGGGCCGTGGAGAGTCCAAACGGCAACGTCTGAAATTGGTAATGACAATCCTGTACAGCGAATCTCAGGTATTCCTGATGGGGGGCATATATGGGGACATGAAGGTACGCATCCTTTATGTCCAGAGACACCATAAACTCCCCCTCCTCCATGTTGGCTATTATCGCTCTGAGAGATTCCATTTTGAATTTGAATCTTTTTATGTACAGGTTTAGGGATTTCAGATTCAAAATAGGTCTGACCGAACTGTCCGGTTTCGGGACCACAAATAGGGTTGAGTAATAACCTCTTCCCTGCTGGTGCAGGGGAACCTTGATTATCACTTGCTGTATACACAGCGTTTGAATTGCAGCTAACACTACATCCCTTCCCGATGTGGAAGCTGGTAAGGCCGATTTGAAAAACCGGCGCGGGGGCACCTCCTCGAATTCCAATTTGTAACCCTGGGAAACTATTTCCAACACCCAGGGATTCAGGTCCGAACTGACCCAGTCCTGACTGAAAAGTCGAAGACGTGCCCCCACCGGTGCGGACTCCCTCAGGGGAGCCCAACGTCATGCTGTGGGTTTTGGAGCAGCCGGGGAGGCCTTTTGTTCCTGGGCACCTGCCGCAGCAGGTGCTCTCTTGCCTCTGCCCTTACCTCTGGCGAGGAAAGAGGATCCCCGACCTCTTTTGGACTTGTGCGACCGAAAGGACTGCATCTGATAGGGTGTTACTTTCTTTTGCTGTTGGGGAATATATGGTAAAAAATTTGATTTACCTGCTGTAGCTGTGGAAATCAGGTCCGTTAGCCCATCCCCAAACAATACATCCCCCTTATAGGGTAGTACTTCCATATGTTTTTTGGAATCCGCATCACCTGTCCATTGGTGAGTCCATAAGGATCTTCTCGCTGAGACAGACATGGCATTGGCCCTAGAAGCTAGCAATCCAATGTCCCTTTGAGCATCCCTCATAAATAAGACTGCGTCTTTAATATGGGCTAGAGTTAGGAATATAGTATCCTTATCCATATTATCAAATTGATCTGTCAGCTCATCTGTCCAAGCTGCAATTGCGCTACACACCCATGCCGACGCAATTGTCGGTCTTAGCACAGCACCCGTATGAGAATAAATACACTTTAAGGTAGTTTCTTGCCTGCGATCTGCAGGGTCCTTAAGGGCCGCTGTGTCAGGAGACGGTAGCGCCTCTTTCTTGGACAAGCGCGTCAGGGCCTTGTCCACAGTGGGGGGTGATTCCCAAATCTCCCTGTCCTGCTTAGGGAAAGGGTATGCCATATAAATTCTTTTGGGGATCTGCGGACTCTTTTCCGGAGTCTCCCAAGCTTTTCCAAAAAATTCATTTAATTCATGAGATGTGGGAAAGTTAATAATCTGTTTCTTTTCCTTAAACCTGTGTACCCTTGTGTCGGGGACCAAGGGTTCATCCACAATATGCAACACATCCCTTATTGCCACAATCATACACTGAATGGTTTTAGTCACCCTAGGGTGCAATTTTACTTCGTCATAGTCGACACTGGAATCAGAATCCGTGTCGGTAGTAGTGTCTTGTGTTAAGGGACGCTTTTGAGACCCCGACGGGCCCTGTGAGTCGGTCCAATCTGAGGATTGACCCCCTGATGTCCCCCCTAAATCAGCCTTATCAAGCCTTTTATGTAAAGATGCCACACTTGCATTCAACATATGCCACATGTCCATCCAATCTGGAGTCGGCACAACCAACGGGGACACACCACTCATTTGCTCCACCTCCTCCTTGGAGAAGCCTTCCGCCTCAGACATGTCGACACACACGTACCGACACCCCACACACACAGGGATTAACCTATAAGGGGACAAAACCCCAACCAGGTCCTAAGGAGAGACAAAGAAAGAGTATGCCAGCACACACCAGCGCTTAAAAACACTAGAAAAAATATGTCCAGATAGCGCTTTTTTATATACATTATGCCAATTCCCACTCACTGCGTCGCTAATGTGCCCCCTCCTCTTTTTTCCAGCCTGTGAGTTCAGCAGGGGAGAGACCAGGGAGCCAGCGTTTTCCTCATGCAGCTTCTGTGGAGAAAATAGCGCTGGTTAGTGCTGAGGATCAAGCCCCGCCCACCCGACGGCGGGCTTCGGTCCCAGTGATTTTTCAATAAAATGGCGGGGGATCATAGATTTACTGCCTCCGCAGTCTAATCCAACTGTATTTGTGCCAAAATGTGAGGTTTATTGCTGCCCAGGGCGGCCCCCCCCCCCCCTGCGCCCTGCACCTTTCAGTGCTGCTCTGTGTGTGTGTGACTGGGAGCAATGGTGCGCAGCTTACCGCTGCGCGCCTTACCTCATGAAGATCTGATGTCTTCTGCCGCCTAAGATGTCTTCTGCCTTTTTTATCCGGCTTCTATCTTCGGCATCTGTGAGGAGGACGGCGGCGCGGCTCCGGGACGAACCCCAGGTGAGACCTGTGTTCCGACTCCCTCTGGAGCTAATGGTGTCCAGTAGCCTTAGAAGCAGTGCCCAACTTGACAAGCCGGCTCTGCTTCTCTCTCCTCCGTCCCACGATGCAGGGAGCCTGTTGCCAACAGGACTCCCTGAAAATAAAAAACCTAACAAAATTCTTTTTCCACAGAAAACTCTGGAGAGCTCTCTGCAGTGCACCCATTCTCCTCTGGGCACAAGATCTAACTGAGGTCTGGAGGAGGAGCATAGAGGGAGGAGCCAGTGCACACCCATAGTCAAAGTTCTTTTTAGGTGCCCTATCTCCTGCGGAGCCCGTCTATACCCCATGGTCCTTACGGAGTCCCCAGCATCCTCTAGGACGTAAGAGAAATTATATTTTGTGATTTACGCTGGCCCATGGATGCCAAAATGGCTCCCATTGCTGTTCTAACTCCTTTCACTGAGTGCCTACCATGTGTAAATCCTAATTGATGATACGTAATTAAGGATGGCAATAATCGTTGTAACCTGTTTGATATTATTTTAGTAAATAATTTAAAGTCTTGATTTAAAAGGGAGATAGGACGGTAGGAAGCAAGCAATTCTGGATTCCTATCTGGTTTCGGAATGAGTATAGTATAAGAAGCACTAAAGGTAGGATAGGGTAAATTATCAGCACGCAACCTTTGAAACAAGTTTGTCAACGTGGGCACCAAGTCATCCTTCAATAGTTTACAATAGTCTCCATTTAGACCATCGGGGCCTGGGGACTTGTTAGATGGCAATGAGGAAATTACACTGAGAGCTTCCTCCTCCGAGATCTCCTCATCCAAAACCTCCCTTTGTGAGGAAGTAAGTTTGGGTAGGGAGGCCTCCGAAAGAATCTCACAGGACAAACCAGTATCAACATCCACAGCTTCATATAAAACAGAAAAATATTTATAAAATAAGGAGGAGATATCATCCTGCGTGGTACACCATTTAGCAAAATATTTTTATCCCGCACCAGACAAACAGTAAAAAAGGTAGCATTAGTCACAACAGTTTAGTAAACCAGCTATAAATGTATCCCATGATTTGGGTTTCTAATAACTCACAAAGCTGGAGGTGCTCCTGCAATCAAAAAAGTTAAATATACTTATAAATGTTTAGTTGGGACAGACCAACAAAGAAAATAGATTGCTTTTTGGAGCACTCTTTTTAATGATTTTAGTACTTACTTTGACATGGTTGTAATGTTAAAGCGTAACCTTTATTGTATTCCAATAAAATAAATTGGGTAATTTAAAGGTATTTTAAGAATTATTATGAATATATCAGTGCATATACTATATTTAACCCCTTGTCTCTCTTACACAAATCTAATAAACATCAAATTGTGTTATGTGGTGAATTATTTATAAAAATACATTCTTTTAAAAAAATATCAAGTTGTGTGATGAATTATTTATTAGAAATTCAGTTAATCGTTATTATACAAAAATATATAATCCTTCAATGATTCACAAACATTGTAGCTTTTCACCACACAACATGATATTTTTTGAAAAGAATGTATTTTTATAAATAATTCACCACATAACACAATTTGATGTTTATTAGATTTGTGTAAGAGAGACAAGGGGTTAAATATAGTATATGCACTGATATATTCATAATAATTCTTAAAATACCTTTAAATTACCCCATTTATTTTATTGGAATACAATAAAGGTTACGTTTTAACATTACAAACATGTCAAATTAAGTACTAAAATCATTAAAAAGAGTGCTCCAAAGAAGCAATCTTTTTTCTTTGTTGGTCTGTCCCAACTAAACATTTATAAGTGGTACACCGTTTCCCAGAGCTAGAGTCAATTACCGAAGTGATATAAGATTTACGGGATTGTTGTTTAGCAATATATGCTAATAGCTTCCCTGATCGATTGCCCCATCGATAATATCTATTCTTAGTAAATCTAACCTGCGTTGAGCCTGTTCAGTCAAAAATACCTTCAAAAGCTGTTTACTTTGGTTATAGACCTGTAGGTTGGCATCAGTAGGGTTAGAAACATAAGTATTTTATGATGACACCATCTGATCATGTAAGGCCCTATATTTAATCAAATAATCCTTACATTTTTTGGCAAGATAGGAAACTACGCATCCCCTCATCACCGCCTTCAACGTTTCCCAAAACAACACAGGTGTGTCCCAGTGAGCAATGTTATCATCAAGAAAGTTATTCCAATGATATTTAAGATATTGCTTAAAATCATCACTCTGGGAGAGATATGATGGGAAACGCCAAGAGCGACTAGAGCTACAAGGAGAACCCTCCAGAGTCAATTGAATCGGGGCATGGTCTGATATAAGAATAGAATTGATTGCAGTACGGTGAACCCTGGAGAACAAGCCAGCTGCAATAAGAAACGAATCAATTCTTGATAAAGTATTATGCACCCGAGAGTGGAAGGTGTATTCTTGGCTGTTACCATGACCAATTCTCCAAGGATCAATAACACGAAGTCTGTTTTTTAAAATATGAATCCCCCCCAGGGCACGCGGCAAGGAACCTGAGGGCAATGACCTATCCAGATGGATTTGTTCTACAATATTAAAGTCCCCTCCTATGATTAGGTTGGGAGTATCAGTTTCCATCAGCAAATTATATATTTTCGTATAAAAGGATTGGTTGGGGACATTGGGAGCATAAATGTTCAGTAACGTAAAGCGCTCTCCACGAATGAGAACATGTAAAAGCAAATACCTGCCCTCCGGGTCTATCAAAGAATCCTGAATCTCATACTGCAAATATGCACTAAAGAGTATTGCAACCCCACATTTTTTCTTGATAAAGGGGGCCGAAATACACTCCCTAAGCCAGGGACTCCTCAGTGTACTATCACCTGTATTTAGCCTATGAGTTTCCTGGAGAAAGATGATGTCAGGGTGAAAGGATTTGAGGTGTGTGAGAACCCTTCGGCGCTTAATGGGAGAGTTGAAGCCAGCTATATTCCAGGAAATAAAATTAATGGTAGTGGAGACTACCATAGATATAGATTGTGTGGCGTTAGAGGAGTGAGTCATCCTATACCTGTTCTACAGAAGTGTAATTCCAGAAGTGGTATGTGGACTGAGACCTGACCCTGTCCCCATGAGCTGGGTCACGCCACCAAAATCGAAGGAGAAAAAGGAGAGTTCCCAACCATCCAACAATTGTAGGACAAGCATACTGTACCGCCCCCAAGGAGGACCTGAAAATGGGAAGGGTGGGCAAAAAACAAACCAAAATAAAACAAAAACACAGATGAAAAAAGTTAGGAACCAATGTGACATTAACACATGACCTCTCCTATAAATTTCAACACCTTGCCATACTCATCAAAGGAGTAATAACTACCACAAGATGGCATAAACATTTCAATGATAAACCTAATAGCAAGAATATTAAATTCAATATGGAGGGGGAGGTGATCGTGAAGTAGAAGGGGGTAACGGATCATCGAAACGAAAATGAGATCTGGCTGCAATCGGAGTGTCGAGGAAGATGGGTTTGCCGTTAGAGAGGACCCTCAGCTTTGCTGGATACAGGAGGGCAAATTTGATGTTACGCTCGAAGAGAGATTTACAGGTAGAGGAGAACTCCCTTCTCTTCTGCATCACTTGGGCTGAAAAGTCTTGGAAAATAAGAACTTTAAAGTTGTGGATCTGTAGAGAAGGTAGTTTACGGTATGCCCGTAGTATGTTTTCTTTGTCTTTAAAATCCAGAAATTTGGCTATGACTGGACGTGGAGATCGGGCAGAAGCCCCCCTCTCAGGCCCCAAGCGATGGGCTCTCTCGATATTAACAGACCCTGAGGTTGTCGGTACCTTGAGAACATGAATTAAATCAGTGTTAAGAAAGTCCAGCAGATTCGTGCCTTTAATACTCTCTGGGATTCCTATAAAGCGCAAGTTATTGTTACCGTGCCTGTTCTCCAGGCCATCCAGCTTGTCAGACATCGCACTGATAGTGACCTCCTGTTGTTCAACTGTGTTACGTAGAGCTAATATGGTATCTTCAGAGTCACTAGTACGCTGTTCCAGCTCTATAATTCATTTGGTGTTGGATTCCAGGTGGGATAAGGTAGTATTGAGTGAGTCTTGGATATTATCCATTTTTTGATTAAGCGGTTGAAGGAGTAAGGAAAGTTCGCTTATGGTGTTACTTTGTGGTACAGGTAGTTGAGAAGCTTGAGAGGAGGATGCTTGGGACACGTCAGAGGGGGTAAATAACAAATTTGGAGAAGGTGGAGAACTTTTAGGAGCCTGAGCTTTAGCGGCTTGTCCCTTTGATTTGCCCATGTCTGAACCTGTAGGTTTTTCTAGAAATTTGTCCATAGACCGACAACCAAGAGACTAAATAAGTAGAGTAAGTGCAGCCAGAAAGTATGAGGTCACCACCCCCACATGAAATGGAGAGAATCACGTCAGAGACAAGACCTAAATTTACATGAAAAATGAAAACTGAGAAAGTCACATGGCAATAATGAACTTTGTCAGGGATGTCTCCTGGCTATATATAATATCACTTGACCAAAGTTGATAAACAAAAATTACAATAGACTTCACAGTAATATATGTTATATCTGAGTTATTATAGTAAGAGCCAACAAATGACAACAGTGATGTCTTTAACCCGTTGTATATAATATCGGCTAACCAAGTTGCTGACAAAGCGATAGAAGTATAAGAAACACTAACAACTGCCAAAGCAGTGTAATTACAAGGGACTTTTCCGTAATATATGTTATATCTGAATCCTTATAATATTAGCCAGCAGATGGCAACAGTAGTGTTCGTAGCACACACAAGGCTGTATGTATCAACTA
The DNA here is from genome assembly GCF_028390025.1 of Pseudophryne corroboree. Taxonomy (NCBI): domain Eukaryota; kingdom Metazoa; phylum Chordata; class Amphibia; order Anura; family Myobatrachidae; genus Pseudophryne; species Pseudophryne corroboree. The sequence continues at coordinate 406,436,348 of NC_086449.1, forward strand.
AGCAAAGTTTCTGGCAAAGCAATGGAAGTACAAGGGACTTCACTGTAATATATGGTATATCTAAATTATTATAGTAATAGTCCGCAGATGGCCGCAGTAGTGTTCGCAACACACACAAGGCTTTATGTATCAACTAATGTAAGTTGCTGGTAAAGCAATGGAAGTATAAGGGACTTCACGGTAATATATGTTATATCTGAATTATTATAGTAGTAGCCAGCAGGTGGCAGCAGTAGTGTTTGTAACACACACAAAGCCTTATGACTATCAACTAACCAAAGTTGCCAGCAAAGCTATGGAAGTACCAGAGACTGCACAGTAATATACTGTATGTTATACCTGAATTATTATAGCAATAGCCAGCAAGTGGCAGTAATAGTGTTCGTAACACACAAAGTTTTATATATTAATGAAGCAGGTGCTAAGTTAACCAATAGTAACACCTATATCCGATCACTAAAGAGCAAGTAATAAGATAAATGGTACTGAGTACAGTAGAGTAGTGCAAATAATATACAGAGCCGATAACAGTGGTATAGTTTGCACAACACAGAATATATTAACATCAAAGTTACGGTAATACCAAACTCAGCCAGCAGATGACAATGGCAGTATTCGTATTATATATAAGAATAACACTAAACTGTAAGCTACAAGGTGTGCATTAAAAATGAGTTTTATGGTAAGAACTTACCGTTGTTAAATCTCTTTCTGCGAGGTACACTGGGCTCCACAAGGATTAACATTGGGGGTGTAGTGTAGGATCTTGATCCGAGGCACCAACAGGCTCAAATCTTTGACCTTCTTCCTAAGATGAATAGCGCCGCCTCCTATATCACCCCGCCTCCGTGCACAGGAGCTCAGTTTTGTTAACCAGCCCAATGCAGTAGCAGGTAAAAGAGACAACAATCGTTAATAGCCACATACACCACACACTCACCACAGGAGATGGTGTCAGCAGCTAATGCATGCCAACCCAAAGAAGCCAAGTGCGTCAGGGTGGGTGCCTTGTGGAGCCCAGTGTACCTCGCAGTAAGAGATTTAACAACGGTAAATTCTTACCATAAATCTCGTTTTCTGCTGAGGGGTACACTGGGCTCCACAAGGATTAACATCAGGGATGTCCTAAAGCAGTTCCTTATGGGAGGGGACGCACTATAGCGGGTACAAGAACCCGGCGTCCAAAGGAAGCATCCTGGGAGGCGGAAGTATCGAAGGCATATAACCTTATGAACATGTTCACTGAGGACCATGTAGCCGCCTTGCACAATTGTTCAAGGGTCGCACCACAGCGGGCCGCCCAAGAAGGTCCAACAGACCGAGTAGAATGGGCCTTAATAGTAGCAGGAGCTGGGCGACCAGCCAGTACATAAACATGTGCAATCACCATTCTAATCCATCTGGCCAAGGTCTGCTTGTGAGCAGGCCAGCCACGCCTGTGAAAACCAAACAGTACAAAGAGAGAATCCGATTTCCTGATGGAGGCAGTTCTCTTCACGTAGATACGGAGAGCCCGTACCACATCCAAAGACCGTTCTTTGGAACACAAATCAGGAGAGGCAAAGGCCGGAACCCACAATCTCCTGATTAAGGTGTAAAGAAGATACCACCTTAGGTAAATACCCAAGACATGTTCTAAGAACCGCCCGATCACGGTGAAAAATCAAATATGGTGACCTACAAGACAAGGCACCCAAATCCGACACCCGTCTAGCAGAGGCAATAGCCAGCAGAAACAATACCTTAAGAGAAAGCCACTTAAGGTCTGCAGATTCAAGAGGCTCAAACGGAGACCCTTGCAACGCCTCCAGAACCACCGACAAGTCCCAAGGAGCCACCGGCGGGACATAAGTAGGTTGAATCCGCAACACACCCTGAGTGAACGTATGCACATCAGGTAAGGTCACAATTTTTCTCTGAAACCAAACCGACAAAGCAGAAATATGAACCTTGATGGAGGCCAGACAAAGGCCCAAGTCCAGGCTTTGTTGTAGAAAGGCCAAAAGTTTGGCCGTACTAAACTTGTAAGCGTCATGATTGTTAGATGCGCACCAAGCAAAGTAAGAATTCCAGACCCTATGATAAATCCGAGCAGAAGCCGGTTTCCGGGCCTTCAACATGGTTTGAATGACCGACTCAGAAAATCCTTTGGCCCTTAAGACGGAAGCTTCAAGAGCCACGCTGTCAGAGCCAATTGGGCTAAATCCTGATATACACAGGGGCCCTGAACGAGGAGATCTGGGCTGCTGCGGAAGTAGAAGGGGACGCTCTATCGAGAGACCCTGAAGGTCTGAGAACCAATGCTGTATGGGCCACGCTGGAGCGATCAGAAGTAGGATACCTCCTTCTTGCTTGAACTTACTTATTACTCTGGGCAGGAGTGACACAGGAGGGAACACGTATGGTAGCCAAAAGTTCCATGGAATTGCCAGTACGTCCACGAACGCTGCTTGAGGATCCCTTGTCCTTGCTCCGAAGACCGGAACCTTGTGATTGTGTCGATATGCCATCAGGTCCACATCTGGAAGGCCCCACTTGTCCACGAGGAGTTGAAATACTTCTGGATGGAGGCTACACTCTCCGGCGTGTACGTCCTGACGACTGAGAAAGTCCGCTTCCCAGTTTAGGACCCCTGGAATGAACACTGCTGATATGGCTGGCAGATGGAGTTCCACCCACTGAAAAATCTGTGATACTTCCCTCACTGCCATGCGGCTTCGAGTGCCGCCTTGATGATTGATGTACGCCACCGTGGTGGCGTTGTACGACTGTACTTGAACAGGTCTGTTCTGTATTAAATGCTGGGCCTAGTTCAATGAGTTGAACACTGCCCGCAATTCCAGAATGTTTATCGGGAGGAGAGACTCCTCCTTGGTCCACCGACCCTGAAGGGAGTGTTGCTCCAACACCGCACCCCAACCCCTCAGACTTGCGCCCGTCGTCAGAAGGACCCAGTTGGAGATCCAGAAGGGACGACCCCTGCTCAATCGTTGGTCCTGATGCCACCAGCTCAGTGACAGACGGACCTCCGGAGACAATGAGATCATTTGAGACCTGATCCAGTGAGGCAGGCCATCCCACTTGGAAAGAATCAGCCTTTGGAGAGGGCGGGAATGGAATTGAGTGTACTCCACCATGTCGAAAGCCGACACCATGAGACCTAGCACTTGCATTGCCGAATGTATCAACACTTGCGGACGAGATAGGAAGCATCGAATCTTGTCCTGAAGCTTCAGGACTTTCTCCTGAGACAAGAACAACCGCTGGTTGTGAGTGTCCAACAACGCCCCCAGGTGCACCATGCTCTGAGCAGGGACCAGGGAGGATTTCTTCCAGTTGATGAGCCACCCGTGGGCTTGCAGAAACTGGATAGTCAGATCCAGATGGCTAAGGAGAATCTCTGGGGAATTTGCCAGGATCAACAAGTCATCCAAGTACGGTAGGATCCTGACCCCTTGACGGCGGAGTACAGTCGTCATTACCGCCATGACCTTGGTGAAGACTTGCGGTGCCGTGGTCAAACCAAAAGGTAACGCCCGAAATTGGTAATGAGGGTTGCCAACCGCAAACCTCAGGTACTGCTGATGCGACACTGCAATGGGAATATGCAGGTAAGCATCCTGTATGTCCAGTGACACCATATAGTCCCCAGGCTCCAAGGCCAGAACAATAGAGCAAAGAGTTTCCATAAGAAACTTGGAGACCTTCACAAATTTGTTCAAGGACTTGAGGTTGAGAATGGGCCGGGAATACCCATTTGGTTTCGGGACTAGGAACAGCGGTGAATAGTACCACTTGCCTCTCTGGGCCAGAGGCACCTGTACTACCACTCCTGTGTCCAGGAGGGACTGTACCACCGAATGAAGAGTCTTTGCCTTCACCTGATCCGAAGGGATGTCTGTCAGGCAAAATCGATGAGGGGGGCGATTCTTGAAGGATACGGCGTAACCTCGAGTGACGACTTCCCATATCCAGGCATTGGAAGTGGTCTTCAACCATTCCTGGGTAAACCCTAGAAGTCGGCCCCCTACTCTGGGATCCCCCAGAGTGAGGCCCACCCCGTCATGCAGCAGGCTTGTCAGTTTTGGAAGCAGGCTGACGGGCAGCCCAGGCCCAGTTGGGTTTGTGCTTATTGGGTTTAGAAGTGCGAACCTGTTTTGGGTACGCCTGACCTTTTGCTTTACCTGAAGGAGTGAAAGGAAGTACTCTTAGCCTTCGGCACCGAAGTAGCAGTATTAGGAAGACATGCTCTTTTAGCAGACTCTAAGTCAGCCACTATCTTGTTGAGATCTTCTCCGAAAAGTTTGTCTCCTTTGAAGGGGAGTACCTCCAGGGTTTTCTTAGAGTCCATGTACACAGACCAGGACCATAACCAGAGAATTCGGTGAGCCAAAATGGACGTAGTAGAAGCCTTGGCCGCCAGAATACCAGCATCAGAAGCCACCTCTTTAATGTAATGAGACGCTGTAACAATATACGACAGGCATTGTCTAGCATGATCGTAAGCTTTGAAAGGCAACTCCGCCTCCATTTCCTGAGCCCACGCTTCCACGGCTTCTGCAGCCCATGTCGCTGCAATGGAGGGCCTATGCGCATCACCATTTAGGGTGTAGATTTCCTTCAAACAACCCTCCACACGCTTGTCCGTCGACTCTCTCAAGGACTTGACAGTAGTTACAGGCAGAGCTGAGGATACTACCAGGCGCACCACTTGCAAATTCACTGGTGGGGGTGTTTCCCAATTTTTACTAAGCTTCGTAGCGAGGGGGTAGCGAGCCAGCATCTTCTTGTGAGGCGTGAACGTCTTTCCTGGATTTTCCCAAGACTCCTGACGTTTGTCAACTAAGTGTACAGAGTGAGATAAAACTTGTTTAACCACCTTCTGACGTTTAAACCTGTCCGGTTTCTTAGGGGCAGCGTCAGGCTCCGGTTCATCATCAACCTGAAGAATGAGCCTGATAGCCTCTAACACGTCAGGAACATCCACCTGTGAAACAACTTCCCCATCAGAAGCATCAGGGTCACAATCTGTGGGGTCCGTATAAACGGCATCCTCATCAGACGAGGTGTCTGGGACATTGGTGGATTGTGAGGAAGTAATTGCCCGCTTAGAGGACCCCTTGGTCTTAGGCGGGCGAGGGTTAGACTTTTGAGCAGTCAGTGATTGGTTCAATTGCTTTAACGGATTGGACATTTGATCTGCCCACGGCAGGTTAACCGCGGGGACCATAAGCGGTTGTACCGGCACAGGAGGTCCCATAGGGGGCGTTACTCTAGTTACCAGCGTATTCAATAGCGTGGAGAAGGTAGCCCAAGGTGGGTCATTTTGCACCCCCATTGCTACAGTCCCACTGGGGGGCAAGGAACCCCCAGAACCTGACCCCTCAGATGCTATGTTATCCACAAATGTGTCTGCAGCGTCAACACCACGCAATGTGGGATCAGCCCCAGCTCCGTTGCCCTTTGTAGCTGACATAAAAGCTCAATGCAAGGCAACACAGTACAATATCAGCAGCACAATACCTGACAAGAACCCCCTGTGTAGTGTATCAGCACAAACAGGGAATTCAAGAGGTATACCATATATAGTGACTAAAAATCACAGAGGAAAATACACACTGAGTATATCCTGTGAACTGCCTATATTATGATAAACCTGACACACTTAGCCCTCTCAGGTTATAGAATATAGGGATAGCAATCTGAGTGAGATACACAAAATGGAGGTCACACAGCAGCTATATGCACACACACAGAGTCACAGTTTGTACAATGCAGAAATTATGACATGCAATAAAACTGCACTGGACTAGCAATACAGAGTAGTACTATGTATAGCTATACACTTAATAGATATAACAATGCACAGTAAAGACTGGATGTATATCACAGGTTACTTGTACTAAATTACCCTGACTAAATGCACTTTTTCCTAACTAACACTGTCAGCAGACATATAGAATACTTCAGTGTCCTGTAAAATGCACAGCACTGACAGGCAGGCGGCTTTACAGAGGAGGATTTGCCCAAACAGTCCCAGGATCAGCTCTGCCTGCTATAATGGCGCCCAAACGCTGACAGGGAGTGAGGGAGAGAGAGATATGCAGCTCCAGGGCGGGAACATTTACTCTAAATGGCGCCCTGGGGCTGGGAGAGGGGATACAGGTCAAAGCCTTATACCCCAGCTGGACTTCACCACCGGGTACTGGGGGCTTAATAAAACGGTTTTATGAGAGAAAACCGACCTGTGCCCATGCCCTGGTGGTCTAGTGGGGTCCCTGTACTACCACAGTGTCCACGCCAGCGTGTGGCCCGCCTCCCACCGGCCACGCGGGATCGCTATTTACAGCATATCCCATCGAGGGGACCCCTTACCTCCTCCCTGAGTGCGGCCACACGATCCGAGAGAACAGCGGTCGTGTCTGTGACTAACTTTGAAGAAAACCAGAGCCTCCGCTGTAGGTACCCGGCAACTAGGGCGCGGGAGTGTACAGCGCTACTGGGGGAGGTGATGGAGCTGCAGCAGGAGATGTCTGACTGACATCTAACACAGGAAATGGGGTTTAGGAGGGAACCGCACCAGTCCAAAAGGATTTTTTTGAACAATTAGTGGCCTCTGAAAAACTGAATTTAAATAGAATTCCTTCTATATATGGCAACCATAGATGTTGTAAGGATTTATCCCAATATCATATAATGTTGCTTTCAGTGGTGCTCCCTAGAGTCAAAAAGTATCAAGTACAAAAAGGACCAAAAGAGAGAAATTTGAAAAAAAATACTCTTTTGTGGGAGCACTCTAATTCAGAGGTTATTAGTATAATTTGTGAATTATTAATAAAAACAATTTAATTAGCAAAAGTCAGATTCTGGGAGTGACTGTATGTGAAAAAAAGTAGCTTAGCGAAAATATTGATAAATTAAATTATTCGTGATCTCCAAACTCACGATTTACAAATTGCCAGGAGTAAAATTCTGTGATGCTTTTGTCACCATAATTCTGCATGATATATCTTATGAAATGTTTGACCATCATTCATTCTGCTAATATCCATTACGGATTTTTATAGATGCAGAGAATAAAATCATTGGTCATGCGGATCCCAATATTGGATGACATAAAGTTGAGTGCCACGGTGTCCAATAGCCAATTTATTGCAGCACCAGGGTGTTCAAAGGAGGTCTCCCTTCCTCGTACTGACCCGGCCTTTCACTGCTTAGCTTCCAAGTTCAGAAGAGATTGGGCATCTCCAGTGAAGTGTACCGCAATTATTGGACTCCTCTCTTTGGTCACTCCAAATATATGCCAAGTGGCTACTATATGTTAGGAATGGAGAGCATATGTGATTCGTAACAAATGGGTTACAAATGAAAAAGATTACATGCAATCAGCTGATTAATCAGCATGTGACACAACGATCACTGAGGTTAATTATATATGTATAATCACTTAGATATGTGGAAAGAATTCAAATGTACCACATATAAGAAAATATGTGACACGGCGGTCACAAAAAAGAGGAAAATAAATGCGTACAATCACAAATATTCAACAGCTGATGAATCAGTATGCGACATGGCGGTCACAGAAGAATGATCATAAGTACAATCCCTAAATTTATACAGCATGTGGCTAAATTTTTAATTAACGTGCAGTCAGCTGATAGATAAATATGTGACACAGCGGCCACAAAAAAAGAGATTAGATGCGTACAATCACCTTAACAATCACCAGCGGATTAATCAGCATATGACACAGTGGTCACAAAGAGATAATTATAAATATAATCCCTCAATTATACAGCATGTGACATGGCAGTCACAGAAGAAATATAAATAGGTTATTTGGAATAATATATGTGGGAAAATTCATAAATGCCACATATCATCACTAATTGATTAACCTTAATACATTGGCATGACAACTCGTCCGCTTAAACAGCGAGTCCTGGAACATGTAGGATCTATACGTAATGCCATCACGGACAAGGCCAAGATGAAGCAATTAACTTCAGTCGCTCGCCATTTTCACACCCATCATGAAAATAGATGGGAGGAGCTTAAAATCTTTGGCTTGGAGAAAATCAAACTCGGAATACGAGGAGGTAATCTAACCGAGAACCTACTGAAAAGAGAGAGTGAATGGATCTTTTAGATGGGATCCCTATACCCAACAGGCATGAATGAAAACATAAACTACGGGGTATACTTAAATTAATGTCATCATATTAGAACCTTTGGTATCCATTTTAGTCTCTCCTTTCAGTTACGGCTAATCCACATAAAATATATGTTCATAACATTTTTTTCATAACATCCAAGTCTTTAATCACAGCCTACTATTCACGTTCTTATCACTCTTACCCAATTTCACACAAGCACATTATCATCTTTTCACCATGGGCTCTTCTCACATTCATTATATCTGCCCTCTTAAATTAATTCATTATCATCACATATAAGTGCCATCCCTTCCCCAACCATGCTCCTGATTCACTATCCCTTCCCTCACTTTCTTCTTCATTCTCCTCATTATCCCATTCCTATCCTTCTCATCAACCAGCACATAAAATCTAATATAATATATATATAAAAATCATCAACACTTAAATCACACCACTTATTCTTTAATTAACCTATTAATCAATTAATTATGTCACTGCCACAAATTAACCTATAACTGTTTATTAATTTCATTACTTGCACAATAATTATATAATCTTTTCACTTTACTAAATATGCCTAGGCAAATTTATTTGTTCTTCAAATTAACTACAAGCAAACACAAGCCGTTGTAACTATTAATTGTGTCAAACCTGGGAGACTAATATAACTTAACAAGATTGGTGGATCAGCATGTTCATCAAAAAAATGTATCCAATCAGCTATGAGCCCTGCTCTACATAAACTGGAACTTTCAGTGATCACACTACGCCCTGTGACCAAGCTTATCTTGCGAAACGTACGTCAGGATTAGCGATTACGTGATGCGCACACGTGACCGCGCTAGCAGAAGCGCTTAGACTATCACCAGGCAACGGCCCCAAGCCATCGCTCTCCCAGAGCGAGACCACGGACACACGCCGCTGCAGCTTCTGGAGTATCTCCACGGCAACGGCCCCAAACCACCGCTCTCTTGGAGCACTATTACGGACACACGCCGCTGCAGTCTCCGGAGCTTTTACACGGCCAAAAGCGAAACGGACAGCATATATACCAGAACTGGTATCGTATATACCCCACACCAATGTGAAACCTATTCACTCTATAGTTTAAATTTGCAAGGCTGCAACTGACTGACTGAACAGCCATTTGTTTCTTATCCTTTCCTGCAAAACATCTTTCATATAGAACTCTGAATATTAGAGACATCCTATATAAGTTCAGCCTCTATTTTCTATTCAAGAATTAACTGTTCATTGCAGCAACATTCCCTGCAGGTTCATATATAACCTGCTGTGATACATATCTTTTCCCCTTCCCCCTTTCTCTCCTTCCTCCCCCCCCCATCCTCCCCCCCTCCCCTTTCCCTCCCTTCCCTTCTGTGACCCAGAGGGGTCCACCACAAAGAGCTGGTATCCGTTTGATATATGTCCGTTTGTCTGCTAGTTCGCCATAATTACACGCTGTCTTCTACAGCATAAATTGAATTAGGCACTTAAGCTAATTGGTACGGCCGTACTGGTGACCTGTTCTAAGCTCAGATATAAGGTTAATCAATTAGTGATGATATGTGGCATTTATGAATTTTCCCACATATATTATTCCAAATAACCTATTTATATTTCTTCTGTGACTGCCATGTCACATGCTGTATAATTGAGGGATTATATTTATAATTATCTCTTTGTGACCACTGTGTCATATGCTGATTAATCCGCTGGTGATTGTTAAGGTGATTGTACGCATCTAATCTCTTTTTTTGTGGCCGCTGTGTCACATATTTATCTATCAGCTGACTGCATGTTAATTAAAAATTTAGCCACATGCTGTATAAATTTAGGGATTGTACTTATGATCATTCTTCTGTGACCGCCATGTCGCATACTGATTCATCAGCTGTTGAATATTTGTGATTGTACGCATTTATTTTCCTCTTTTTTGTGACCGCCGTGTCACATATTTTCTTATATGTGGTACATTTGAATTCTTTCCACATATCTAAGTGATTATACATATATAATTAACCTCAGTGATCGTTGTGTCACATGCTGATTAATCAGCTGATTGCATGTAATCTTTTTCATTTGTAACCCATTTGTTACGAATCACATATGCTCTCCATTCCTAACATATAGTAGCCACTTGGCATATATTTGGAGTGACCAAAGAGAGGAGTCCAATAATTGCGGTCACACTTCACTGGAGATGCCCAATCTCTTCTGAACTTGGAAGCTAAGCAGTGAAAGGCCGGGTCAGTACGAGGAAGGGAGACCTCCTTTGAACACCCTGGTACTGCAATAAATTGGCTATTGGACACAGTGACACTCAACTTTATGTCATCCAATATTGGGATTCGCATGACCAATGATTTTATTCTCTGCATCTATAAAAATCCGTAATGGATATTAGCAGAATTAATGATGGTCATACATTTCATAAGATATATCATGCAGAATTATGGTGACAAAAGCATCACAGAATTTTACTCCTGGCAATTTGTAAATCGTGAGTTTGGAGATCACGAATAATTTAATTTATCAATATTTTCGCTAAGCTACTTTTTTTCACATACAGTCACTCCCAGAATCTGACTTTTGCTAATTAAATTGTTTTTATTAATAATTCACAAATTATACTAATAACCTCTGAATTAGAGTGCTCCCACAAAAGAGTCTTTTTTCCAAATTTCTCTTTTTTGGTCCTTTTTGTACTTGACATCTAACACAGTCAGTGTCTCTGCTGCAGCCCTTGAAGTCTTCAATATTCTTTAAAAGCTTCTCTCAGGGCTGCTGGAGCAGCCCCCCTATTACGTACCTGCTTACTGCATGGCACCAACTACAAAACTGAGCTAATGTGCACGGAGGTGGGGTTATAGAGGAGGCGGCGCTATGCATCTTGGGAAGAAGGTCAAAGCTTTGAGCCTGTTGGTACCTCGGATCAAGATCCTACTCTACATCCCAATGTCATTCTCTGTGGAGCCCAGTGTACCCGGCAGCAGAAATATATATATATACATATATACATATATATATATATATATATATATTGTCACTGACCTAGGTTGGGGGTGTTGTGAACTCGGGGGTTCTCCCGATGGTAGGGGAGAGGAACCACAGTTGGGTCGGAACAGGGATGGCCTGATATAGGTCTTCCTCATACAGGACTCTGATAGTAAAGCTTGGTGAAAATATTAAAGAACTTTATTGCAGCAAGGGAGCAACACAATGTCACATGGCAAAGAGGGGACGTATGGGGAAAATGTCCAGGCTTATAGGAGAGCTTGTAAGCAATGTTAAAGATTCCAGAGAAAGAAGTACTTGTGAGTGTTGGTACTAGATAATAGTGACTGAAGAACTTGTGGGTGATGTTTTTAAGGATACTGGTGATTTGAAGAGCTCGTGAACGGTGGTTAAAGACTCTGAAGATTTGAAACACTTGTGAACGGTGGTTAAAGACACTGGGGGTTTGTATGACTTGAGAGCGGTGATTAAAGACACTGATGATTTGTATGACTTGAGAACGGTGATTAAGGACACTGATGATTTGCGGAACTTGAGAGCGGTGGTTAAAGACACTGATGACTTGTATGACTTGAGAGCGGTGATTAAAGACACTGATGATTTGTAGAACTTGAGAGCGGTGGTTAAAGACACTGATGATTTGTATGACTTGAGAGCGGTGATTAAAGATACTGATGATTTGTAGAACTTGAGAGCGGTGGTTAAAGACACTGATGATTTGTAGAACTTGAGATCGATGGTTAAAGACACTGGTAACTTGCAAAACTTGGGAGAGGTGTTTAAAAACACTGATGACTTGTAGAACTTGAGAGCGGCGTTTAAAGACACTTATGACTCGTAGAACTTAAGAGCGGCGTTTAAAGACACTGATGACTCGTAGAACTTAAGAGCGGCATTTAGCCCGCAGCCCACGCTAACTCCAAGAAGCACTGGTGACTGGATTGCAGAGGAACACACCAGCCGCTGGATACACTGGAACTGTGCAGCAGCTGACAGCTGAAAGTGCCGGAGACACTGGGGTACGACTGCAGAGAGATTCGCCGGGAACGACAGCACTGGCATCCACTTCAGGGGAAAAGATGATACTCAGGTGCCGAGGCTCTGCCCGGCGTCTGACTTTGAATCTCCCGCCTCCGCTGGATTGGCGGAACAGTCTGATGACGTCACCCGCTCCCCGCCCACGTGATGCCGGGTGTCATGGCGGCGCCCCTGCCCCGGGGAACCGCCGGGAGCCGCGCCAGCCAGACGCCGGAGCCCGCGGACCACCGAAGGCGGAGGCCGCAACACAGACCAGCAGGCACGCAGTGGTAAGCGTGGCGAACGCCGCCTATGGCGTGTGACAGTACCCCCTCCTCCAGGAGTGGCCCCCGGACACTTTCCAGGTTTTGTTGGATGTCTGGAATGGAAAATCCGCACCAGTCGGGGAGCCATAACTTCAGTAGCCTTGACCCAGCTCCTCTCCTCGTGGCCAAAACCTTTCCACTCCACCAAATACTGTAGATTCTTGTGAAGATAACAAGAGTCAAGAATAGCTTTGATTTCAAAGTCCGTTCCAGCTTCAGTCTCTGCAGAGGTTGGCCTCGGGGACTTTAAATGGAACCGGTTTAAAATAAGGGGGCGAAGGAGAGAGATATGAAAGGAGTTTGGTATCCGGAGGTGGGAAGGCAATCCCAATTTGCAGACAACCGGATTCAGGACTTGTACCACAGGGTAAGGACCAATAAACTTTGGGGCGAACTTCATAGTGGGCACCCTTAACCGGAGGTTGCGGGTGGAGAGCCATACCCTGTCACCAACCTTGTATTGGGGAGCTGCTCGTCGCTTCCTATCCGCAAAGAACTTATAGCGACCGGAGACTCTCTTGAGGTTAGCATGAACTCGACTCCAAATTTGACTGAAGTGCCGGAGAGTAGAGGCTGCAGCAGGAACATCCTCTGGAGGACAAATGGGTAATTCAGGAACTTGAGGATGGAACCCATAATTAATGAAAAATGGGGACTCACCAGTCGAAGAGTGGTACAGATGATTATAGGCAAACTCGGCCCATGGCAACAGTTCCACCCAATTATCTTGCGAGGGAGAGAGATAAACACGGAGAAAAGTCTCTAAATCTTGATTGACGCGTTCAGTTTGCCCATTGGTTTGTGGATGGTAAGCGGATGAAAACTTGAGTTTTATTTGGAAGGCCGTACAGAGAGCTCTCCAGAATCTTGCAGTGAATTGTACCCCCCGGTCAGAGACGATTTCCTGAGGTAAGCCGTGCAGGCGGAAATGTTCTCGGATAAATAACAAAGCCAACTTGGGAGCTGATGGTAACCCGGTCAAAGGTACAAAATGTGCCATCTTAGAGAAACGGTCAATAATTACCCAGACAGTATTGTGACCCTTGGAGAGGGGCAATTCGGTGACAAAGTCCATAGAGATATGGGTCCAAGGCCTCTGAGGAATGGACAGTGGATGCAACAACCCCGCAGGAGGCAAACGAAGAATTTTGTGCTGAGCACACTGAGGACATGAGTTGACATAATCTTGAATATCCTTCTTCATAGTGTCCCACCAGTAAGACCTTCGTAGAAACTCCCACATCTTTTGAACTCCAGGATGACCGGAAAACTTGGAATTATGAGCCCACTGCAACAACCTTGGTCGAAATTTAGCTGGCACAGACATTCTCCAAGGAGAAGGACCCAAGGCGGTGGGAGCCGCTGACACAGAAACTGGACTGAGAATCAAAGCCTTCTCAACGGAATTCTCCTCATCCGAAGCTGTTAAGGAACGGGATAAAGCATCAGCCTTGGTGTTAAAAGTCCCAGCCCGGTACTTAATAACAAACGAAAACCGAGTAAAGAAGAGCGCCCATCTAGCTTGACGGGGATTCAAGCACTGGGCCGTCTTGAGGTACAGCAAATTCTTATGATCAGTCAAAATTGTAATTAGGTGTTTAGCACCTTCCAAAAGATATCTCCATTCCTCCAAGGCAGATTTTATTGCCAAAAGCTCTTTGTCTCCAATGGTGTAATTCTGTTCCGCAGGAGAGAATTTGCGAGAATGGAAACCACATGGATGTAATTTCCCATCTGGAGCGTACTGCGAAAGCACGGCACCTATGCCTACCGTGGAAGCATCAACCTCCAAAAAGAATGGTTTTGAAAAATTGGTTGTTGAAGTACTGGAGCGGACATAAAGGCTGCCTTCAACTGAGCGAACGCTGCTACAGCTTCGGAGGACCAATGACTTGGGTCAGAACCCTTCTTGGTTAGGGCAGTAATATGTGCCACGATGGTAGAGAATCCCTTTATGAACTTCCGGTAGAAATTTGCAAAACCCAGAAATCGTTGTACCGCTTTCAAAGAAAGAGGCTGAGTCCAGTCCCGGATGGCAGTGAGTTTCTCTGGATCCATACGAAGCTCCGTGCCCGAAATAATGTACCCAAGAAATGGAATAGAAGGAACCTCAAAGGTACATTTGGAAATCTTGCCATAAAGATGATTCTCTCGCAACCGAAGTACCTCTTTGACCTGTATTCTGTGCTCTGTGAGATTCTTAGAAAATATCAGAATGTCATCCAAATATACCACTACACTTAGGTATAGCATATCCCGAAAAACTTCATTAATGAATCCCTGGAAGACGGCAGGGACGTTGCTGAGGCCAAACGGCATTACCAGATACTCGTAATGCCCGTCCCTGGTATTGAAGGCCGTCTTCCATTCGTCCACCTGTCGGATATGTATCAGATTATAAGCTCCCCTTAAATCAAGCTTGGTGAAAACTCGGGCTCCGTGAACTCTATCAAAAAGCTCCGTAATGAGCGTCAAAGCATACTTATTCTTAATGGTGACATCATTTAGACCATGATAGTCAATACATGGTCTCAGCCCTCCGTCCTTCTTCTTCACAAAAAAGAAACCTGCCCCCACCGGGGAGGTAGAGGGGCGGATGAATCCTTTCTGCAGATTAGACTTGATATAGTCCGACATAGCTTGGGTCTCGGGTAATGATAAGGGATAAGTGCGACCCAGAGGTGGCATTTTCCCCGGAATGAGCTCAATGGGGCAGTCCCAAGGTCTATGCGGTGGTAGCTGATCGGCCGCTTGCTCCGAGAACACGTCAGAAAAGTCCCGATAGGCCTCCGGAATGAGCCCTTCATCCGACTTGGAAGATACACGGAGCGGATAGACAGGAGTGAGACAATTTGAATGACAAAAAGGACTCCAAGATGTTATTTGTGTCGAACTCCAGTCGACGTGAGGGTTGTGAAGTTTAAGCCAAGGAAGGCCAAGAACCAGATCGTGGGGCATCTCCCGAATCACTAGGAACTCCAGGTGTTCTTGATGCAGAGCTCCCACTTGCAGTTTGATTGGTACTGTACAACTTGAAATCAGACCGTTAGAAATTTGGGTACCATTGATAGCAGTCAACGTAATAGGTCGTTCAACCGACAGTAACTTAAAACCCAGATTCTGGGCACAGGAAAGGGAAATAAAATTCCCTGCCGCCCCTGAGTCCAGCAGAGCCTTAACGGGTTTGGCTATTGACTCGGAGAACAGAGACACGGAGAGTAAACAGTCCACTGTCGGAGGAGGTTTAGAAGAAACCCCTAGCTCGACTCCTCCGGAACAAGCTAGGACTGCCGATTAATCTGCATGGGTTCATCAGGACTTGGAATAACCGTTTGCTTAGACGGAAGCGGACCCTTGATAAATCTAAACGACTACGTTCGCCACCTCGTTCCTGCATGCGAAGATCCACCTTTACACAGAGCGAGATTAACTGTTCTAAAGAATACGGCAAATCTCTAGTGACCAACTCGTCCTTTAGACGATCGGAGAGCCCATTCCAAAAGGCAGCCCGAAGGGCATCATTATTCCAGCGCAGTTCTGAAGTTATGGTCTGAAAGTTAATCACATACTGTCCCACTGAACGAGAGCCTTGTCGGACACGAAGCAAGTCTGTAAAGGCAGTGGTCGTCCTGCCGGGCTCATCAAAGATCCTCCGGAATGACGTAATGAAATTGGTGTAACTAGAAACCAATGGATCAGATCGCTCCCATAATGGAGACACCCAATCCAACGCTGAACCCTCGAGCAAAGAAATAATGTATGCCACCTTGGACTGATCAGTAGGGAAGTTATGTGAAAGAAGTTCAAAATGTACCTCGCACTGATTGAGAAAACCACGGCAATTCTTTGGATTCACATTATAGCGAGAAGGAGTAGGGAGCTGAAGGCGTGACCTGGTTCCAGAGGAGGATGGGACATTACTAGAGACAATCACTGGAGCGGGTACTGGAGCTGGGGCCGGTACTACTGAAGCCAGAGAAGTCTGAATTTGATCCAGCCGGCCAGATAATTCCTGGAGATAATGCATCACTTGGCCCTGAGCTGCTTCCTGATTTTGTACTCGAGAAATCAAGTCCTGGATGGTACTTGCCTCTGGGCTCCGATCCCCCGGGTCCATGAGGCCTGAGTATACTGTCACTGATCTAGGTTGGGGGTATTGTGAACTGGGGGTTCTCCCGATGGTAGGGGAGAGGAACCACAGTTGGGTCGGAACAGGGATGGCCTGATATAGGTCTTCCTCATACAGGACTCTGATAGTAAAGCTTGGTGAAAATATTAAAGAACTTTATTGCAGGAAGGGAGCAACACAATGTCACATGGCAAAGAGGGAACGTATGGGGAAAATGTCCAGGCTTATAGGAGAGCTTGTAAGCAATGTTAAAGATTCCAGAGAAAGAAGTACTTGTGAGTGTTGGTACTAGATAATAGTGACTGAAGAACTTGTGGGTGATGTTTTTAAGGATACTGGTGATTTGAAGAGCTCGAGAACGGTGGTTAAAGACTCTGAAGATTTGAAACACTTGTGAACGGTGGGGGTTTGTATGACTTGAGAGCGGTGATTAAAGACACTGATGATTTGTATGACTTGAGAACGGTGATTAAGGACACTGATGATTTGCGGAACTTGAGAGCGGTGGTTAAAGACACTGATGACTTGTATGACTTGAGAGCGGTGATTAAAGACACTAATGATTTGTAGAACTTGAGAGCGGTGGTTAAAGACACTGATGATTTGTAGAACTTGAGATCGATGGTTAAAGACACTGGTAACTTGCAAAACTTGGGAGAGGTGTTTAAAAACACTGATGACTTGTAGAACTTGAGAGCGGCGTTTAAAGACACTTATGACTCGTAGAACTTAAGAGCGGCGTTTAAAGACACTGATGACTCGTAGAACTTAAGAGCGGCATTTAGCCCGCAGCCCACGCTAACTTGAGATCGATGGTTAAAGACACTGGTAACTTGCAAAACTTGGGAGCTGTGTTTAAAAACACTGATGACTTGTAGAGCTTGAGAGCGATGGTTAAAGACACTGGTAACTTGCAAAACTTGGGAGCGGTGTTTAAAAACACTGATGACTTGTAGAACTTGAGAGCGGCGTTTAAAGACACTGATGACTCGTAGAACTTAAGAGCGGCGTTTAGCCCGCAGCCCACGCTGACTCCAAGAAGCACTGGTGACTGGATTGCAGAGGAACACACCAGCCGCTGGATACGCTGGAACTGTGCAACAGCTGACAGCTGAAAGTGCCGGAGACACTGGGGTACGACTGCAGAGAGATTCGCCGGGAACGAGAGCACTGGCATCCACTTCAGGGGAAAAGACGATACTCAGGCGCCGAGGCTCTGCCCGGCGTCTGACTTTGAATCTCCCGCCTCCGCTGGAATGGCGGAACAGTCTGATGACGTCACCCGCTCCCCGCCCACGTGATGCCGGATGTCATGGCGGCGCCCCTGCCCCGGGGAACCGCCGGGAGCCGCGCCAGCCAGACGCCGGAGCCCGTGGACCACCGAAGGCGGAGGCCGCAACACAGACCAGCAGGCACGCAGGGGTAAGCACGGCGAACGCCGTCTATGGCGTGTGACATTATATATATATATATATATATATACATATATATATATATATACACTGCTCAAAAAAATAAAGGGAACACTAAAATAACACATCCTAGATCTGAATGAATGAAATATTCTTATTAAATACTTTGTTCTTTACATAGTTGAATGTGCTGACAACAAAATCACAGAAACATTATCAATGGAAATCAAATTTATTAACCCATGGAGGTCTGGATTTGTAGTCACACTCAAAATTAAAGTGGAAAAACACACTACAGGCTGATCCAACTTTGATGTAATGTCCTTAAAACAAGTCAAAATGAGGCTCAGTAGTGTGTGTGGCCTCCACGTGCCTGTATGACCTCCCTACAATGCCTGGGCATTCTCCTGATGAGGTGGCGGATGGTTTCCTGAGGGATCTCCTCCCAGACCTGGACTAAAGCATCCGCCAACTCCTGGACAGTCTGTGGTGCTGGTGGATGGAGCGAGACATGATGTCCCAGATGTGCTCAATTGGATTCAGGTCTGGGGAACGGGCGGGCCAGTCCATAGCATCAATGCCTTCGTCTTGCAGGAACTGCTGACACACTCCAGCCACATGAGGTCTAGCATTGTCTTGCATTAGGAGGAACCCAGGGCCAACCGCACCAGCATATGGTCTCACAAGGGGTCTGAGGATCTCATCTCTGTACCTAATGGCAGTCAAGCTACCTTTGGCGAGCACATGGAGGGCTGTACGGCCCAGTAAAAGAAATGCCACCCCACACGATTACTGACCCACTGCCAAACCGGTCATGCTGGAGGATGTTGCAGGCAGCAGAATGTTCTCCTTGGCGTCTCCAGACTCTGTCACGTCTGTCACATGTGCTCAGTGAGAACCTGCTTTCATCTGTGAAGAGCACAGGGCGCCAGTGGCGAATTTGGCAATCTTGGTGTTCTCTGGCAAATGCCAAACATCCTGCACGGTGTTGGGCTGTAAGCACAACCCCCACCTGTGAACGTCGGGCCCTCATACCACTCTCATGGAGTCTGTTTCTGATCGTTTGAGTAGACCCATGCACATTTGTGGTCATTTTGCAGGGCTCTGGCATTGCTCCTCCTGTTCCTGCTTGCACAAAGGCGGAGGTAGCGGTCCTGCTGCTGGGTTGTTGCCCTCCTCCGGCCACCTCCACGTCTCCTGATGTACTGGCCTGTCTCCTGGTAGCGCCTCCATGCTCTGGACACTTACTGACAGACACAGCAAACCTTCTTGCCACAGCTCGCATTGATGTGCCATCCTGGATGAGCTGCACTACCTGAGCCACTTGTGTGGGCTGTAGGGAGGTCATACAGGCACGTGGAGGCCACACACACTACTGAGCCTCAATTTGACTTGTTTTAAGGACATTACTTTAAAGTTGGATCAGCCTGTAGTTTGTTTTTCCACTTTAATTTTGAGTGTGACTCCAAATCCAGACCTCCATGGGTTAATAAATTTGATTTCCATTGATAATTTTTGTGTGAGTTTGTTGTCAGCACATTCAACTATGTAAAGAACAAAGTATTTAATAAGAATATTTCATTCATTCAGATCTAGGATGTGTTATTTTAGTGTTCCCTTTATTTTTTTGAGCATTATATATATATATATATATATATATATATATATATATATATATATAAAACTAAGGAGAGGTAAGGCACTCCGCAGAGCTTAATCACACTAGCGCCGGTGCCCCCGTGAAAAGTACTATTTAAACCAAGAAAAGGACGTGGCACTCACAGCATAACACAATAGTTACACACTCAAAAGTGGTTTGCAAACCACTTTTGAGTGTGTAAATCCGGTAAATCCTTTTCTCCTAGTCCGTAGAGGATACTGGGGACTCCAAAAGGACCATGGGGTATAGACGGGATCCGCAGGAGCTTGGGCACACTAAAAAGACTTTGACTGGGTGTGAACTGGCTCCTCCCTCTATGCCCCTCCCCCAGACCTCAGTTATAGGAACTGTGCCCAGGAGAGACGGACATTTCGAGGAAAGGATTTTTGTTAACTAAGGGCGATAAACATACCAGCCCACACCACAAACATACAGTACAACTGGAGTAGCATGAAACCAGATAACAGTATGAACTAACAACAGCAACAAGCTGAACATAACTGATACACAAACCACGTGTAACCAGAAGTAACCAGTATTAATACAACTGCAAGGAACAGTCCGCACTGGGATGGGCGCCCAGCATCCTCTACGGACTAGGAGAAAAGGATTTACCGGTAGGTATTAAAATCCTATTTTCTCTTTTGTCCTAGAGGATGCTGGGGACTCCAAAAGGACCATGGGGTCTATACCAAAGCTCCAGAACGGGCGGGAGAGTGCGGACGACTCTGCAGCACCGATTGAGCAAACAGGAGGTCCTCATCAGCCAGGGTATCAAACTTGTAGAACTTAGCAAAAGTGTTTGAACCCGACCACGTAGCTGCTCGGCAAAGTTGAAGTGCCGAGACCCCTCGGGCAGCCGCCCAAGATGAGCCCACCTTCCTGGTAGAATGGGCCTTCACTGACTTCGGCAACGGTAGCCCAGCCAAAGAATGAGCTTGCTGAATCGTATTACAAATCCAGTGTGCAATAGTTTGCTTAGAAGCAGGATTTCCAATCTTGTTGGAAGCATACAGGACAAACAGAGCCTCCGTTTTTCTAGTAAGAGCCGTTCTGGCGACATAAATTTTCAAAGCTCTTACAACATCAAGAGATCTTGGGACCGCCACAGCATCCGTAGCTACAGGTACCACAATAGGTTGGTTTATGTGAAACGAAGAAACCACCTTTGGCAGAAATTGTTGACGAGTCCTCAATTCCGCTCTATCCGAATGAAAGATCAAATATGGGCTCTTGTGAGACAAGGCCGCCAACTCGGACACTCGTCTGGCAGACACCAGAGCCAAAAGCATGACCACTTTCCAAGTGAGAAACTTCAACTCAACCTTACGCAAAGGCTCAAACCAGTGAGACATAAGAAACTGCAACACTACTTCAAGATCCCACGGCGCCTTGGGTGGCACAAATGGAAGATGGATATGCAGCACTCCCTTCACGAAAGTCTGAACCTCAGGAAGGACGGGCAATTCCATTTGTAAGAAAATAGATAAAGCCGAAATCTGCACTTTGATGGAACCCAATTTCAGGCCCGCATCCACGCCTGCCTGCAAAAAATGGAGGAAACGACCCAAGTAAAACTCCTCCGCAGGAGCTGCTTTGGTTTCACACCACGACACATATTTTCTCCAAATACGGTGATAATGTTTCGCCGTGACCTCCTTCCTAGCCTTAAAGAGAGTGGTGATGACTTCCCCGGGAATACCCTTCCAAGCTAAAATCTGGCGTTCAACTTCCACGCCTTCAAACGCAGCCGCGGTAAGTCCGGAAACAGGCAGGGCCCCTGCAGTAACAGGTCCTCTCTTAGAGGAAGCGGCCAGGGATCTTCCACTAGTAATTCCTGAAGATCCGGATGCCAGGCCCTCCGCGGCCAATCTGGAACGACGAGTATTGCCTGAACCCTTGTTCGTCTTATGATCCTCAACACCTTTGGAATGAGAGGAAGCGGAGGGAACACATACACCAACTGAAACACCCACGGAGTTACCAGGGCGTCCACTGCACTGGCTTGGGAGTCCCTTGACCTGGAACAATACCTCGGAAGCTTCTTGTTGAGGCGAGACGCCATCATGTCTATCAGAGGAATTCCCCAATTCCTTGTCACTTCTGCCAACACCTCTTGATGAAGTGCCCACTCTCCTGGATGGAGATCGTGTCTGCTGAGGAAGTCTGCTTCCCAGTTGTCCACGCCCGGGAGGAAGACTGCTGACAGAGCGCTCACGTGCTGTTCCGCCCAGCGGAGAATTCTTGTGGCTTCCGCCATCGCCCTGCTCCTTGTTCCGCCTTGGCGGTTTACGTAAGCCACCGCTGTGATGTTGTCCGACTGGATAAGGACAGGGAGACCCTGAAGAAGGTTCTTCGCTTGCAGGAGGACATTGTAAATGGCTCTTAACTCGAGAACGTTTATGTGGAGAGAAGATTCCTGGCTTGACCATTTTCCCTGAAAACTTCTTCCCTGCGCGACTGCGCCCCAGCCTCGGAGACTTGCATCTGTGGTCAGCAGGACCCAGTCCTGTATTCCGAACCGGCATCCCTCTAGAAGGTGAGAGCTTTGCAGCCACCACAGGAAAGAGATCCTGGCCCTGGAAGATAGACTTATTTTCCGGTGCATTTGTAGGTGAGACCCGGACCATTTGTCCAGCAGGTCCCACTGAAACACCCTGGTATGAAACCTGCCAAACAGAATGGCCTCGTACGCGGCCACCATCTTCCCTAGTACTCGAGTGCATTGATGAATCGACACACTTGTTGGTCTCAAAAGCTCCTTGACCATGGTCTGTATTTCTAGAGCTTTGTCCTCCGGAAGAAACACTCTCTGTAGCTTCGTGTCTAGGATCATGCCCAGGAAGGGCAGCCGAGTCGTCGGAATCAACGGAGACTTTGGCAAATTTAAAATCCAACCGTGATTTTTGAGAACCGTCAGGGAGAGTTCCACATTCTGTGACAATTGCTCCTCTGACCTGGCCTTTATCAGGAGATCGTCCAAGTACGGGATAATTGTGACCCCTCGCTTGCGAAGGAGTATCATCATTTCTGCCATAACCTTGGTGAAAACCCTCGGGGCCGTGGAAAGCCCAAACGGCAACGTCTGAAATTGGTAATGACAATCCTGCACCACAAATCTCAGGAAGGCCTGATGCAGAGGATATATCGGGACGTATAAGTAGGCATCCTTTATTTCGACTGCCGCCATAAAATCCCCCCCTTCTAAGCTGGAGATCACAGCTTGAAGAGATTCCATCTTGAACTTGAACGTTTTCAAGTATGGATTGAGGGATTTTAGGTTCAGAATTGGTCTGACCGAACCGTCCGGCTTCGGTACGACAAAGAGGCTCGAATAGAACCCTTCCCCTCGTTGGGACGGGGGAACGGGGACAATGACCCTCTGTTGACACAACTTTTGTATCGCAGCATTTACTACTGCTCTTTCCGGAAGAGAAACTGGCAATGCCGATTTGAAAAAGCGGCGGGAGGGCATCTACTGAAACTCCAGTTTGTACACTTGGGACACTATGTCTAAGACCCAAGGATCCAGGGCTGATTGAAACCAGATCTGACTGAAGATTCGGAGACGGCACCACACCGGCACGGACTCCGGCAGGGGAGCCCCAGCGTCATGCGGTGGACTTGGTAGAGACGGGGGAGGACTTTTCGTCCTGGGTGCCTGACCCTGCAGGCGACTTCTTTCCCCTTCCTCTACCCTTTGAAGCGAGGAAGGACGAGCCCTTACCTCGCTTGTACAATACACAAAAATACTCAAGAACAAGGCGCTCAGTGCCGTTTCATAAACAAATGATACTTAAATGTCCTTATGTATTAAAAGGAGAGGATCCCAATTCAGTACGTCTCCTCTCGTGGTGATGCAGATGACTCTTCTATTCCACAGATGGTCTCATGATGATATGGCTGGTGAGCTGTTTATCCCAGCCAGCAGAAACCACACAGGATACAGGACAGATGGCATAGGTGACAGCATTGGAGCAGCTTACAAAGAACCCGTTATGTGAGGAACCATGCTTATCTCTGTGTGAGTATGGTACGCATTTATTTTTGTCAACACTGTTTCAGATAAAGATACCTTTATGTGTGGAGATCGTATTTTTCCATTGTGAGTGGGGTATGCCATCTACTCCGAGTGGACTTGTTTCAGTTTGAGAGAAATATTAAGGGACATATTACACTATGATGTGTTTTATTATGTTTTATTACATATCATCATGAGACCATCTGTGGAATAGAAGACTCATCTGCATCACCACGAGAGGAGACGTACTGAATTGGGATCCTCTACTTTTAATACATAAGGACATTTAAGTATCATTTGTTTATGAAACGGCACTGAGCGCCTTGTTCTTGAGTATTTTTGTGTATTGTATTTCCATTAAGGGTGAAGTGGCCCTTTCATTCTCAAGAGGCTGCACAAGTGTGTTTGCGCCTTGGGTACCTGATCAGATCTTTTGTGCTTACCTCGCTTGTATTTATTAGGTCGAAAGGACTGCATCTGCTGATGAGGCCCCTTCTTCTGTTGAGCGGGAACATAAGGAAGAAAAGATGACCTACCCGCAGTAGCGGTCGACACCAGGTCAGCCAGGCCGTCACCAAACAAGACACTATCTTTGAAGGGGAGAGCTTCCATATTTTTCTTGGAGTCGGCATCAGCATTCCATTGATGGATCCACAGCACCCTCCTGGCCGAGACCGCCATGGCAATGGCTCTTGATCCCAAGAGGCCAACATCTCTCGCTGCATCCTTTAGGTAATCTGCAGCGTCCTTGATATAACCAAGAGTCAAAAGAATATTATCTTTATCAAGGGTATCCATATCAGAAGCTAAATTATGAGCCCATTTAGCAATAGCACTACTCACCCATACCGACGCCACAGCAGGTCTGAGCAATGCACCAGTATTAACGAAAATGGCCTTCAAAGACGTCTCCAGCTTGCGATCCGCCGGATCCTTGAGAGCAGCCGTGTCAGGGGACGGAAGCACCACCTTCTTGGACAAAATGGGACTCCCATTTTTCCCTGTCATCAGAGGGGAAAGGATACGCCATAAAAATTATCTTGGGAATCTGCCACCTCTTGTCCGGCGACTCCCAAGCTTTTTCACAAAGAGCATTCATTTCATGAGAGGGGGGGAAACTTCACCTCAGGTTTTTTCCCTTTAAATAGGCAAATCCTTGTTTCCTGAACAACAGGTTCGTCAGAGATACGTAAAACATCTTTAATAGCCACAATCATGTACTGAATACTCTTAACTACCCTTGGGTGTAAAGTAGCCTCATTAAAATCGACATCGGAATCAGAGTCCGTGTCGGCATCTGTGTCTACCATCTGGGTAAATTAAAATTTTTGGGACCCTGAGGGGGTCTGCACCTGAGCCAAAGCATCCTCCATGGACTTTCTCCAAGTTTGTGTCTGAGAATCAGATTTATCAAGCCTCTTAGACAACAAAGCCACATTAGCATTAAGTGTACTTAAAATAGCAACCCAATCAGCAGTCCGACAGAGCCATTTCCAGCTCCTTTTCTGCGCCCCCAGTAACTTCCTCCGGGGAGGAACACTCAGCCTCAGACATGCCGACATGAAGTACCGACACCCCCACACTCACACTGGCCAAATAAAGGGGACAGCCTACAGGGAAGCCTGGAGAGAGAAACACAGAGGGAGTATGCCAGCTCACACCCCAGCGCCTATATACTACACAAGTATAATATATATATCAGTAGCGCTGAAATAACAAGAAAAGCACCAAATTATCTGTGCCCCCCCCCGCCCGTTTTGCTCCATATTACTTGTGAGGAGCATGGAGGTCCCGGGACAGCGTTCGCTGCAGCGGCTGTGGAGAGAAGATGGCGCTGGTGAGCTGTGCGGCTAAGCCCCACCCCTTCCCGGCGCGCTTCAGTCCCGCTCAAATTCTGAATTCTTTATACTGGCAGGGGTATTATATACGGTGCCCGGGCACCGAATATGCCTTTAGCCAGTCCCAAATACCTCAGTAACTGCTGCCCAGGGCGCTCCCCCCCAGCGCCCTGCACCCTGCAAGTGCCGTTGGTGATGTGTGTGGGAGCATGGAGCGCAGCGCTACTGCTGCGCTGTACCTCCGTTACTGAAGTCTTCTGCCGTCTGAAGTCTTCGGTTCTTCTAATACTCACCCGGCTTGTCTTCTGGCTTCTGTGAGGGGGATGACGGCGCGGCTCCGGGAACAAGCAGCTAGGCAAACCAAGTGATCGAACCCTCTGGAGCTAATGGTGTCCAGTAGCCTAAAAAGCAGAGCCCTTGAACTAAGCAGAAGTAGGTCTGACTTCTCTCCCCTCACTCCCACAATGCAGGGAGCCTGTAGCCAGCAGGTCTCCCTGAAAATATAAAACCTAACAAAAGTCTTTCTAGAGAAACTCAGTAGAGCTCCCCTAGTGTGTGTCCAGTCACTCCTGGGCACAAAGTCTAACTGAGGTCTGGGGGAGGGGCCTCAGTTAGGGGGAGGGGCATAGAGGGAGGAGTCAGTTCACACCCAGTCAAAGTCTTTTTAGTGTGCCCAAGCTCCTGTGGATACCGTCTATACCCCATGGTCCTTTTGGAGTCCCCAGCATCCTCTAGGACGTAAGAAAAAAAAAAAATATATATATATATATCCAACACAGAAAAAAGGGAGGCACTCGGAGACAGCAAGGTAAGTCAAATAGATGTATTCAAGGTCGGTCAAGCACTTTCGAGGTCAGAACCCCGTCCTCAGGACCACATCACAAAAAGAATTATAGCCAGCTTTTTGTGATGTCCTTGCTGTCTCCGAGTGCCTCCCTTTTTTCTGTGTTGGATACCTATGGCTATCGGGTGTTAGCACCGGAGCACGTTGTTCTCTTATATGGAGTGCCTGCATATTTTGGATTCTATATATATATATATATATATATATATAGATATAAATGCACAGTCAGAGACTGGATGTATATATCAGAATACTTGTACGAAATATTTAGGTAGAAGGACACTTGTTCTTAACTGACACTGTCTAAAATGACTTGTGGAATACTTAAGTGACTGTAAATGCACAGTGCTGACAAGCAGGCGGATTTACAGAGGAGACATTGCCCTGCAGTCCCGGAGACCAGCCGCAGCTACTTGTGAAAAGATGGCGCCCAAATCTCTGTCAGAGAGTGAGGGAGAGTGAGAAGCAGCTCCATGGCGGGAACACCAGCAGATGGCGCCCGGAGCTGGGGGAGGGGCTACAGGTCAAGCGCCTTATCCCCTATGCTGGTCCTCACCACCGGGTACAATCCGACCTGTGCTCCCTGCCCTGGTGGATATAGTGGGGTCCCTGTACAGCCACAGTGTCCACGCCAGCGGCGCGGCCCGTCTCCTAAGACCGCGAGCAGAACGCGATTTTGGTGGGTCCCTCCTGGAGGACCCTCTTACCTCCTCCCAAAGAAGTAGCCACGCGATCCTGGAGAGCGCCAGCGGCGGTGTGCCTGGGAACCGAAGCGCCTCCGCTGCAAGTACCCGGGAACTCAGCCAGTGGGAGTATGCAGCGCTGCTGGGGAGGTGTTGGAGCTGCAGCACAGCATGTCACTAGGACATAAAAGTGCTGCAGCCATTGAAGATTCGTCTAACAAAGCTCTTTTCAGGGCTGCCTAGCGCAGCCCCCCCTGTTAAGTGACCAACTTACAAACTGAACACCAGTGCCCGGAGGAGGGGTTATAGAGGAGGCCCTGCAACGCATCCTGGGAACAGTCAAAACTTTAGCCTGTTGGTGCCTCTGGATCAAGATCCAACTCTACACCCAGATGTTTCCCTGTGGAACACAGTGTACCCCGCTGCAGAAATAACATTTTTAATAATTCACAAATGGTAGCTCATTCTTAATTGGTTCTATATATTAGGAAGTGCCACTTTGATGAGTTAGAATGCGTAGTGATCTGAAACCCTCTGAAAATCGTTTATTTTATTTATTCTGTGTTCATAAAAATGCTGCAGATCAGTGTACGAAGCCACAGAAGCGCTGCTCGGGAACCATAGCAACAGGAGGACTCTCTGCCTCAGCGTTCCACTGTTGTTATCCTGTAACCGGAAGTACGGTGCTCGCTCGCGGAGGTAGTTGGGTAATAAGGGCAGCCCTTTCCTGCTCTCTCTGTGTGTACAGGAAGCAAAACACCCGGTTGATTCTATATCGGAGTGGGAGAAGGGACCTTCTGACGTACCTAGGGGAGGAGACACGTCACCAGGGGGAGGAGCTACGGCCGAACAAAGTACCCGAAAAGTACGCTAGCCACGCTACTAAAGGTAATAGTTGGTGGCGTGGATAGGGGAGCAACAGTCCCGCAGGCCTAGCTCCTCCCCTTGTGTCGTGGCTCCTCCCACTGACGGGAAAGGTCCCTTAGGCCACTTGGATCTAGCCTCAACCATGGAGTATCGCTGCCCTGCTGTTGCGGCTAGGTGATCGGCATGGATATCCTGAGAGCGGAGATAGCGAGGAAGAGGAAGCAGCTTGAGCAGAAGGAGCTGGTTGGGGTGAGAATCTGCCCTGTAACCACTGACACTACTGTGATGTGTGGCTGACCCGACAGTCCTATTTATATAGGGTACTAGTACAACATTTCACAGCATCATCCGAGCAGTGTCAGCCATCGTTAACGTTATAAATTAAGGCCTATAACCGGTATTTTGTCCATATGTAAAATATAAGTAATGTCTTATTCCCCTTTGGTTATTTTAGACAGATTGTCCTAGTTTAAGCATTGGGCTGTTCCTTCTACTTTCGTAGCAATACCCTTTAGCGCTCCAGTGCGGTCACAAGTCCCAGTACAGTATGTTGGGAAAGTAGCTGGTCATCAGGGCATGCTGGATCTCGTAGTTCATCAACAGCTACAGAGCCATGAGCTGCCTAAGTATTCCCTAAAACGTAAACAATGAAACTAGAAATACTAATATCGCCATTAGGACAGAACTAGGGTGGCTCATCTCTCTATGCAGAACTCTAGAGCTGCCATGTGGAACCATATTTCACAGATAATTGTACTGTGTATTTGCGCAACCAATCTAAAATTATCGATCAGCCAGACTTGTTAAATCGTCCAGCATGTCTGATAGTTCACAGGGAAGGAACGCAGCTATCGTGGCCATACACTGTGAAATATTTCACAGTGTACAGTATGGCCATTATATATGTTGGAAGTCAGGTAAAATGTCTGTATCACACATTTTTCCTGTCAGTATACTGTATGCTCTGGCTTTTAGGGACTGATGTGAATAAAAGCACTATACTGTATAAACTGTTTATAAATAGCAATACATTCAACACAAATAAGCAGTCTGTATATAAATATTTTTTTTCACTGTTTACCTGCTTTAAAGTAGAAGTTTATGTTGCTGAAATTTATGGCGGTCTCAAATATTTCTGAGAATATGTCTGCTTTCTAAGTACTAGAACGGTTTTGTGTTTTAAACTATGTTTTAATGTTTCAGGAAAGTAAGAAGTATTTTAAGCGCAGTGAACTTGCTGAAAAAGAAAGAGAGGCTTACCTTGAAAGATGTGGGTGCAAGGTACTATATTTTCCTTTGTTCTCTTTCTACTTTCACTGTTCTCATGATTCTTTCTAATCTAACAATTTCTCTTTGTTCGCTCTATCACAACTATTAGCCTATAAATGAGATGGCAACACGAAAGGTAGGAATATTCAGAGAATAGGATTGCATGTTTTACTTACAGGCACATTTTCCAAATGGTTTGTCATTTACTTTGGTTTTTGGTTAAGGCACTTTAGTAGAAAAACCATTTTGAAAATGACTGCTGTCACTAGCGTGCTGTTATTTGGCTTAAGGCGCTGAGCATGCCATGGCTTGATGTGTCTGCTGGTATTTACTTGGACACTGGATCTGTCTACTAAGTACACATTTAAACACCAAATTATTAAGTGTGTTCTACCGTGGATTTCTCATCATTGTTTAACTAAGATTACTGCTGAATTTAAGATCATCATATTTCTCACTGACCTGTGTAGTACTTGATGCATTGGCATTCAAACCAGTTCCTATTCCTCTGCAGTGTTTTCTAGATTAGAATGATCACCCATAAACAGATCTGAATGACACATACTAATTACTTATGGTTACTTGGGAGTTGGGAGAGAGTAGCTGAAAACAAAAAGCTAGGTACACACTGGAAGGATCTTGTGATGGCTGATGAGTTGTGACAAAATATCATGCCCATATACACACACACTGCACAAAGAGGGTAATTCCAAGTTGATCGCAGCAGGAATTTGGTTAGCAGTTGGGCAAAACCATGTGCACTGCAGGGGAGGCAGATATAAATGTGCAGAGAGAGAGAGATTTGGGTGTGGCGTGTTCAATCTGCAATCTAAATTGCAGTGTAAAAATAAAGCAGACAGAGAGGAGGGGGGTGCAAATCCCCACCCCTAAATTCCCTTCCGCACACTGAAAATTACCTGTAACCATCCCTGAACCTATCTGGTAATAAAATTCAGAGAATTAGTCACAAATGTTTGCAAACACATGTTTAGCTGCTGGCCACGTCACGGCTTCTCCGATACAGCAGTCCTAACCTACATAATAGCAGTGCTCACATAGGGCCATGTAATTTGTCACAGTAGGCCTCATGATAAAGGCTATTACTAAAACACTTCCAGACAGAGAGCTAACTTACCCAGGAGCCACCCCCAGAATCTCCCATTGGCACTACAAGGAACAGCATGCCTTCCAAATGCTGCTCCCATTCAATGCCTCTTGCACACAAGCAGACAAACAATTTGGCAGTTGCTCAATCATACCTGGAGATAATTATATATCAGGTGCTGGAAGGGGGAGGGGTCACAGACAAACAGACAGAGTTAGCTCTCTGTCTGGAAGTGTTTTAGTAATAGCCTTTATCATGAGGCCTACTGTGACAAATTACATGGCCCTATGTGAGCACTGCTATTATGTAGGTTAGGACTGCTGTATCGGAGAAGCCGTGACGTGGCCAGCAGCTAAACATGTGTTTGCAAACATTTGTGACTAATTCTCTGAATTTTATTACCAGATAGGTTCAGGGATGGTTACAGGTAATTTTCAGTGTGCGGAAGGGAATTTAGGGGTGGGGATTTGCACCCCCCTCCTCTCTGTCTGTTTGTCTGTGACCCCTCCCCCTTCCAGCACCTGATATATAATTATCTCCAGGTATGATTGAGCAACTGCCAAATTGTTTGTCTAAAAATAAAGCAGACAGTATTTACCCTGCACAGAAACAAAATAACCCACCCAAATCTAACTCTCTCTGCACATGTTATATCTGCCCCCCCCCCCCCCCTGCAGTGCACATGGTTTTGCCCAACTGCTAAAAAATTTCCTGCTGCGATCAACTTGGAATTACCCCCAATGTGCACTACAATGACATAGTATGTTGTTGCAGTATTAATGTTAGCACACTGCAGCATACATTGCGTCTTCCTCTCTAATGAGCAGCACATCAGATGGGAAAATACAACCACACAATTCAACAAACAATGAGCTGGGTGCACACACTACACAGTGATTATTGTGATTCATTGTATAATGTGCATTATGTGTGGAGAGAGGGGAGTTAGTGAGATGCGAGGAAGCAAACTTGATGCATATCTTAGTGTAAAACATTCAATCTTTGGGGGATTTTAGTTCTTCACTTATTATTTGCCCCTCAAACACTTCAAAATGTCAAAGCAAACATTATTTTGATGATTTCCTGGGTTTTGCTGAAGAGAATGTAGATAATCATCTTAGGTAGAAAATGATTGGTAACTGTTGAATATTAGGCAGAAAATGATTGCTACCTTTAAATAGAAAGGAGTATGCAGACTGTACATGGTGCATACATACATTTTACAAACGTACTACTATAACATATTAGGTGCAGTTTGATTTAATGGTTTACATTGAATATAATGATGTCAGTCCCAATATAGCTCAAGACATTTCATTGTAATAGATTATATACAAAGAAAAAGTGTGTGGGAATTGGCCCTGGTAGTACAGTTTGTAAAGTCCCAACATTGGCATAATAGTGATCCACTAAAAATTGATTTTATTGTTAATTATGAGACCATTTGATTGGAAGATGGCTTCTTTCTTAACAGCCCCAATAAAGCAGAAGATAGCCTGTCCTTAGTGCTTAAAAGCTGGTTCTTATATTGAAGATTAATCAAATTGTGTATAGCTATAGACTGCAGCTTCTTTCACTTAAAGTATCTTCAGTGACATTTTTCTTTCCATCCTACCACATGTAGCTGTTTGTTGACACTAAGGGGCCCTACTCATTTGACAATGCGCCGCCGAGGTGGCCGACGAGCGACCCGGCGGCGGGGGGGGGGCAGTGACGGGGGGAGTGAAGTTTCTTCACTCCCCCCGTCACGCGGCTGCATTGAAGTGCAGGCAAATATGGACGAAATCGTCCATATTGGCCTGCATGCACAGCCGACGGGAGACCAGCGATGAACGAGCGCGGAGCCGCGCATCGTTCATCGCTGGAGTCTCCACACTGAAGGATATGAACGAGTTCTCGTTCATTTATGAACGAGATCGTTCATTTATGAACGAGATCGTTCATTTCTTTCAGAAAATCGGCCAGTGTGTAGGGCCTATAAGGCATCTCACATACGACAGGCCCCGGTTCTATGTCCGTTTCATTTCTCTATATTTTTTCCTTTTACTTATCCTAGTAAAATGTCTTCACACCCACACTATTCACAATGAGACTGATTCAGATGTGGATGGAGTAGCCATTGCTGCTGCTTACGTGGAAGCAGCAGTGATGGCACTAATGTGGTAATGCAGCAGAGGTGTCACACCTGCTGTTTGCATTAGAGACCCGAGATGAATCCTAGGACGCAGAATCGGATCATCTGTGACACTATCGGCCTGCAGAGTGACCCATGGGGTCGCGTGAGCCGGCTGTAGCAGATGCATCAGAGTCCAGGAAATCTTCGTCCACCGACACAGATCCTGGCCACACCCCTCCATCCACATCTGAATTAGGTCCATTGAGTGCCACCACAGCTGACTAATGTATTAAACCAAATGAGTGTGAACAGGATCTTCACCTCTTATGACACAGACTGTACATAGCAGAATATTTATCAAAATCATGGGTTCAAGTTCAGAACATGGGACCCCCTGGGTTAGCATGACTAAACTGCTTCAGAACATCATTAACCTTGTTAAGCACATTAAAAAGTGTCCCCTTGCGGACTGGCTTTGCTCACCATGCTTCGGGCAAGCATTTCTTCAGTGTAAAGCTTTCCTGATTTTTAAGCATGAGAAAGGAAAATCAGCTTGTGACTTAGTAACATAAGTAAAACTAATCTGAAATCATAGTGTTTGTGTGTCATACACTGCCTCTTGGTGTCTCTACACAGACAGCAATTTAAATAGTGTTGGTGATCATTCACACAGCTGTAATTGTTTCCAAATATTGATGAAGTGCCACAAAATAAAATGAACTTCCACCAAGTGCCTCCCCGTTGTGAGTGCACTTAAATATGACTCGTGCATTTATCAACAGAAACATTGAAGAGATCAAAAAGCTTAAAGGCAACTCACCCTTTCCAGACTAAGGGGGTCATTCCGAGTTGATCCTAGCTGTGCTAAATTTAGCACAGCTAGGATCGTAAACCAGACCCCCCCCCCCGGTCAAATACAAAAGCATCGCACAGAGGCGATGCCTTTGTATTTGAGGAGTAACTCCCGGCCAGCGCAGTTCCTGCGGCTGGCCGGGAGTTGCTCCCGCTGGCCGCAGCGGCTGCGTGACACCACGTCACACAGCTGCCGCGGCCCGCCCCCCCCCCCAACGGTCTCAGAGGCGCTCTGTCTCAGAGGCGATCGCTGGGCACCGACAATTGCCATGCGCCGGCGCATGCGCAGATCCGACCTGATCGCACGGCTGCAAAGAAGTGCAGCGTACGATCGGGTTGGAATGACCCCTTAAGGGGTCTATTTACTAAGCCTTGAACGGACATAAAGTGGATGGAGATAAAGTACCAGCCAATCAGCTCCTAAGTACTATGTCACAGGCTGGATTTGGAAAAAGACAGGGAGCTGTTTGGCTGGTCATTTATTTCCATACACTTTATCTCTCTGCGATTGCCTCTGCCTAATTGACAGGAAAAGAGGGGACATGCCAATGGCATTAGAGTGCCGTTGTGTGTGATGTCACATGCAGCCGCTGCGACCCAGGATGTGGCGGGTATCCCCTTGCCAGCACGCAGGAGCTGCACTGGCATGGAGCTACTTACCGGGTGCAGAAGCATCGCCCTTGCAGGAGGAAGGGGGGGAGGAGCGTGTTGGATTGGGGGTTGGCTGGCCAGACATCTGTTAGATGTGTTTGGGTTATTTTGTTTCTGTGCAGGGTAAATACTGACTGTTTTATTTTTACACTGCAATTTAGATTTCAGTTTGAACACACCCCACCCAAATCTAAATCTCTCTGCACATGTTCTATCTGCCCCCCCTGCAGTGCACATGGTTTTGCCCAACTGCTGCCAAATTTGCTGCTGCAATCCACTCTGAATTAGGCCCACGGTTTTGTCCAGTTGCTACATTTTTTGCTTTGCTAACATACCTGAATACCCCGACCCCCACCCCCCTTAATCTCAAATGCGAGCGGAGAAAAAAGCTAGTTACTTTAAACCTTGACAGATTATGTTGCAATGGCACTAGTACAAATAAGTATTTTTTTTTTTTGCCTGCAGGGTTAATACAGACTACTTTTGCCGGCAGCCCACAAATGCTGGATGGCTTTATTTTTACACTGCAATTTAGATTTGAGTTTGCATATACCCCTCCCGAATCTAAATCTCTATGCTCATTTTAAATCTGCCACATCTGCAGTGCCACTTGCTTTTTCCAAGGAGTTACTTTTTCCCCCCTCCCATCTTAGGGCCTAATTCAGACCTGATCGCTGTTGTGCAATTTCGCATGACAGACAATTATCAAACAGCTGTGCATGCGTATGGATTGCAAGGCCAAACTACGAAAGGAAAGGATGGTGCGAAAATTTTGATCGCTATGCGTACGCAAGTTGTTTGACAGGAAGCGGACTTTTGTGGATGGTAACTGGACATTTTCTGGGAGTGTCAGGAAAAACGCAGGTCGTTCCCAAGCGTTATTGTTAAGGGTGTGTGACGTTCGCTCTGGCCCCGATCAGCCTGTTTGTATTGCACTGTAGGAGTAAGTCCTGGGCTTCGCCCACACTGCACACACTGGAAAAATCATTAGATGGTGAGTGAATTGAGAACAGATTTGCAGATGTCCGCTGTCTGGCGAAGTTTTTCGCACTGCGTGCGCATGCATGCGCACTCTTGTATGGGGGGGGGGGGTTCACTCTCTATGGACTGCAGCTATCTTATCGCAGACCTCTGCAAAACCGCAGAGGAGCAATCAGGTCTGAATTAGGCCGTTATGATGTACTTTCTCCTTTCATATAGCTCATAAGAAAGCAATAGAAAGCAGATTTGGCCAAATCTCCTTTTATATCTTCAGCAATGTTATAAATGGAAAGCGCTCACATGTAGACACGCGCGTTTCTTATTAATCAGCTTAACTCAGGAAGATTCCCATATTCGCTTTATAATGCAGTGAATGCTAGTCTGTAATTCTGCCTCCATTCAGTCTGAATGGGTCTCTGCACAAACCCCGAGTATTCTCCTGTTACTTTGTATGTCTGTTAGGAGGATTTAGAAAATAAAGTTAGTAAATGATGTTTGTTCAGGTTGAGTATTTTTAAATGGGATCTATAAAGCCTCAGTCCAGAATCCATATGCTGCAAGGATTGATTGCATTGAAATAGTACAATTAAATAATTGTTCCACTTTGGGGGTTTTTTGTTCTCCTTTATGTATTTTACTGCTCATGATCCAGTGTGTCCAAGTGCATTGCAATTTCTGTTCAGGCAAGAGAAATTAAAATGACCTTATTTTCTTGTGTTGCACCCTGGAGAGAAAAAAATCTAGAAAAGAAAAAAAAATCCAGAAACATTGCATTTATCCCTGCCCGTAAATACTGCACAACAATAAACAGTAAACCTCCCTAAACACCAGATCTTTAGGTTGCCTTGTAATTAGCACAATTATTGATGAAGTAAACTCTAGACCAGAGTAATATTGATATCTATGTATATGGTGCATAAACAATAAAAAACACATACTGGAAATACTGAACGTACACTGAACACTTGTATTCTGTAGAATACACATCTGTTAAGATCAGTGTTAAATCAGTTTCACTGTTGCCAGTCTCAGCTGGTTTTAATACAACAGAAATTCAAAAAACAGCGCCCCAACTTAAAAGTGCAGCAACAGAAGCTAAGGTGATCCCAACCACCACAAATACTCGAAATAGCAACAAAGGTAAGCAACCGTGCGCACCCTCTTGGTATATAGTCCAAAAACGGTCTGGGTATAATACCACAGGAATTTATGTCTAAATGTTACACTAATTCCGTATATTAGGAATGAAAATATTACAGTCCCGGTCTAATTCGGTCTCAAAAGTGGGCTCCAAGTGTCCGTTCTTTTATCTTAATTGTTCCAAGTCCTCTCCTCTCTCTCGATAGTAGGTCAATTTCATATAAACCCCAAAAATAGAAGAGAAGGAAGATATATATAGTGTAATACAGTTTTATTCAATAGTTTACCACACAAAAAATTTATTAAAATGCAACAGAATTTTGCACAATAAATCCACCAAGGACTAGGCAAGAAAGCGTACCGGATAGATGGGGGTGTCATATGATATCCACCCAACTAAGCATGATGATATCCAATGGATACCTCCCGATCTTTTCAGGTGCCGTGTTCTCCTCTGGACCTGCAGTATCCAAAAGGTGTAGTGCCGGTTATGCTGCAATCTCCCCAATCAGCTGGTTTTGTCACAGTCAGCTAAAAACTAAGGGGTACATTTACTAAGTAGTGATAAGAGCGGAGAAGTGAGCCAGTGGAGAAATTTCCCCATCAACCAATCAGCAGCTCTGTATCATTTTATAGTATGCAAATTATAGATGTTACTTCAGTGCTGATTGGTTGCCATGGGCAACTTCTCCACTGGCTCACTTCTCCGCTCTTATCACTGCTTAGTAAATATACCCCTAAGTCATTTTTATGGCAACTTACTAGTCACATTAACAAGTGACCCAACCAGCCATTGGTGGTCCCAGTAACTGACTCAGCGCTTAGTGCATAGACATGACTCGTCACTGACATCTGCAGGGCGTCTGTTCTGGGCACCAGCGTAAGCGCTGCACCCATTGTAAACATAGCATAGTTATCACATTTTAAACATGTAAACAGTGCAGCACTAACTTTTGAACGTAAGCATTGAAGATGGGATTATAATATGGAAACTGTCACATTCTTATAAGGTTAAGCCTCATCTTGGTGCAGTGAGGATAATGGTACGATCTCAGGACACCAGAATTAAGTGCACAAAATAAGACAAAATTACCTTAGTTGCCAATATTTTAAAATAATTCCTGGGATACCTTAAAGCTGATCTTGTGGATCTAAACTCCGCACTGTTCTATGTCTGCCTACTTTGGTTCACTACAGTCTGTCTCATAACCATATTAACTGAATATGAGTCTAATGGTACTTGTTTTAAATGCTTTCCTTTGGTAAATATTAAATTACTAGTTACCAGCCAACCAACATAACAGTAATGTCAGCGCCGGTGGATGTGCGTGGCTGAACGGGGCAACACTTGTATTGCTCCGTCAGATACCATCTAGTGTCTGCCAGCACGCAAAAGACTTCAATTTCCCCCAGGGAGGTGAGGAGCAGCCTTAGGGGTATATGCAATTGCGGTCGAATTCCCGAAATTGTCGAATTTCGGGTCATTTTCGCCCAAAAAAAAAATTTGCCTATGCAATTCAGTGCTTTCCGACCAAAAAACGGACTTTCAAAAGTCGACTTTTTGAAATTCGAATTTTTGCAAATCCGACTTTTCTGCAATGATACAAGTGCTGCAATTCGACCAAAGCATATTCAATTCAAGTTTGGAAATTCGACAGCAGTGCTTTTAGACAGCAAATTCGTCATTTTCAATCCGCCACACTTTGGAGGGTGAAAACAATTGAAAAATTTTAAACATGTTTTTTTTGGTGTTTTTTTTTTTAGGAATAGCATATCTATTTATATTAGAAGGGATTAGATACTTTTTTTTTTTTTTTTTGGAGGCACAAATATAATTTATATATATTTTTAAAATATTATTTTTTTTTATTTTTTTTATTTTTATTGCTGGAACGGTAAAATCCTAAAAAAAAATGGCGTGGGGTCCCCCCTCCAAAGCATAACCAGCCTCGGGCTCTTCGAGCTGGTCCTGGTTCTAAAAATGCGGGGGAAAAATTGACAGGGGATCCCCCGTATTTTTAAAACCAGCACCGGGCTCTGCGCCTGGTGCTGGTGCCAAAAATACGGGGGACAAAAAGAGTAGGGGTCCCCCGTATTTTTAACACCAGCATCGGGCTCCACTAGCTGGACAGATAATGCCACAGCCGGGGGTCACTTTTATGCCGTGCCCTGCGGCCGTGGCATCAAATATCCAACTAGTCACCCCTGGCCGGGGTACCCTGGGGGAGTGGGGACCCCTTCAATCAAGGGGTCCCCCCCCCAGCCACTAAAGGGCCAGGGGTGAAGCCCGAGGCTGTCCCCCCCATCCAATGGGCTGCGGATGGGGGGGCTGATAGCCTTTTGTGATAATGAAAAGAATATTGTTTTTTCCAGCAGTACTACAAGTCCCAGCAAGCCTCCCCCGCAAGCTGGTACTTGGAGAACCACAAGTACCAGCATGCGGGAGAAAAACGCACCCGCTGGTACCTGTAGTACTACTGGAAAAAAAATACCCAAATAAACAGTACACAGACACCTTGATAGTAAAACTTTATTACACACTACCGACACACACATACTTACCTATGTTGACACGCCGACTGCCACGGTCTCCGACGATCCGAGGGTACCTGTGAAAAAATTATACTCACCTTCCAGCGTCCAGAGGTACATCCACGTCCAGAGTATAATCCACGTACTTGTTAAAAAAAACAAACCGCAAATACCCGCTCCATACCGGACTGAAAGGGGTCCCATGCTGACACATCAGACCCCTTTCTCCCGAATGCCGGGACATCACGTGACTCCTGTCACTGAAGTCCCTTCAGCCAATCAGGAAGCGCTACTTCCGTGGCGCTCACCTGATTGGCTGTGCGCTGTCTGTGCTGTGACAGCGCATCGCAAAGCCGCTCCATTAGTTTCAATGGTGGGAACTTAGCGGCTAGCCGGGGGGTTACCCGCGGTCAGCCGCTGACCGGCGGGTGAGCTCACCGCTAGCCGCTAAGTTCCCACCATATAATGGACGGGGCTGTGCGATGCGCTGTCACAGCACAGACAGCGCACAGCCAATCAGGTGAGCGCAACGAAGTTGCGCTTCCTGATTGGCTTTAGAGACCTTTGTGTGACAGCTGTCACTGACAGGTCTCATTCGGGGTAAGGGGTCTCATGTGTCAGCATGGGACCCCTTTCAGTCCGGTGGTCCGTGTGTTCGTTTTCTTTTTTTGCCAAGTACGTGGATTTATCTCTGGACCCTGGCTGAGGTGAGTATATTGATCTTTTCTTTTCAGGTATCCGTGGATTCTACATGGAGAAGAGGACCGATGTCGGCGTGTGAACATAGGTAAGTATGTATACAAACAATGAAACAATAACTTGCGCCCTAGCTGCAGCTTGATATTCGTCCAAAAGAACACCACTTCTTTCTACATACAACAATACACTGGTGGACGATCTCCAAGCGCTGCTAAGTAAATCTGGAATCCTTATGTTTTAAGATCCTCAAAAAAACAGAGTGAAATGGTATTTATAAGGGAGTCTCTACAATTGGCCGTTCACTTCTACTGTCACCGGCAACTGACCTTCGGCAAGTGCCCTATGTTCCCATAAAGGTTTCTTTCTCCCTCTCTTCAATTCAAGGCACTATCACATCCTCATCTATAGCATACAGGTCATTAGAACCAAGCTTACCTGAACGATAAGCCCTATGTGCATACAAAGGTATCTTTAATGGATCCTCCTTCTTTGGAATCCTCTATCGATCATGTATATGTGTATACAGCTCCGCAACAACTTCTTTTTTTTTAAAAACTCCATCAGTCCATTTATATAAAAAACATTGGTTTTCTCTTTAATTACCACAGTCCACATAAAAGAGATTTAAAATTCCATACAGAAAATTTATATAGAAGTACCCAATTTATGGACAGGCAGGACCGCTTCCACTTACACCCCTAAGCTGGAATGGGGGGTAGGGTACAACCCACTACTGGAAAAGATGTTAAAACCAATCAAGTAGGTGTCCAAGTAAGTGGTTGGTTCAGGCCTGGGGTCTTCTCATCAAATCACCAACGCGTTTCGGATGTCAATCCTTCCTCAGGGTGTAATGTTGGAAGTGATCCTCTCGGTCCTTTATACCCACTATCCCTATCACATGACAGTGTCAACCAATAGGATTACTCCAAACAAAAAATCATATATTTCTATACAGATATTAATTGTAAAACCTTTTGTATACATCCTTTATCAGACAATAAGTGCATACATCCAATATATTACTCATAATCCCAAAAAACAGTAATAAAAATCCTCAATTCATATTTAATTGGTTAAACCTAAAAAGCGGCTGTAATTCCATAATCATTACTCCCTATTGCAAAGATGTCCCCAATCCTGGATTAATATGTCCATATACTACTATAGCTAGATACACCTTTCTTACTCCCCATAATCCCCTTCAATTTGTTTCCTCCTGTTGTCATGGATATTACACGTCCGCTGGCCGTTACTTCCTTTCAGCGCAGGCAACTGTAATCAATGTTCCTGCATCGTCATGGATACGGACCACCCCTCCGGTATTCAAGGCGCCCACGTCATGTCCCCCTTCTCCATCGTGAGCCGCAGACATCGAAGGGATTTTCCTAAAGTTGCGATACGTCATATCCGGCTTCTCCATCGTGAGCCGAAAACACTGAAGGGATTTTTCAAAAGTTGCGATACGTCATATCCGGCTTTTGGAACGCAAACCGCTGTTCCACTCTCCCCAGTTGGATATACAGGAAGAAATAAATACACATTAGTTATATCCTTCTCATATGCCCACAATTATAACCACAAACAGTTTATCTTATATTACATCCCCTAAACATGCACATATAAATATTTCATTATATTGACCTTCTGTTATCAAACTGCTTCATATATAGTACCATTCCAATGAGATCAAAAGTGCTCCTATTCATCCCCTATATCAAACTCTAGATGCCCAAGATTTCATATTTCCCTTAGAATATTGAACATCGGGGGTACATTTCTTATTAAATTATTTAAGGAACCATTTCATCTCAAAGTCCATGTTGAGGCCCTTCGGATGTAATGTTTTGAGTTCGAAAATTTTCCTCATCTCTGCCTTTGCCAACCTTTCCTCCTCATCTTTCCTACGCCAATTAGGGGTTATGTTCATAATTGCACAAAAACTGACAAGTTGGTTAATGTCACATTTATGTGTGTTCTTAAAATGTAAAGAGACATTATGCGTCTCCATTCCTTTTTTAATGTTTCGAACGTGCTCTGCCATACGTATTTTCAGGGCCCTGGTGGTACGTCCAACGTACTGGGACCCGCAGGCACATTCGAGTAAATACACAACGTTTTTAGTTGAACAGGTCAAAAAGTCTTTAATAGGGAAGATCTGTTTAGTCTGTGTTGATGTATACTCTGTGACTTTACTCCTCTTATCTCTACAGGTACGGCACATCATACATGTGCCGCATCTGTAGAATCCCTTGGACTTAATTCTAGTCTGCATTTTTAGAACGGCTAGCACACTGCTCACAACATTATCCCTCAGATTTTTTGCCTTCCTATATACGAATCTAGGTTTTTTTGAGAT
The DNA here is from genome assembly GCF_028390025.1 of Pseudophryne corroboree. Lineage (NCBI taxonomy): Eukaryota > Metazoa > Chordata > Amphibia > Anura > Myobatrachidae > Pseudophryne > Pseudophryne corroboree. The sequence continues at coordinate 406,478,026 of NC_086449.1, forward strand.
ATGACCCTCTAATGCTGGATCTCTAGCGAGAATGTCCCAATGTTTTCTCACAATGTTTTCTACTTGTTTATATTGGCTATTGTAACCTGTGATAAATGTTATCTCACCACCCGAGTTGCTTTTATCTTTCGTTTTATTCAAACAAGCAGCTCGATCTAAACCAGCTCCAGTCTCTCTCGCCTTTTCTATCACCCGAGGATCATACCCCTTTTCTAAGAATTGCTCTTGTAAAGTATTCGCATGTTGCTCATACATCTCTATATCTGTACAATTCCTTCGGATACGATGGAATTGGCTCATTGGTATGCTACGCAACCAATTTGCATGATGGTTGCTGGTAAATTCAATGAACGAATTACAGTCAGTATCCTTCACGTAGTTACTGGTTTTAATCTTACCACCATCTACATGGATCTTCAGATCCAAAAAATTGACTTCTACTTCACTTATATTAAATGAAAGTTTAATATTATAATGATTACTGTTGAGATGTGTGCAGAAGGTATCCAGGGAACTACGATCCCCCCCCCACACAAATACAACATCGTCAATATATCGATACCAGGACACCAGGCTGGCGTCCCACTGATGACCCCCCCCATACCGAATTCTCCTCCCAGAGGGCCATGAATAAATTCGCATAACTGGGCGCCAGCCTGGTGCCCATCGCTGTACCCGTTAACTGTAAATAAAACGAGTCATGGAACCAAAAAAAATTATTCATTAGTATGAGGGAGGTACCATCTAAGACGAAGTCTATCATATCTTCCTTCATGCCATGTTTTTCCAAGAAAAACTTGGTGGCCTCTAATCCATATTGATGATCTATGATCGTGTATAACGATGTTACGTCCGCTGTAACTAATAGGAAACCAGGCTGCCACTCCACCTTCATAAGTTTATTAATAGTGTCAATGGAATCCTTAAGGTATGACCGTGTGGATTTTACTATAGGTTGTAAGATTTTATCTATAAATAATGATAGATTAGACAAAGAGGAGGAGGTCAGGAGAAATATCGTAACAATGAGAGAAGGGTAGAACAAACCAGACAGTATCAGAATTATAGGGGTCCAAACAGGAACCAATATGAGAAAGAAAGATACACATATGGAAATAGAAGGAATAGAAACTCAAATGTGGAAAAAGGGAAAGAGAGGATTTGGAGAGATGTAAGACATTGGGAGGATCAGGATCAAAGAAATAGCCAGGAAAGAGGACACTCCATCCCTGGGGAATATCATAATCAGGACAGCTTAAGGTCCAGGAATCGTTTTTTAGGAATGAGCGAGAGAGGACAAAGGAAATGGAGGTGAATATAGAAAAATATAAGAAAAGGGGCAAAAGAGGGGGAAAATTTAAATCGCTGAATTCAAAAAGGAGAAGAAAAATGAAGGAGGTTAATTGTAGACCTGATAATGTATCTGAGAGTAGCAAGGATCAGGTAATAACCCCAGATTTAGCGATTACGAATGAAACCTCTAAAAGTAACACTCAGATATATAACCTGAGTGATCATCAATTGACATTACAAGAAGAGGAAGTCCTTAAAAAGGGTCTCAAATTCGCCCCATCTAACCGCTGTGATAAGTTTGACGTGTACGTCGATATAGAAAGGTTCGTTAGACGTCTAGCACTCAAAAGATATTTTGATGATAAACCTGAAGAGGCCATGCCACAAATTGAAGGGGAGGTTAGATTGAGACGTAAGTCTACTTTTTACCCTAGACATAAAAAGGGCAGTTTTGTTGAGGCCTTTGAAAAATCAGTTAAAAGTGATTTGGAGAGTATACGTCTGAAACCTAATAGGAGAATGAACCTTACCAAAGGGGAACGGAATGCAATTAAAACCCTTAGAGACAATAAGAATATAGTGGTTAAACCTGCCGATAAGGGGGGTAGTGTTGTAATAATGAATCTAGAGGACTATAATGCTGAAATTTTTAGACAATTACAAGATGGAGATACGTATAAAAAGTTAAAAGGAAATCCGGGTGTAAGCATTAAGGAAAAATTAGAAGTTTTTTTTGGCCCTATATATGTCGAAAGGGGTGATAAAGAAAGAAGATAGCGAGTTTATGATGATTGAAAATCCATCTATACCTGTGCTTTACGTACTTCCAAAAATACATAAAAATAAAGAAAAACCACCCGGACGGCCAATAGTGGCTGGCACTAACTCCTCTTTGTCTAATCTATCATTATTTATAGATAAAATCTTACAACCTATAGTAAAATCCACACGGTCATACCTTAAGGATTCCATTGACACTATTAATAAACTTATGAAGGTGGAGTGGCAGCCTGGTTTCCTATTAGTTACAGCGGACGTAACATCGTTATACACGATCATAGAACATCAATATGGATTAGAGGCCACCAAGTTTTTCTTGGAAAAACATGGCATGAAGGAAGATATGATAGACTTCGTCTTAGATGGTACCTCCCTCATACTAATGAATAATTTTTTTTGGTTCCATGACTCGTTTTATTTACAGTTAACGGGTACAGCGATGGGCACCAGGCTGGCGCCCAGTTATGCGAATTTATTCATGGCCCTCTGGGAGGAGAATTCGGTATGGGGGGGTCATCAGTGGGACGCCAGCCTGGTGTCCTGGTATCGATATATTGACGATGTTGTATTTGTGTGGGGGGGGGATCGTAGTTCCCTGGATACCTTCTGCACACATCTCAACAGTAATCATTATAATATTAAACTTTCATTTAATATAAGTGAAGTAGAAGTCAATTTTTTGGATCTGAAGATCCATGTAGATGGTGGTAAGATTAAAACCAGTAACTACGTGAAGGATACTGACTGTAATTCGTTCATTGAATTTACCAGCAACCATCATGCAAATTGGTTGCGTAGCATACCAATGAGCCAATTCCATCGTATCCGAAGGAATTGTACAGATATAGAGATGTATGAGCAACATGCGAATACTTTACAAGAGCAATTCTTAGAAAAGGGGTATGATCCTCGGGTGATAGAAAAGGCGAGAGAGACTGGAGCTGGTTTAGATCGAGCTGCTTGTTTGAATAAAACGAAAGATAAAAGCAACTCGGGTGGTGAGATAACATTTATCACAGGTTACAATAGCCAATATAAACAAGTAGAAAACATTGTGAGAAAACATTGGGACACTCTCGCTAGAGATCCAGCATTAGAGGGTCATATCTCCAAAAAACCTAGATTCGTATATAGGAAGGCAAAAAATCTGAGGGATAATGTTGTGAGCAGTGTGCTAGCCGTTCTAAAAATGCAGACTAGAATTAAGTCCAAGGGATTCTACAGATGCGGCACATGTATGATGTGCCGTACCTGTAGAGATAAGAGGAGTAAAGTCACAGAGTATACATCAACACAGACTAAACAGATCTTCCCTATTAAAGACTTTTTGACCTGTTCAACTAAAAACGTTGTGTATTTACTCGAATGTGCCTGCGGGTCCCAGTACGTTGGACGTACCACCAGGGCCCTGAAAATACGTATGGCAGAGCACGTTCGAAACATTAAAAAAGGAATGGAGACGCATAATGTCTCTTTACATTTTAAGAACACACATAAATGTGACATTAACCAACTTGTCAGTTTTTGTGCAATTATGAACATAACCCCTAATTGGCGTAGGAAAGATGAGGAGGAAAGGTTGGCAAAGGCAGAGATGAGGAAAATTTTCGAACTCATAACATTACATCCGAAGGGCCTCAACATGGACTTTGAGATGAAATGGTTCCTTAAATAATTTAATAAGAAATGTACCCCCGATGTTCAATATTCTAAGGGAAATATGAAATCTTGGGCATCTAGAGTTTGATATAGGGGATGAATAGGAGCACTTTTGATCTCATTGGAATGGTACTATATATGAAGCAGTTTGATAACAGAAGGTCAATATAATGAAATATTTATATGTGCATGTTTAGGGGATGTAATATAAGATAAACTGTTTGTGGTTATAATTGTGGGCATATGAGAAGGATATAACTAATGTGTATTTATTTCTTCCTGTATATCCAACTGGGGAGAGTGGAACAGCGGTTTGCGTTCCATATTGATGTATTGAACTTCCGGTTTGCGTTCCAAAAGCCGGATATGACGTATCGCAACTTTTGAAAAATCCCTTCAGTGTTTTCGGCTCACGATGGAGAAGCCGGATATGACGTATCGCAACTTTAGGAAAATCCCTTCGATGTCTGCGGCTCACGATGGAGAAGGGGGACATGACGTGGGCGCCTTGAATGCCGGAGGGGCGGTCCGTATCCATGACGATGCAGGAACATTGATTACAGTTGCCTGCGCTGAAAGGAAGTAACGGCCAGCGGACGTGTAATATCCATGACAACAGGAGGAAACAAATTGAAGGGGATTATGGGGAGTAAGAAAGGTGTATCTAGCTATAGTAGTATATGGACATATTAATCCAGGATTGGGGACATCTTTGCAATAGGGAGTAATGATTATGGAATTACAGCCGCTTTTTAGGTTTAACCAATTAAATATGAATTGAGGATTTTTATTACTGTTTTTTGGGATTATGAGTAATATATTGGATGTATGCACTCATTGTCTGATAAAGGATGTATACAAAAGGTTTTACAATTAATATCTGTATAGAAATATGATTTTTTTGTTTGGAGTAATCCTATTGGTTGACACTGTCATGTGATAGGGATAGTGGGTATAAAGGACCGAGAGGATCACTTCCAACATTACACCCTGAGGAAGGATTGACATCCGAAACGCGTTGGTGATTTGATGAGAAGACCCCAGGCCTGAACCAACCACTTACTTGGACACCTACTTGATTGGTTTTAACATCTTTTCCAGTAGTGGGTTGTACCCTACCCCCCATTCCAGCTTAGGGGTGTAAGTGGAAGCGGTCCTGCCTGTCCATAAATTGGGTACTTCTATATAAATTTTCTGTATGGAATTTTAAATCTCTTTTATGTGGACTGTGGTAATTAAAGAGAAAACCAATGTTTTTTATATAAATGGACTGATGGAGTTTTTTTAAAAAAAGAAGTTGTTGCGGAGCTGTATACACATATACATGATCGATAGAGGATTCCAAAGAAGGAGGATCCATTAAAGATACCTTTGTATGCACATAGGGCTTATCGTTCAGGTAAGCTTGGTTCTAATGACCTGTATGCTATAGATGAGGATGTGATAGTGCCTTGAATTGAAGAGAGGGAGAAAGAAACCTTTATGGGAACATAGGGCACTTGCCGAAGGTCAGTTGCCGGTGACAGTATAAGTGAACGGCCAATTGTAGAGACTCCCTTATAAATACCATTTCACTCTGTTTTTTTGAGGATCTTAAAACATAAGGATTCCAGATTTACTTAGCAGCGCTTGGAGATCGTCCACCAGTGTATTGTTGTATGTAGAAAGAAGTGGTGTTCTTTTGGACGAATATCAAGCTGCAGCTAGGGCGCAAGTTATTGTTTCATTGTTTGTATACATACTTACCTATGTTCACACGCCGACATCGGTCCTCTTCTCCATGTAGAATCCACGGATACCTGAAAAGAAAAGATCAATATACTCACCTCAGCCAGGGTCCAGAGATAAATCCACGTACTTGGCAAAAAAAGAAAACGAACACACGGACCACCGGACTGAAAGGGGTCCCATGCTGACACATGAGACCCCTTACCCCGAATGAGACCTGTCAGTGACAGCTGTCACACAAAGGTCTCTAAAGCCAATCAGGAAGCGCAACTTCGTTGCGCTCACCTGATTGGCTGTGCGCTGTCTGTGCTGTGACAGCGCATCGCACAGCCCCGTCCATTATATGGTGGGAACTTAGCGGCTAGCGGTGAGCTCACCCGCCGGTCAGCGGCTGACCGCGGGTAACCCCCCGGCTAGCCGCTAAGTTCCCACCATTGAAACTAATGGAGCGGCTTTGCGATGCGCTGTCACAGCACAGACAGCGCACAGCCAATCAGGTGAGCGCCACGGAAGTAGCGCTTCCTGATTGGCTGAAGGGACTTCAGTGACAGGAGTCACGTGATGTCCCGGCATTCGGGAGAAAGGGGTCTGATGTGTCAGCATGGGACCCCTTTCAGTCCGGTATGGAGCGGGTATTTGCGGTTTGTTTTTTTAACAAGTACGTGGATTATACTCTGGACGTGGATGTACCTCTGGACGCTGGAAGGTGAGTATAATTTTTTCACAGGTACCCTCGGATCGTCGGAGACCGTGGCAGTCGGCGTGTCAACATAGGTAAGTATGTGTGTGTCGGTAGTGTGTAATAAAGTTTTACTATCAAGGTGTCTGTGTACTGTTTTTATTTGGGTATTTTTTTTCCAGTAGTACTACAGGTACCAGCGGGCCCGTTTTTCTCCCGCATGCTGGTACTTGTGGTTCTCCAAGTACCAGCTTGCGGGGGAGGCTTGCTGGGACTTGTAGTACTGCTGGAAAAAACAATATTCTTTTCATTATCACAAAAGGCTATCAGCCCCCCCATCCGCAGCCCATTGGATGGGGGGGGACAGCCTCGGGCTTCACCCCTGGCCCTTTAGTGGCTGGGGGGGGGGACCCCTTGATTGAAGGGGTCCCCACTCCCCCAGGGTACCCCGGCCAGGGGTGACTAGTTGGATATTTGATGCCACGGCCGCAGGGCACTGTATAAAAGTGACCCCCGGCTGTGGCATTATCTGTCCAGCTAGTGGAGCCCGATGCTGGTGTTAAAAATACGGGGGACCCCTACTCTTTTTGTCCCCCGTATTTTTGGCACCAGCACCAGGCGCAGAGCCCGGTGCTGGTTTTAAAAATACGGGGGATCCCTGCCCAATTTTTCCCCGCATTTTTAGAACCAGGACCAGCTCGAAGAGCCCGAGGCTGGTTATGCTTTGGAGGGGGGACCCCACGCCATTTCCCCCCCCCCCCCCCCCCCCCGTTTTTTGAAATCGCGGCAAAATCCGCCAAATCGGCCGATTTTCGCTCGCGGTTCTGGCGAATCCGTTTTTCATTGAATATGGTGAATTCCGGCAGCCACCTTCCGGAATTCACCTGTCGAATTAAGTCGAATTAAAAAACGGCGAAAAATTGCCGCGATTCGCCGTGAATTGCATATACCCCTTAGTCTTTTATTTATATAGCATAAAGCCAAGAAATTAACAATAGCTGTCAATAATGTCAATGATATTGTATATTTGGGCACTTTTGAAAGACGGGGTCAAATCCTTAAACATTGGGATTGTCAACAGACATTAGGAACTGTTGGCAACTATAAAAAACTGCAAAATCCCTGCAGTTTTTTAAATTGTTGGCACTGTAAAAATACTGGCCAGTGTCTGCATCTCACAGGCTATTAAATAAGGGCAATTATGCTGCAGGTTCTGTGAGGAGTTATATATTTTACTGTAAAGCTGCGTACACATTAGATGACCATTTTTAACGATATGCACGATAACTTTTATGATATTTTTGCCCATAGCGTCTAGTGTGTACTAACTATATTGTGAGGTCGTTAGCAATATCGTTCAGTGTATACGCACTATATAGTTTGCACGGCAGTCAAGGGCAAACATTAGACGATATCACTTATGGCCCGTATTGTCTAATGTGTACCCAGCTTAACTGATCTTCCAAAAATGCTTATTTTACATGAAGCACTATTCAATATCTGTACCTTCGTGCTTTGGCTTCGCTTTTACATATACATGATATATATAAAGTTTTTAAGGTGTGTGTATTCAGATCTGTGCAGGTTGCTTTGTTGTGCAAGCATAATGGGTTTCCTTCTGTATTTACTCATATAATTGCTTCGTGAACGACTAGGTGCAGAAGCCAGAAGAAGAAGAGAAGCCTTCATCATCAAGCAACCCTGTGTTAGAGTTAGAGCTGGCGGAAGAGAAATTGCCTATGACGCTTTCCAGGCAGGAGGTGAGCTTTCTGATCTAATGCTGTGAGTCCTATTTCTGTGTAGCAGATACAGCACAGGATGTTTCCTTTCTACCATGAACAACACTTGCGGCTAGCTATGGCTTGCTTGTCACAGTTTTCCTCAGAATCTGACAGATTTTTCTTTGTAGTCTAAATATTTGGATTAATACTTGATTTTGAGCCTCATGTAACACCTTATGATGGACCTCATTCAGGTCCCGACGCTCTTGTGGCGAATGCCACAAGGTATCGATGTTCAGTGATTGACAGCCTGATGCCTTTTGGGATGGGGAGGGAACGGCAATGGCCTCTGTTTCCCAAAATGTAAGCGTGTTGCTGCCATTGTTGGAAAGGTACGTGTCCAGGATCTCCACCCAAGGACAGGGCGATTCTGGCCTCTTTGCGTGACGTCACCTGCTGCATTACCACATTAGTACTATTGCTGGTGCTTCTATGTAAGTAGCAGCGATAGCTGTTCCATCCACATCTGAATGAGGCCCAATAACCGTGGGGGTCATTCCGAGTTGATCGCACGTAGCAACTTTTTGCTGCTCGTGCGATCAACTAGACGCCACCTATGGGGGAGTGTATTTTAGCATAGCAGGACTGCGATCGTTCGTGCAGCCCTGCTATGCTAAAAAAGTTTTGTGAAAAAGACCAGCCCTGCAGCTACTTACCCTGTGCGATGAATCCAGCGATGAAGGTCCTGAAATTGACGTCAGACATCCGCCTTCCAAACGCCTGGACACGCCTGCGTTCACTGCTCCACTCCCAGAAAACGGTCAGTTGACGCCCCAGAACGCCTTCTGCCTGTCACTCTTCCTTCGTTGTTCTTGTCATTGCGGCAACGACGCGTGTGCATACTGCGGCCGGCGCACATGTGCAGAACTGATCCGTTCACACCGCTGCGACAAACAGCAGCGTGCGAACGGGTCGGAATTACCCCCTGTGTGTGGTCCTCGTACAGAGAACCAAGCATATGAAAATATATTTACTGTTTTAATCCTACTTATTTCTTCAAATAAAAAAAAAAAGTGTTTAATGACAGGAATACTCATTTGTTATCACAAACAATATCTTGGTAGGATCTTGGTTTGTGCTAGTGGAAGTGTATGGTGGATAATGGGTATTTACTAAATATTTATTACAAGAGTTATCAGTTTGGTCCAGTTTCGGTTACCTTTGGTTTAATAGTAGGGTTTTCTGCTGCGGGGTACACTGGGCTCCACAAGGATAGACATTGGGGTGTAGAGTAGGATCTTGATCCGAGGCACCAACAGGCTCAAAGCTTTGACTGTTCCCAGAATGCACAGCGCCGCCTCCTCTATAACCCCGCCTCCCTGCACAGGAGCTCAGTTTTGTAGTTGGTGCTGCAGTAAGCAGGCACATAACAGAGGGGCTGCTCCAGGCAGCCCTAGGAAGAGCTTTTTTTGAAGAAAAAAAGTGAAGACTACAAGGGCAGCAGCAGTGGTAAATGTCAGAAGACATTCACTGCTGCAGCTCGAGCTCTCCCCAGCGGCGCTGTACACTCCCGAGCCCTGGTTGCCGGGTAACTACAGCAGGAGGCTCCAGTTTTCTTCACAGTCAGGCACACACGACGGGGGCTCCTCGGGATCGCGTGGCCGCGCTTTGGGAGGTGGTAAGTGGGTCCCGCTTGAGGGACCTGGTCTTTATCACGATCCGGCGCCTTCAGTGGGAGGCGGGCTGCGCACGCTGGTGGTGGACACTGTGGCAGTACAGGCGATCCCACTAGATCACCAGGGCATGGGTGCAGGTCAGGTTTTCTCTAAACCATTTTCAGTAGCCCACAGTACCCGGTGGTTTTGCCAGCAGGGGGATAAGGCTTAGACCTGAAGCCCCAGCCCCAGGGCGCCATTTCCCGCAAATGTTCCCGCCCTGGAGCTGCATATCTGTCTCTCCCTCACTCCCTGTCAGTGTCTGGGCGCCATTATCTCTCAGCTTCACTGTTCCTGGGACTGCTTGGGCAAATCCTCCTGTGTAAAGCCGCCTGGTTGTCAGTGCTGTGACTTTACATGACACTTAAGTATTCTACCTGCCTTTTTAGACAGTGCTAGTTAAGAAAGAGTGCATTTAGTCAGGGTTTTCTAGTACAATTACCCTGTGATATACATCCAGTTCTTACTGTGCAGTGTTATATCTATTGTCTACATAGATAGATAGATATATATATATATATAAATATAAGCTAGTCCAGTGCAGTATTATTGTTAGCAATAACCTCTGCATTGTACAAACTGTGACTATCTGTGTGTGCATTAGGTAGCTGAGTGGTGTCCATTTCGTGTCTTTCACTCAACTTGCTATCCCTATATTCTATAACCTGAGGAGGCTTGGTGCGTCAGGTTTTATATTGATATAGGATTTTCACAAAGATATACTTTAATACGTATTTTTCTCTGTGATTTAATCACCATATCTCTCCTTTATCTCTGCTAACGCTGACTACACTGCGCAGGGGTTTGGGTAAGCGGTATTGTGCTGCTGATAATTGTACTGTGTTACCTGATACTGCAAGTTATATCATGTCTGCTTCTGAGTGTAACGATTCTGGGGCTGAACACACTACAGGTGTTGCTGAAGCCACAGACCCCTATGAGGAAAATATAGCAGCTGGGGGCTCTGGTTCTGGGGGCTCCTTGCCCCCCAGTGGGACTGTGGCAATGGGGGTACATAATGACCCACCATGGGCCGCTTTTTCTACGCTTCTACATACGCTAGTTAATAAACTAACACCCCCTATGGGACCCCCCTTTGCCGGTACAGCCGTATGTGGTCCCTGCAGCTAACCCGCCGTGGGCGGACGATTTATCTGCTCAATTGAGGAAGTTGAACAAGTCCCTGACTACTAAAAAGTCTGACCTTTGCTCGCCTAAGCCCAAGGGGTCCTCTAAGCGAGCTCTTCTCACAATCCACTGCTGTCACTGACACCTCGTCTGATGAAGACGGCACTTACACTGACCCCACAGGTTCTGACTCAGATACGGCTGATGGGGAGGGTAGTTCACATGTGGATGTTCCTGATCTTTTGGAGGCTATTAAGTTGATTCTGCAGATTACGGATGATCCCGAGCCATCCGTCCCTCCTAAGAAACGACATAGGTTCAAGCGTCAGAAGGTGGTTAAACAAGTTTTACCTCACTCTGACCACCTAGTGGATATACGTCCGGAACCCTGGGAAAACCCGGGTACGAAGTTTGTGCCTCAAAAGAAGATGCTGGCTCGCTATCCCCTCGCACCAGAGCTGTCTAAGAATTGGGAAACGCCTCCTCCAGTAGACTCACATGTGACTAGGATGGTGGTTTCCTCAGCTCTACCTGTCACTACCGTCACGTCTCTAAAAGAGCCTACGGATAAACGTGTGGAGGGTTGTCTGAAAGCGATTTACACCCTCACGGGTGCTGCACAAAGGCCCACTATTGCAGCAACATGGGCTGCACAGGCTATTGAAGCATGGGCCTTGGAGTTAGAAGCTGAAATCTCTTCTGCCCATGCTAGACAATGCTGGTCATATATTGTCACAGCTTCTCGCTATATTAAATACGCGGCTTCTGATGCCGGTATCCTAGCAGCCAAGGCCTCTACTACATCAGTCCTGGCTCGCCTGATATTGTGGCTGAGATCCTGGTCTGTGGATCTGGACTCTAGAAAAACCCTGGAGGTACTCCCTTTCAAGGGAGATATTCTGTTTGGGGAGGACTTAAATAAGATAGTGGCTGACTTGGCTACTGCCAAAACTGCCTGTCTGCCAAGTACCGCTCCTTCTGTGTCGAAGGCTAAAGGTACTTCCTTTCACCCCTTTCGTCCTTCAGGTAAAGCAAAAGGTCAGGCGTACAACAAGCAGGCCCGTACTTCCAAACCTGGTAAGCCAAAGCCCAAAAAAGCTTGGGCGGCCCGTCTGCAAGCTTCCAAGGCCGATAAGCCTGCCGCATGACGGGGCGGGCCTCCCCCTGGGGGATCCCAGGGTGGGGGGCCGGCTTCTAGGGTATACCCAGGAATGGTTGAAGACCACTTCAGATGCCTGGGTACGGGAAGTCGTCACTCGAGGTTACGTCATAGCCTTCAAAAACCGACCCCCTCATCGATTTTGCCGGACAGACGTCCCGTTGGACCAGACAAAGGTAAACACTCTACTTTCGGTGGTACAGACCCTCCTGGATACAGGAGTCGTAGTACAGGTGCCTCTTGCGCAGAGGGGCTGGGGGTACTATTCTCCGCAGTTTCTAGTCCCGAAACTGAATGGGTCCTCCCGGCCCATTCTCAACCTCAAGGCATTGAGCAAGTTTGTGAAGGTTTCCAAGTTCCGTATGGAAACCCTTCGCTCTATAGTTCTGGCCTTGGAACCTGGGGACTACATGGTCTTCCTGGATATACAAGATGCTTACCTGCATATTCCTATAGCAGCGTTGCATCAGCAATACCTGAGGTTTGCGATTGGCAACCTCCATTACCAGTTTCTGGCGTTAACTTTTGGTTGAACAACGGCTCTGCGAGTCTTCACCAAGGTCATGGCGGTGGTGATGGTGGTACTCCGCCGTAAAGGGGTTAGGATACTGCCGTATCTGGATGACTTGTTAATCCTGGCAAATTCCCCAGAACTTCTCCTACGTCATCTGGATATGACGGTCCGGTTTCTACAAGCCCACGGGTGGCTCATCAACTGGAAGAAATCCTCCCTGGTCCCTGCTCAGAGCATGGTGCATCTGGGAGCGCTATTGGACACTCACAATCAGAGGTTGTTCTTGTGTTGAGAAAGTCCTGAAGCTTCAGGACAGGATTCGTTGCTTTCTTTCTCGTCCGCAAGTGTCGATACATTCGCCTGTGGCTCCTTGGGACTTGTCGGTGGTTTTGGAGGCGCTACAAGAGTCTCTTTTTGAACCTCTTGGTTCAGCTGATCTTAAGTGGCTTTCCCTTAAGGTGGTGTTTCTGCTGGCTATTGCTTCAGCTAGAAGAGTGTCGGATTTGGGTGCCTTGTCCTGTAGTTCTCCATATCTGATATTTCACCGTGACCGGGCGGTTCTTAGGACTCGTCCCGGATATTTGCCTAAGGTGGTTTCCTCGTTCCACCTTAACCAGGAGATTGTGGTTTCGGCACTTGTTTCTCCTGATCTGTCTCCCAAAGAGCGGTCTTTGGATGTGGTACGGGCTCTCTGTATCTATGTGAAGAGAACTGCTTCTATTAGGAAATCTGATTCTCTATTTGTACTGTTTGGATTTCACAAACGGGGCTGGCCTGCTCACAAGCAAACGTTGGCCAGATGGATTAGAATGGTGATTGCACATGCTTATGTGAGGGCTGGTCTGTCGGCTCCTGCTCACATTACGGCCCATTCTACTCGGTCTGTTGGACCTTCTTGGGCGGTCCGCCATGGTTCGACCCTTGAACAATTGTGCAAGGCGGCTACGTAGTCCTCAGTGAACACGTTCATAAGGTTCTATGCCTTCGATACTGGCGCTTCCCAGGATGCTTCCTTTGGACGCCGAGTTCTTGTGCCCGCTACAGTGCGTCCCCTCCCATAAGGAACTGCTTTAGGACATCCCCAATGTCTATCCTTATGGAGCCCAGTGTGACCCGCAGCAGAAAACGAGATTTATGGTAAGAATTTACCTTTGTTAAATCTTTCTGCGAGATACACTGGGCTCCACAAGGCGCCCACCCTGACGCACTTAGCTTCTTTGGGTTGATATGGTATTAGCCGCTGACACTTCTCTTGTCGTGAGAGTGTGGTGTATGTGGCTACTAACCATTGTCGTCTCTTTTCCTGCTACTGCATTGGGCTGGTTAACTAAAAACTGAGCTCCTGTGCAGGGAGGCGGGGTTATAGAGGAGGCAGCGCTGTGCATTCTGGGAACAGTCAAAGCTTTGAGCCTGTTGGTGCCTCGGATCAAGATCCTACTCTACACCCCAATGTCTATCCTTATGGAGCCCAGTGTACCTCGCAGAAAGAGATTTAACAAAGGTAAGTTCTTACCATAAATCTCGTTATTCCACACCAAATCAACCCATGTTTCAGATTGTAATGAAATTTGGTATAATAAATGCTGCCATAGGTGTAAAGAAAACCTCAATTCTTAGGCTGATATGTTCAACGGTTTTGAAGTTATATGCCTTTAAAGCTGCACTTTTTTTTTCACGAAAAATGTGCTATTAATGTTTTTTTAAATTGCACTTGCATCTCACCTAATTAAGCTAGAGAGTTGTGCAAGGTTATATTTTAAACCTCCTTTTTATGGACTTTCATGTGATATGTAACACAGCAGTATGTTTCCATAAAAATAAAACACAACATTTTCTCAAAAAGATTCTTCACGTGGAAACATACTTCAATTGTGTTAAATAGGCGCGCCTTTAAATAATTTCTGGACAACTACAAGCCCATTGGTCACTAAGTTAAGCCCACCCAAACCTATCTTGTCCCTGGACCACTTGTTAGTGGTCCAGGAAAATGTAAAAGGTGGTACCTATTTAACACAATTGAAGTATCTTTCCACTTAAGTTTATGCACCTGCACAGAAGTGGGAGCAGGCGCTGTCTGTGGAATCTCATCCCCAAACACACCTGAAGAGAAACGTGCATTCTTCTGATGAAGTGAACTGGGGAAAAATATTGTAAGTTGATTTTTAAACACAATTTTCATGAATCACTCAAAAATGAAAGATCTTATAGCAAGTGATCCCAAAATAAAACTTTGGGGATTTATTGACAACAACAGTACGAATAATTTTTGAGATTTTTTTTTTCTTTCAAAAATAAAAAAAATTGGCTTTTGAGAAAATCAAAATGTGTTTGAAAAAAATTTTAATTTACATTTTTTTTTTTAAGGAAACGTGCTGCTAAAGCCCATGAAAAGAGGTTTAAAATGAGACCTTGCCCAACTGTTTAGCTCAATTAGGTGAGATGCAAGTACAATTTAAAAAAAACATTAATAGCACATTTTTTGTGAAAAAATTGCAAATTGCAGCTTTAAAGGCATATAACTTCAAAACTGTTGTACATAGCCTAAGAATTGGGGGTTTTCTTTACACCCATGGCAGCATTTATTATACCAAGTTTCACTACAATCTGAAACTGTAAAGGTGTGTACACACGGTGAGATAAATCTGTAAGATTTTGACTATATAGTCGAAGTCTTATGAAAAGTTAGTGCATATCTCAAGGTGTTAGCTTGCGATACAGATTCGATCCTGATGCGCGGTCCCATGGGGTCGGTATCTTAAGGCGAGAGACTGTGCAGGCAAGTCAATCTTGACTATATAGTGTACTATCTAGTACAAAGTATAATCAAAATTGGCACTTAGTCAAAATCGTACATAGACAAAATCTCAAGCACAGACAGTACAGATTATGACTATCTGGGCTCTGGGGGAGTTCAAGGGAAATCGCATAGTCAAAATTGGACATAGCAAGTATCTCACTGTGTGTACACACCTTAAAGGTGTGTACACATGGTGAGATTCGGGCTAACCCTGATTCTCACTATGCGACAGGGACTAGGTTGGTATCGCAAGCACATAATGACTGTAGTTGCGATATTGACTGTGCGATTTTGGCTAAGTGTCAATTTTGACTATCTTTTATATGAGATACTCAAAATTGACTTGCCTGCACAGTATATCTATGCTTGCGATGCCGACTGCGCATCGGGATCGCAAGGTGACTTTCACCTTGCGACCTGCACTAACTTTTCTTACGATTTTGACTATATACTCAAAATCTTTAAAAAAATATCTCACCATGTGTACACACCATTAGTCTGAAACCTGTGTTGATTTGGTGTGGAATAACCCAGTAGCATTTCTCAAACAGAGATGGAAAATGCATGCAGCACAAATAGGCTTTCTCCTAGTGAGGTTTCTAGCCAAGTGCAACTCCTAAGAGAATCAGGCCAGTTCTCTGAATTGCAGTATCACACTGGGAATGGTAGATTGCTTGTCACAGAGGTGAGTAGGGTGTTCAGTATTGCCTTTTAAAGAGGAGGTCCTAAAACACATAACAAGAACTCTTGAATACAATTATCAAGGCTCTGGTGTGTCGGGACCATATTCTGGCCATTCCCTAGCCTGCCACAGCAAATTTGTTTGCAGCTACTGATGCCCCAGCATCTTAGGAGACGCTCTGTCTGAGACAGCATAGGGTTGTTTAGTGGTCTGATGGCCTGAGTAATTTTCCCGCTTATGTACGTGAGCGGCGGATAAAAGAGGACAGTAGTGAGTGTCTCAAGATGTCATTAGCAAATTTTCGAAAGGACGCTGCGAATGAAACCATAGCTGCACAGACAACTGCGTCTACCTCTGAGTCAGGGCCCATATTATTTAGAGCACAAGTTCTCAAACTCGGTCCTCAGGACCCCACACGGTTCATGTTTTGCAGGTCACCTGTAGATTTTTGAAATGTGACCGTTGGTGACACACAGTGCAGCTCCTGGGTGACATGGAAAACGTGAACCGTGTGGGGTCCTGAGGACCGAGTTTGAGAACCACTGATCTAGAGCATTCAGCTCTGGCAAGGTGCATCGTATCTACACTGCAAATTCATCCAAAATTTTAAAACAAATAAATATATCTGGAGACTGTGGACCTGATTCTCAGTTGTACGTTAATGGTGCCGCAGAAGCCATTTTTAACTCTGAGGATATGGAAAAATATGAACAAGTAACAGCTAACGGGATTTGTATAGAGACACACCAGAGCCTACGCAGCTGACAGCTCCTGTGTACACATTCGCAGCATCGATGCAGATCCAGGAAACATTGACTACCTGAGTGAGTCTGTGGTCACTCAGAATGGTCGCCACAACTGAGACACCAGAGATTCTTGCTTACAGTGTAGCAGTCGGCGGCTGATAAATACCTTTGACAAAGTCACGTGGAGCGTGACGAAACGCGTTAGGACTCCGCCTCCAGCTCACCTCTACTCCGGTGTTACCACTGATACACCATTTGCCTTGCTCCGGTACGAGTGCTTCCAAGCTTCCCACCACCGCCGACCGCGGCTCTACAACACAACGCTGGCATTATCCTTTACACCCGGGATATCATCTGAACCTCCATCACGCCGCATAGCGTAAGTGGGCACTGCAGGACATCAGGCCGAGGACGCTCGGCCCATCGCCAGCCCACAGGAGAGGTAAAATAATCACCTTGAACCAGGTGTTTTGAAACAAACACTACTCTGGGATTACAGTCCCTCATATAATTGCCAGCGGTTCTGTGTTCATACCTAGTCAGCTACAATCCGGGACTGCCTTCACATCTTTCTTTGCCGGTTATTTGCAAAGCATTCATCGGTTATACAGGTTGAGTATCCCTTATCCAAAATGCTTGGGACCAGAGGAATTTTGGATATCGGATTTTTCCGTATTTTGGAATAATTGCATACCATAATGAGATATCATGGTGATGGGACCTAAATCTAAGCACAGAATGCATTTATGTTACATATACACCTTATACACACAGCCTGAAGGTAATTTTAGCCAATATTTTTTATAACTTTGTGCATTAAACAAAGTGTGTGTACATTCACTCAATTCATTTATGTTTCATATACACCTTATGCACATAGCCTGAAGGTCATTTAATACAATATTTTTAATAACTTTGAGTATTAAACAAAGTTTGTGTACATTGAGCCATCAGAAAACAAAGGTTTCATTATTTCACTCTCACTCAAAAAAGTCCGTATTTCGGAATATTTGGATATGGGATACTCAACCTGTATCAATTATGGACATTCTCTTCATTCACTAATGATATGAACTTATGCTCATTTATGTCCAGATACGGAGTATACAGAGGTGATTTATAATATACGTTTTTAGGTTTTATATGCAGTTTTTATTTTCATATTTTATTTTTATTCTTATTTGATCTACAATATTATTAAATCTGTATTAATTTTGAATTGTTGGCTCTCATCGTCTCATATATTTCCTGGAACTCAGCGCTTTCCGTTTTTTCTTCCTTTCCATCTCCCGCAAAGAAATCGCTTCCTGTTAATCACAGACTACCGATAATCATTCAATTGTGAAAACATTGACATAGCACACAACTATAAATCATGCTTAAGTGCATTTAAGCAGCATAAGCAAATGTATGTGTCACAGTGTGCATGGACATGACTAGCGGCAGTAGTCTTGTGCTTACACATATGCACATGGGGTATGGGAAGGGTGTGAACATGCACTTTGGCTACACCCTTTGATATGTGTTGGTATTTGGAGTTTACACATATTTTGAAATACATTACATTTAAAAATGATTTTTGCCCCTGCACCAGACAAGCATAAAGTACAGTATGGGCCTTTGCCGGAAGATAATTGTACAGCAAGCATCTATGCACTGTATTTCAGGTTGTAACACAAGATGCAATTTAATAAAATGATGATGTGGAACCGCAAGTAATAATGTATAGGATTTCCAAAAACCATAGTGTCCATCAATGTAATTAATGCCGCTTTCAGACATGTGACCCTGGAATTTGCAAAGACCCTGGTCAGGAGCAGGGTTGCTGTCTCCTCTTACACATGGAGAAATCCCAGGCTGATGTGCGTTCACATGCTAAAACCCGGGATATAGCTGCGTGTGTGAAAGGGGTATTAGTGGCCTGGAAATATCAAGATCACTCGTAACTAAGGCCAGGACACTGGGCTGAAAACAGTTAAGTTCAGTGTCCAATTAAACGTTTAGATTGGGGCTTTTTGTGCAAAAGAGAAAAGTCAAATACACAATATTCAAACTATATTAAAAGTCACTTTATTAAAAGTCAGATACAAATAACTTTTGGTATAAAATATCATTTCCAATTTAACAGCTCAATTTGTGTAGCATATAATTGCATATTGCTAGGTTTACAATTCACCTGTGAGCTATATCTGGAATTGGCCACATCTAACTATTTCTCTGCCAGAACTCTCGCAATTCTATTTCTTCTACTAATGATGGGATAGGTCTACTGTATTCCTAAATGCAATCTGATTGGCACTTTAATGTTAAATTCTAATAAACCACAATCCAGTATCATCTTGAATAATAATTAACCAACCGTTAAGGTTGAATAAGCAATTGTTTTTTACTTTTGTGTAAGTCACTGTTAATAATAGGTTAGGTTTTTTTGGCATAATCTAATTTCTGCCACCTTTAAAATTGCATCCAGCACTTAAACAATGTGCTTGGCATTAAATATTTCAATTGGAGCAGATGGAATCACAAGTATGCTAATTTCTCTCGGCCTCTTTGAATACTGCGGACCGACAGTCCTGAGCTGAACACTACTGTTTTACGATTTGTTACTTGATTTACTTGTGGCGCCCTCAGGTGAAAACTATGGTTTGACTTTGTGCCAACTGCAATGACAGTCACAGGATGTGTCTATGAGTTTTAGCTCGGACAAAAGCTTACTTTCTAAAGCACAGAAAACAACACTGTGTTTAAGATGTGTCAAGTACAGTGCATCCAGAAAGTATTCACAGCGCTTCACTTTTTCCATATTTTGTTGTGTTACTGCCTTATTCCAAAATGGAATAAATTCATTTTTTCCCCCTCAAAATTCTACACACAATACCCCATAGAGACAACATAAAAAAAGTTTTTTTGTGAGTTTTGCAAATTTATTAAAAATAAAAAAAAAACTAAGAAATCACATGTACATAAGTATTCACAGCCTTTGCTCAATACTTTGTTGATGTACCTTTGGCAGCAATTACAACCTCAAGTTTTTTTGAATATGATGCCACAAGCTTGGCACACCTATATTTGGGCAGTTTCGCCCATTCCTCTTTGCAGCACCTCTCAAGCTCCATCAGGTTGGATGGGAAGCGTTGGTGCACAGCCATTTTCAGATGTCTCCAGAGATGTTCAAATGGATTCAAGTCTGGGCTCTGGCTGGGCCACTCAAGGACATTCACAGAGTTGTCCTGAAGCCACTTCTTTGTAATCTTGGCTGTGTGCTTAGGGTCGTTGTGCTGCTGAAAGATGAACTGTAGTCCCAGTCTGAGGTCAAGAGCATTCTGGAGCAGGTTTTAATCCATGCTGTCTCTGTACATTGCTGCATTCATCTTTTCCCCTATCCTGTCTAGTCTCCCAGCTACTACTGCTGAAAAACATCCCCACAGCATGATACTGCCACCACCATGCTTCACTGTAGAGATGGTATTGGCCTGGTAATGAGCGGTGCCTGGTTTCCTCCAAACATGACGCCTGGCATTCACACCAAAGAAATAAAGCTTTGTCTCATCAGACCAGAGTATTTTGTTTCTCATGGTCTAAGAGTCCTTCAGGTGCATCTTGGCAAACTCCAGGTGGGCTGCCATGTGCTTTTTACTAAGGAGTGGCTTCCGTCTTGCCACTCTACCATACAGACCTGATTGGTGGATTGCTGCAGAGATGGTTGTACTTCTGGAAGGTTATCCTCTCCTCACAGAGGAGAGCTGTAGATCTGACAGAGTGACCATCGGGTTCTTGGTCACCTCCCTGACTAGGGTCCTTCTCCCCCATTCGCTCAGTTTAGACGTCTGGCCAGCTCTAGGAAGAGTCCTGGTGGTTCTGAACTTCTTCCATTTACAGATGATGGAAGCCACTGTGCTTATTTGTACCTTCAAAGCAGCAGATATTTTTCTGTGCCCTTCCCCAGATTTGTGCCTCGAGACAATCCTGTCTCTGAGTTCTACAGACAATTCCTTTGACTTCATGCTTTGTTTGTGCTCAGACATGCACTGTCAAGTGTGGAACCTTATTTAGATAAGAGTGTGCCTTTCCAAATCATGTCCAATCAACTGAATTTACCACAGGTGGACTCCAATTAAGCTGTAGGGACGTCTCAAGGATGATCAGTGGAAACAGGATGCACCTGAGCTCAATTTTGAGCTTCATAGTAAAAGCTGTGAATACTTATGTACAGATGGGTCCTCGTTTATCTTGACCTTTAATAGGATTAACGGAGACTCGCCAGTTGGATTTAATCCCCTACTGTAATGACTTAATCCCCTGCTGTATTGTTCTCTGTATTGTATTGCAGCTGAGAACAATAGATGACGGGTTTATGCTAATAAGTCATGTTGTGCCTAGGCGTAGAAAACTAGTCAAGATAACTGTGGACCCATCTGTACATGTGATTTTCTTAGTTTGTGATTTTTGCAAATTTATTAAAAGTAAAAAACTTTTTTCACGTTCTCATTATGGGGTATTGTGTGTAGAATTTGGAGGGAAAAATGAATTTATTCCATTTTAGAATAAGGCTGTAACATAACAAAATGTGGAAAAAGTGAAGCGCTGTGAATATTTTACGGATGCACTGTACATTTATTTATATGTAATAAGAACTTAAGGGTTGGGAATATATAAATACTCTTCCGTATGTAAAAGACTAAATAAATACAAATTATCTCTGTCTGGGTGGCTTTAATTTATACATAATGCTGTGAAGACTAATAATAAAATGTTGACACCTTGATATACTGTATAAGATGTGTGTAAAGGTGATGGCTAACCAAACAGCACATATTGTATAGGATATCTTGCTATCATGGTCTGAAATATTTTCCACATTTTAAATTTAAAATTGCGATTTCTATTCTCTTCTGTATTTCTAGAAGGTATAATTACTCCTTCATCAAGGACCCCTTAACATGACAAACCAAATAGATTGCTTTACTCCTCATATATTTAGGAAAATTGTGCTCCTTATTCACTCTGACAGCCACATATATTTTAAATACAAACTTGCACTGATATTTTCTCTTACGTCCTAGAGGATGCTGGGGTCCACATTAGTACCATGGTGGGTATAGACGGGTCCACTAGGAGCCATGGGCACTTTAAGAGTTTAACAGTGTGGGCTTGCTCCTCCCTCTATGCCCCTCCTACCAGACTCAGTTTAGAAAATGTGCCCAGTGGAGCCGGTCACAGCTAGGGGAGCTCCTTGGAGTTTTCTTAGTTTTTTTTATTTTAAAAGAGTTTTTAGGTTACAAGGAGGCTGCTGGCAACAGCCTCCCTGCTTCATGGGACTTGGGGGGGGGGGGGGGGGGAGTAGGAACCAACTCTAGAAGTTAATGGTTCTCTATCTCCGCTGACAGGACACTGAGCTCTTGAGGGTTCTGATCGCAAGCCCACAAGGCGACCGCTTACTCCCGCAGCACGTCGCCACCCCCTAACAGAGCCAGAAGAAAGAAGAGTGGTCAAAATTTCCAGGGAAAGTGGTCTGGAATCCACCCTTCTGATAAACGTTCTGGAACTAAGAGCCATATACAACGGCCTTCTTCAAGCGGCACATCTTCTTCAAGATTAGGCCATTCAGGTTCAGTTGGACAATGTAACAGCAGTGTCCTACATAAACCAACAAGGCGGAACGAAGAGCAGAGCGGCAATGTCAAAGGTAACAAGAATCCTCCTCTGGGCAGAAAAGTATGCGGTTGCGCTGTCTGCAATCTTCATTCCGGGAGTGGATAACTGGGGAGCGGACATCCTCAGCAGACACGATCTCCATCCAGGAGAATGTGGCCTACACCCGGAGGTGTTTGCAGAGGTGACGAGCCAATGGGGTGTTACTCAGATAGACATGATGGCCTCTCGTCTCTACAAGAAGCTTTGGAGGTACTGGTCCAGGTCACGAGACCCACAGGCAGTGGCAGTGGACACCCTGGTAACTCCATGGGTGTTCCAATCGGTGTATGTGTTCCCTCCACTTCTGCTCATCCCAAGGCTTCTCAAGCTCATAAAAAGATCAAGCGTTCAGGCGATCCTCATTGCTCCGGATTGGCCACGAAGGGCTTGGTACGCGGATCTTCTGGAATTACTGCTGGTGGATCCGAGGCCTCTTCCTCTTCACGAGGACCTTCTTCAACAGGGCCCGTTCTCTTATCAAGACTTACCACGGCTATGTTTGACGGCATGGAGGTTGAACGCCAGATCTTAGCTCGGAAGGGTATTCCAAAAAAGGTAATTCCTACTTAATACAGGCTAGGAAGGGAGTTACGTCCAAACATTACCATCAAATTTTGAAAAAGCGTGTGTCTTGGTGTGAAGCCAAGAAGTTTCCAACGGTGGAGTTTCAACTGGGACGGTTTCTCCTCTTTCTGCAAGCAGGTGTGGACTTGGCCTGCTTGCATTTGTGAAGAATGCATCTGTTAAGAATGTGTTTTAAGAATGGAGTTAGAACCGGAACTGAAAACCATCTCTCCTCTCTTCACAGGTAAAAAAACATCATCCTCATGCTAATATATCTGAGTCTCTCATCTCTCTCTGGCTACAGTTTTCACACCCCAAGAAAGTTTGTCTGCAAATGTCTGTGATCCTTCTTCAATGCAAAATCCCCTCTTAATTAGCTGAACTTCTGATGCCAGCTGATATAGTTGGAGCATTTAAGAGCAATATTATTAAGGCCTGCAGTCAGGACTTGGCCTGCTTGCATTTGTGAAGAATGCATCTGTTAAGAATGTGTTTGAAGAATGGAGTTAGAACCGGAGTTTGAACTGGATTTGGACTACGCTAAAATCTCTAATTAAACTAGTTCCCCAAACACTGCAACTCAGGACCATCATGTGGTCTCTCCTCACCTCTGCCATGAGAACACCAAGACCAATGCCTACTACTCCTCTGTCCAAGAACATCGTGACTGCCCCCGGGAATACCCCTCAAGCTGAGCAGGGAACTGAGGGACGTACGCACCAGGACCAGACTTTGCTGGGTCAGTTCCATTGGACATTAGTGTGCTCCCCACATTCTCACACCCACCTTCACTGCTCTCATGAGACCAGGTCATTTATCATTTTCACTAAATAATGTTACTACAGTTTTCCTGCAAATGTGTTTTTTTTCCTCTTCTCTTTCTTCTTACAGGGTACTTCCACCCCACTGTGTGCTATTCCTATAATGTGTACCTCCATTGGTTGCAAACCCTGCCAGCAGTAACCTACGCAGTGCGCCCCACATGGCTGCCTCGGATGGTTCCTCCGTGGGCAGGGTGTGCTTCATTTGGATCTTTCCATGCAGGGCATAGCATACTCCTACACACGTGTCAGTTTTCCCATACATGCATTTGGCCCTTGTATGGCTCATCTCCCACTGTGTAACCTTCGTAGTGCGCCCAACATGGCTGCCTTATCTGGTGCGCTTGTGGATGGTATGAAAAATACATGGACCTGATGGTTTTAGTGGAACCCTACTCTGAACTTAAGGACTCTGCAATCTCCCCATTTTGTGTTCTCTTCTAGGGGTGGACTATTCCACCCTGGGTAATCCTACGCAGTGCGCCTAAGATGGCTGCCGCATCTGGTACCTTGTGAGGGTGGAATACACAACCCCTGGAGGTTATTACCCAAAATGCCTACACCAATCATGCATTATTTTTTCTGTCTTTATTGTCTGTGTGGTTTATCTTTTGATGTAATACTTAAATCTTCTGCATTATGTGCATTGTTTGAGTTCTAGTTGGCGCCGCGGATGGCTGCCTCGGTGCTTCTCTGCCAAGCAGCCTTTGTTTTTAGTCTTACATGTATAATATGTCGAGTCTATTGTACAGTTGCAGTGTGCAGTATGAACTCATATGTATAATGTATGCTATGTTTTTCCCCTTCTTATGCTATGTATTCCCCCTTCATGTTGCTGCTTGGCGATGCATTGTACCACAAAGAATTCCTAGTGTACGTGAGTACACCTGGCCAATAAAGCTGATTCTGATTCTGATGTGGGCCTACGCTTGGGCTCCATAAAGGTCCAGATTTCGGCCTTGTCCATTTTCTTCCAGAAACAATTGGCTTCCCTCCCTGAGGTTCAGACATTCTTGAAAGGGGTGCTGCACATCCAACCACCCTTTGTGCCTCCTATGGCACCTTGGGATCTTAATGTGGTACTGCAGTTCCTGCAATCTGATTGGTTCAAACCTTTGCAGGAGGTGGACGTAAAGTTTCTTACATGGAAGGCAGTCACACTGTTAGCATTGGCATCTGCTAGATGTGTGTCAGAATTTGGGGCATTGTCATGCAAGAGCCCCTACTTAATTTTTCATGAAGATAGAGCTGAGCTCAGAACGCGTCAGCAATTTCTTCCAAAGGTTGTGTCAGCCTTTCATATCACTCAACTGATTGTGGTGCCAGTGTCTACTGACTCCTCAATTACCTCTAAGTCCTTGGTTGTTGTGAGGGCTTTGAAAATATATGTGAAGAGAACTTCTTGTCACATGAAGTCAGACGCCCTGTTTGTCCTTTATGATCCCAACAAGGTTGGGTGTCCTGCTTCTAAGCAGACAATTTCTCGCTGGATCAGGTTCACTATCCAGCATGCTTATTCTACGGCAAGCTTGCTGTGTCCAAAATCTGTTAAGGCCCACTCGACTCGTAAAGTGGGTTCTTCCTGGGTGGCTGCCCGGGGTGTCTCGGCTTTGCAGCTTTGCCGAGCAGCTACTTGGTCAGGGTCGGACATGTTTGCTAAGTTCTACAAGTTCGATACTTTGGCCTCTGAGGACCTGAAGTTTGGCCAATCTGTTCTGCAGTAACCTCAGCACTCTCCATCCCGTACTGGGTGCTTTGGTACATCCCCATGGTACTAATGTGGACCCCAGCATCCTCTAGGACGCAAGAGAAAATGGGATTTTAATAACCTACTGGTAAATCCTTTTCTCGTAGTCCGTAGAGGATACTGGGCGCCCGTCCAGTGCTTCGTATTCCTGCATTGTTAACTTAGTTCAGTTTATTGGTTCAGCCGTTGCTGATTTGTTCCAAGTTGGTTAGCTTGGTTTTCCTTTTTGTTATGTGTGAGCTGGTGTGAATCTCACCACTATCTGTGTATTTCCTTCTCTCGAAGTATGTCCGTCTCCTCTGGCACATTTTCTAAACTGAGTCTGGTAGGAGGGGCATAGAGGGAGGAGCCAGCCGACACTTAAACTCTTAAAGTGCCCATGGCTCCTAGTGGACCCGTCTATACCCCCCATGGTACTAATGTGGACCCCAGCATCCTCTACGGACTACGAGAACAGGATTTAAAGGTAGGTAATTAAAATCCTATTTTTTGTTACTTTATGGTATTCATTTAATAAGTGATTACTTCAATAGGTGTGTTTTGAAAAAGCATTCTAAAATTTCAAATCAATATACATTTTTTAATTCCTGCAAACCATTTTTAGTTTTTGTGTAGGGCAGTGCTAACATGTACCATGTAATAACACATGCATATACATATAATGTGTAGCTGGTAATCTGAAGCTGAAATTAACCAATTGCACAGCACAATGGATATGTTCGCTATAGTTTGATGTTTTTATTAATAATGTTTTTGTTGCCGGTCTACTTTGTACACCTACAAAGGGCTAAATATGCTTTGTAAGTAGAAGGAAAAATGTAACCTTTTTTGTGGTCCTTGTGTAGGTAATCCGGAGACTGAGAGAGAGAGGTGAGCCCATCAGACTTTTCGGGGAGACTGATTATGACTCATTTCAACGTTTACGAAAGATAGAAATTCTTGCACCTGAAGTCAACAAGGTATTTGGTGAAAAATATCTAGAATTGTAATATATTTCCCCTTAATATTGCTTACCTTAATGCAGCAGTTCAAGGAGATAACAGGGAGGTAAAATGCCAGAAGCTTGCAGATCTGTCAATAGTATTTATAGTGATTGTCTGCTCTTCTCAAAGCAAAGAGACTTCATGTAAGATCGCATGAAGATGTATTTTTCGTTCTCTCTTCCCCTATGTCAGAGCACACAGAGGAAACGCAAAAACACATGGTGAGAACATACAAACACTACACAGGTAGTTCCCTAGTTGGAACTTATTTTCTTTAACAAAGTGGGATAAGTACATCGATCCATGGAAGAATTATTGTTTGTTTACTTAGCGCCACCATGTTCTCCAGCCATGTACAGAGAAGACTTGTCATTCTCATCAGTCCCTGTCTCATTGGAGCTTACAATCTAACGATGTTAACACACAAGTGTGCACCCACACTCGCACTAATTTTGTCAGAATCCAGTTAAACTATGAATATGTTTCTGGAGTATATCAAAGAAGTGGAGAGTCGTATAGTAATTGATTAAATCCTGAGACAAGCATATGAGTGTGACATCTTAAAACTGGAAAGAGAACATCGAAACCAGAGATAAACACAAGAAAACAATTTGTAAACATAATGGACATATGGACGAGGCAAATAATTTCTGTTTTTACGTTCTGTGTCTGTAGTTACTGTTGAAGTTGTCAGATCTTATTTGTGAGTCTTTCATCTTGGATAACAAGAACATTATGAAAGCTATATTAATTTAGAGGGACAAACACAACATGTGCCTAACATATGATTACATCAATGTTTGTTTTTTTACTTTCCTAAAACCCATGAAACAGTGCACGCAGTTCAGAAAGGACTCTTTAAGTTAACCTATCCGGTTCTGGACTTCTCAGCTTGATGCCACTCTGGCACCAAACATGACATAAGCGCTATCACCTGCAGGGGGAGAACCTCTGACCCTAACAGATCTTTGGATGAAGGCTATCTTCACTGCAGTATTTAACCATTACACAATGGCGTACTGCAGAAACTGTCCTTGGGCATTTTTAATTTGTATGTTGGCTCCTGCAGAGTGTCCTGTGGGAGCAGATTGTAAATGTTCCACTGGGATCCGGTCGGGATCCCATTCCACCACTGTCACTGCATGTACTCAGTGCTTTACATCATGGTAATTTATGTGAGCTATTGTGTGCAGATATTTTTTTTATATTATTATTATTATTATTATTATTAATTGTATCCATTATGTCCCCAAATGTCTGTCTTTTGTTTAGTACAGCATGGCCCAGTTATGTTTGCAGGTAATATATACAAATAGATTTATCTCTGTGGATTTTGTCCTCTAGGGATTAAGAAATGACCTGAAGACCGCTTTGGATAAAATTGACCAGCAGTATCTCAATGAGTTGGTCGGTGGTCAGGAACCAGCGGAAGAAGATACACAGAATGATTTGAAAGTCCATGAGGAAAATACCACAATTGAGGAGCTTGAGGTTTGTATTTGGTTACTGCTAGTATACATTGTTCTAAATACAGATCAAACACGCAAAAAAATATATTCTACTATGTTTCTGAGTGATAAGCAGCACTTTAAGCTATTGTTTGGTAATGTCATGCAAGCTTTCTAGAATTTGGGTGGCAAAACAATAAATAAGTCCACTCAACTAATAATAATAATAATAATAATACTATTAGCCTTTATTTATTTGGCACCACAAGGGTTCCGCAGCGCCCAATTACAGAGTACATATAAAAATAATCAAAACAGGAAAACAGTGACTTACAGTTGACGACAATATAGGACAAGTACAGGGTAAATAAACATAGCTACATCAGCAGATGACACTGGAATAAGTATCAGGTGGCAGAGGACTGCTGGAGTTGATGCAGTTGAAAATTATTAAAGTAAGAAAAAGGATAAGCACATGAGGGAAGAGGGCCCTACAGGATAAATATATATATATATATATATATATATATTAGCATTCCTGTGAATGGTGAGTGCTGTGGATTTCTGTATGTATACATTTGGTTCATTTTCAGTCAACCTTTTTGTGATCATAGCTTTCTCATGCACACCATCTTGGTGGTAATTTAGGAGCTGTGTTAGTCACTGTCTCACCTTAAAAAGTCATAAGTTGGCAGGTGAACTTTAAACCGGGAAGCATACTTTCAATTTGACTCTGATGTGATAGCAGTGGCCAGGTTTTCAAACATCTGGGTGATAGAGCCACTTGCAGTGAGATGAGGCCCCTTGATGTTGGGCTGCAAGCTAAAAATGCATTGTACAATCCATGAACTAAAACCCCCATTATTTATTTCTAAATTGTTGTATTAAGGTGACTGAGCTCACCATGCTGAGTGCTGGGTTCTCTGTATATTAGTAAAGCAATGCGGTCACAGACCACTGCAAACCTGCCTGGGGGTGATGAGCGCAGGTGTGCAACCCATACCTGGCAATGGTGAGTGTGGTGGTTTTCTGTGTGTGTGTATATGTGTATGTATGTGTATATATATGTGTGTGTGTGTATGTATGTATGTATGTATGTGTGTATATATATATATATATATATATATATAATATTATAAATGAATCCAGTTTTCGGTGAAGAACAGGCATAGTAAAAGACCACCAACAACGCACTCATCCCTTTGTACCAGACATCGTTGTAATAGTCCATTCTCAGTCAGTTAATCAGAGTTTGACTCCAAGAGGTAATTAACGAAGTTGTGTTTCTGAAACAGTCACTTTTGACTGCTGGATTTAAAAGTGAAATCGTATTAAATACAAAACACACCTGGTTTTGTATTTCCTGTTGTTGTCTATTAAATTCAGCAGCCAAAAAGGCTCAGACTTGAAAATGTTGAAAAGCACTGCTTAGTAAATGTATCCTAGTGTTTCTGATGTCCATGCATTCAGAGGGTCTGTAACTGGTGAACATGTGACTTCTGTGTTTCGCTAGTTTGGTGCTGAGGTGGTATTTGCTGGAGAGTCATTGTTGGTTGTAGGTCTTTTGTAAGTTCCCTTTCTTGGCACTGCTTGTATGTGGATTTAGCAGTTATATCTGAATCAAAGCCTCTGATTACAGAGTAAAGCATAAGGCTGGTGATAGGCATTTAGGGCGGAATTCAAATGTCTGTCCCGCCCCCGCAATCGTGCCCGCCGGCAGCTATTCAAATGTTGCTGCCAGCAGATGCGACATTAGCATTTCAGTTCACTACCCCAAGAGGTGGCGAGCTGAAATGTGTGAAAAGTGACCAAAATGGGCACCCAAATGGGATTTTTCGCGTCGCGCCCAATAGTTTGTCGGTTTTTTAGCCGCTTTACGCTGCTAAACCCGACTGCTATGGGCGCGATAAGCACGAAAACTGGGTACATTTGTATATCGCCCCCTACGATCTCTCGTCACTTTAGATGGGAGATCGGGGGCGATAACATTTGAATCTTGTCCTTAGAATTGTTTGCAGCTACATGCATTGAATTGTGATACCTTGGTAAAGATGCAGAAGGTGTAGCATGGGTGGAAGCTTTTATTACATGTGACTCATACCACACTGTCAGAAAGGCAAGGATTCTTCCACCAGACACACAACAGCACACAAAATGTATGCAAAGTTGTTTGTATTTATTACTAATGACCCCCAAGTGATAGCTGGAATGGGTCAGTTTGACAAAAATTGAAAGCAATTCACATTTCTCTTACGTCCTAGAGGATGCTGGGGACTCAAAAGGACCATGGGGGTATAGACTGGATCCGCAGGAGCTTGTGCACACTAAAAAGACTTTTACTGGGTGTGAACTGGCTCCTCCCTCTATGCCCCTCCCCCAGACCTCAGTTAGACTTTGTGCCCAGGAGTGACTGGACACACACTAGGGGAGCTCTGAGTTTCTCTAGAAAAGACTTTTGTTAGGTTTTTTTTATTTTCAGGGAGACCTGCTGGCTACAGGCTCCCTGCATCGTGGGACTGAGGGGAGAGAAGTCAGAACTACTTCTTCTTAGTTAAAGGCTCTGCTTCTTAGGCTACTGGACACCATTAGCTCCAGAGGGTTTGATCACTTGGTTCGCCTAGCTGCTTGTTCCTGGAGCCGCGCTGTCACCCCCCCTCACAGAAGCCAGAAGAAAGAAGCCGGGTGAGTATTAGAAGAACCGAAGATTTCAGTGACCGCAGAAGACTTCAGTAACGAGGTACAGCGCAGCGCTCCATGCTCCCACAGACTTCACCAACGGCACTCGCAGGGTGCAGGGCGCTAGGGGGGAGCGCCCTGGGCAGCAGTTACTGGGGTCACTGACTGGCAGAAAAGCTTAGACGGTGCCCGGGCACCGTATAGATTAACCCCGCCAGTATAAAAATTTGAAATTGAGCGGGCTACAGCGCGCCGGGAAGGGGAGGGGCTTAGCCGCACATTGCTCACCAGCACCATTTTTTCTCTCTCTCTCTCTCTCTCTCTCTACAGTGCTGCAGAGACGCTGGCCCGGACCTCCAAGCTCCCGCAAGTAGCAAGGGGGAAAAAACGGGGTGGGTGGGGCACCATAAAATTGTTGGTGCTTTTTTCATATTGCAGACAGCGCCGTCACATATATTATATCTATTAGTATATGGGCGCTGAGGTGTGAGCTGGCATACTCTGTGTTTCTCTCTACAGGCTTCCCTGTGGGTCTGTCCCCTTGTTTTTTGGCCAGTGGGAGTGTTGGTACTCCGTGTTGACATGTCTGAGGCTGGGTGTTCATCCCCGGAGGAAGTTATTGGGGGCGCAGAGAGGGATTTGGGTATGACTGTTGGCACAGCCGACTGATGATTGGGTGACTATGCTGAGTACATTGAATGCAAATGTGGCTTTATTATCTAAGAGACTGGATAAATCTGATTCGCAGACACAAACGTGGCGAAAATCCATGGAGGAGGCTTTGTCTCAGGTACAAACCATCTCAGGGTCACCAAAGCGTTCTTTTACGCAGATGGCAGATACAGGTACCGACACGGACTCTGATTCCGATGTCAATTTAAATGAGGCTTCTTTACATCCAAGGGTTGTTAAGAGTATTCAGTACATGATTATAGCCATCAAAGATGTTTTACATATACCTGAGGAACCTGCCGTCCTGACACAAGAGTTTGTTTGTTTAAGGGGAAAAGGCCTGAGGTAAAATTTCCCCCCTCTCATGAAATGAATGCGCTTTGTGAAAAGGCTTGGGAGTCGCCTGACAAAAGGTGGCAGATTCCCAAGAGAATTTTGATGGCATATCCTTTCCCCTCTGATGACAGGGACAAATGGGAGTCGTCTCCCAATGTGGACATGGCTCTATCCCGTTTGTCCAAGAAGGTGGCGCTTCCGTCTCCTGACACAGCTGCTCTCAAGTACCCAGCGGATCGCAAACTGGAGATGACATTGTAGTCCATTTTTGTTAATACTGGTGCATTGCTCAGACCTGCTGTGGCGTCGGTATGGGTGAGTAGTGCTATTGCTAAGTGGGCTGATAATTTGGCTTCTGATATGGATACCCTTGATAAGGATAACATTCTATTGACTCTTGGTTATATCAAGGACGCTGCAGATTACCTAAAGGATGCGGCGAGGTATGTTGGCCTCTTGGGATCAAGAGACAATGCCATGGCGGTCTCGGCCAGGAGGGCGCTGTGGATTCATCAATGGAATGCTGATGCCGATTCCAAGAAGAATATGTAAACTCTCCCTTTTAAAGGTAGTGTCTTGTTTGGTGACTGCCTGGCTGACCTGCTGTCTACCGCTACTGCGGGTAAGTCATCTTTTCTTCTTTATGTTCCCACACAACAGAAAAAGGCACCCCATCAGCAGATGCAGTCCTTTCGGCCTAATAAATACAAAAGAGGTAAGGGCTCGTCCTTCCTCGCCTCAAAAGGTAGAGGAATGGGAAAGAAGTCGCCTGCAGTGTCAGGCACACAGGACCAAAAGTCCTCCCCCGCCTCTACCAAGTCCACCGCATGATGCTGGGGCTCCCCTGCGGGAGTTCGTGCCGGTGGGGGGCTGTCTCCGATTCAGGTCTGGTTTCAATCGGGCCTGGATCCTTGGGTCTTATACATAGTGTCCCAAGGGTACAGACTGGAGTTTCAGGAGACGCCCCCCCTCCGCCGCTTTTTCGTGTCGGCCTTGCCGGTTTCTCTTC
This sequence comes from Pseudophryne corroboree, assembly GCF_028390025.1. NCBI lineage: Eukaryota > Metazoa > Chordata > Amphibia > Anura > Myobatrachidae > Pseudophryne > Pseudophryne corroboree. The sequence continues at coordinate 406,510,577 of NC_086449.1, forward strand.
CCGAAAGGGAAGTGGTAAAGGCTGCGATACAAAAGTTGTGTCAACGGGGGGACGGGTTCTATTCGAGCCTCTTTGTCGTGCCGGTCAGACCGATTCTGATCCTAAAATCCCTCAATCCATACTTAAAAATTTTCAAGTTCAAGATGGAGTCTCTTCGAACTGGGATCTCCAGCCTCGAGGGGGGGGGGGGGGGGGGGGGGGTGTTTATGGCGTCAGTCGACATAAAGGATGCTTACTTGCACGTCCCGATATACCCTCCTCATCAAGCCTTCCTGAGGTTTGCGGTACAGAATTGTCATTACCAATTTTAGGCGTTGCCGTTTGGGCTTTCCACGGCCCTGAGGGTTTTCACCAAGGTAATGGCGGAAATTATGGTTCTCCTTCGCAAGCAAAGGGTCACATTATCCCGTACTTGGATGATCTCCTGATACAGGCGAGGTCCAAGGAACAGTTGTTGAGAAATGTGGATCTCTCCCTGTCTGTTCTGCGACATCACGGTTGGATTCTAAATTTGCCAAAGTCTCAGTTGATCCCAGCCACTCGGCTGTCCTTCCTGGGTATGATCCTAGACACGGAACTACAGAGAGTATTTCTTCCGGAGGACAAAGCTCTGGAGATCCAGACCATGGTGAGGGAGCTTCTGAGGCTGACAAGTGTGTCGATTCATCAATGCACTCGGATACTAGGGAAGATGGTGGCGGCTTACGAAGCCATTCCGTTTGGCAGGTTTCATGCCCCGGGTGTTTCAGTGGGATCTCCTAAACAAATGGTCCGGGTCTCACCTGCATATGCATCGGAAAATAAGTCTATCTTCCAGGGCCAGGATCTCTCTCCTGTGGTGGCTGCAAGGTTCTCACCTTCTAGAGGGAAGCCGATTCGGAATCTAGGACTGGGTCCTGCTGACAACAGATGCAAGTCTCCGAGGCTGGGGCGCAGTTACACAAGGAAGAAATTTCCAGGGAAAGTGGTCAAGCCAGGAATCTTGTCTCCACATAAATGTTCTCGAGTTAAGAGCCATTTACAATGGCCTGCTGCAAGCGAAGAACCTTCTTCAGAGTCTCCCTGTTCTGATCCAGTCGGACAACATAACAGCAGTGGCGTTTGTAAACCGCCAAGGCGGAACAAGGAGCAGGGCGGCAATGGCGGAGGCCACAAGAATCTTTCGCTGGGCGGAACAGCACGTAAGCGCTCTGTCAGCAGTCTTCCTCCCGGGCGTGGACAACTGGGAAGCCGACTTCCTCAGCAGACACTATCTCCATCCGGGAGAGTGGGCTCTTCATCAAGAGGTATTTGCAGAAGTGACAAGGCGTTGGGGAATTCCTCTGATAGACATGATGGCGTCGCGCCTCAACAAGATGCTTCCGAGGTATTGTTCCAGGTCAAGGGACCCCCAAGCCAGTGCAGTGGACGCCCTGGTAACTCCGTGGGTGTTTCGGTCGGTGTATGTGTTCCCTCCGCTTCCTCTCATTCCAAAGGTGCTGAGGATTGTACGACGAACAGGGGTTCAAGCAATACTCGTTATTCCAGATTGGCCACGGAGGGCTTGGTATCCGAATCTTCAGGAGTTGCTTGTAGAAGATCCTTGGCCGCTTCCTCTAAGAGAGGACCTGTTACTGCAGGGGCCCTGCGTGTTTCCGGACTTACCGCGGCTGCGTTTGACGGCGTGGAAGTTGAACGCCAAATCCTAGCTCGGAAGGGTATTCCTGGGGAGGTCATCCCCACTCTCCTTAAAGCTAGGAAGGAGGTTACGGCAAAACATTATCACCGTATTTGGAGGAAGTATGTGTCGTGGTGTGAAACCAAGGCAGCTCCTGCGGAGGAGTTTCATTTGGGTCGTTTCCTTCATTTTTTGCAGGCAGGCATAGATGCAGGCCTGAAATTGGGTTCCATCAAAGTGCAGATTCGGCTTTATCCATTTTCTTTCAAAAGTAATTGGCTGTCCTTCCTGAGGTTCAGACTTTCGTGAAGGGAGTGCTGCATATCTATCCTCCATTTGTGCCACCCGTGGCACCTTGAAGTGGTGTTGCAGTTTCTTATGTCTCACTGGTTTGAACCTTTGCGTAAGGTTTAGTTAAAGTTTCTCACTTGGAAAGTGTTCATGCTTTTGGCTCTGGCATCTGCTAGACGAGTGTCCGAGTTGGCGGCTTTGTCTCACAAGAGCCCATATTTGATCTTTTATTCTGATAGAGCGGAATTGAGGACTCGTCAACAATTTCTGCCGAAGGTGGTTTCTTCGTTTCATATAAACGAACCTATTGTGGTACCTGTGGCTACGGATGCTGTGGCGGTTCCAAAATCTCTTGATGTTGTAAGAGCCTTGAAGATTTATGTCGCCAGAACGGCTCTTACTAGCAAAACAGAGGCTCTATTTGTCCTGTATGCTTCCAACAAGATTGGAAATCCTGCTTCTAAGCAGACTATTGCACGCTGGATTTGTAATACTATTCAGCAAGCTCATTCTTCGGCTGGGCTACCGTTACCGAAGTCTGTAAAGGCCCATTCTACCAGGAAGGTGGGCTCATCTTGGGCGGCTGCCCGAGGGGTCTCGGCACTTCAACTTTGCCGAGCAGCTACAAGGTCGGGTTCAAACACCTTTGCTAAGTTCTACAAGTTTGATACCCTGGCTGATGAGGACCTCATGTTTGCTCAATCGGTGCTGCAGAGTCGTCCGCACTCTTCCGCCTGTTCTGGAGCTTTGGTATAGACCCCATGGTCCTTTTGGAGTCCCCAGCATCCTCTAGGACGTAAGAGAAAATAGGATTTTAATACCTACCGGTAAATCCTTTTCTCTGACGTCCTAAGTGGATGCTGGGACTCCGTAAGGACCATGGGGAATAGCGGCTCCACAGGAGACTGGGCACAACTAAGAAAGCTTTAGGACTACCTGGTGTGCACTGGCTCCTCCCACTATGACCCTCCTCCAGACCTCAGTTAGGATACTGTGCCTGGAAGAGCCGACACAATAAGGAAGGATTTTGAATCCCGGGTAAGACTCATACCAGCCACACCAATCACACCGTATAACTCGTGATATTATACCCAGTTAACAGTATGAACATAACAGAGCCTCTCAACAGATGGCTCAACAATAACCCTTTAGTTAACAATAACTATATACAAGTATTGCAGACAGTCCGCACTTGGGACGGGAGCCCAGCATCCACTACGGACTACGAGAAATAGATTTACCGGTGAGTAAAATCTTATTTTCTCTGACGTCCTAAGTGGATGCTGGGACTCCGTAAGGACCATGGGGATTATACCAAAGCTCCCAAACGGGCGGGAGAGTGCGGATGACTCTGCAGCACCGAATGAGAGAACTCAAGGTCCTCATCAGCCAGGGTATCAAATTTGTAGAATTTCGCAAACGTGTTTGCCCCTGACCAAGTAGCAGCTCGGCAAAGAGAAAATAGGATTTTAATACCTACCGGTAAATCCTTTTCTCTGACGTCCTAAGTGGATGCCGGGACTCCGTAAGGACCATGGGGAATAGCGGCTCCGCAGGAGACTGGGCACAACTAAGAAAGCTTTAGGACTACCTGGTGTGCACTGGCTCCTCCCACTATGACCCTCCTCCAGACCTCAGTTAGAATCTTGTGCCCGGCTGAGCTGGATGCACACTAGGGGCTCTCCTGAGCTCCTAGAGAGAAAGTATATTTTAGGTTTTTTATTTTACAGTGAGATCTGCTGGCAACAGACTCACTGCAGCGAGGGACTAAGGGGAGAAGAAGCGAACCTACCTAACTGGTGGTAGCTTGGGCTTCTTAGGCTACTGGACACCATTAGCTCCAGAGGGATCGACCGCATGGAACCGGCCTTGATGTTCGGTCCCGGAGCCGCGCCGCCGGCCCCCTTACAGAGCCAGAAGCAAGAAGTGATCCGGAAAATCGGCGTCAGAAGACTCCTGTCTTTAACAAGGTAGCGCACAGCACTGCAGCTGTGCGCCATTGCTCCTCATGCACACCTCACACTGCGGTCACTGATGGGTGCAGGGCGCTGGGGGGGGCGCCCTGAGCAGCAATATAAACACCTTGCCTGGCAAAATCATCACAATATATAGCCCCAGAGGCTATATATGTGATAAATACCCCTGCCAGAATCCATAAAAAAGCGGGAGAAAAGTCCACCGAAAAAGGGGCGGAGCTATCTCCCTCAGCACACTGGCGCCATTTCTCCCTCACAGCTCCGCTGGAAGGAAGCTCCCTGGCTCTCCCCTGCAGTCTACACTACAGAAGGGTAAAAAAGAGAGGGGGGGGGGACTAAATTTAGGCGCAATATACATATATAGCAGCTATAAGGGGATATAATTTAGTTAATCCCTGTATTATATAGCGCTCTGGTGTGTGCTGGCATACTCTCTCTCTGTCTCCCCAAAGGGCTTTGTGGGGTCCTGTCTCCTGTCAGAGCATTCCCTGTGTGTGTGCGGTGTGTCGGTACGGCTGTGTCGACATGTTTGATGAGGAGGCTTATGTGGAGGCGGAGCAGATGCCTATAAATGTGTTGTCACCCCCTGCGGGGCAGACACCTGAGTGGATGGACTTGTGGAAGGAATTACGTGAAAGTGTTGACTCCTTACATAAAAAATTTGATGACATGCCAAATGCGGGACAGCCGGCTTCTCAGCTCGTGCCTGCCCAGACGTCTCAAAGGCCATCAGGGGCTCTAAAACGCCCGCTACCTCAGATGGCAGACACAGATGTCGACACGGATACTGATACCAGTGTCGACGACGAAGAGACTAATGTAATGTCAAATAGGGCCACTCGTTACATGATTGAGGCAATGAAAAATGTTTTACACATTTCTGATGTGACCCCAGGTACCACAAAAAAGGGTATTATGTTTGGAGAGAAAAAACTACCAGTAGTTTTTCCCCCTTCTGAAGAATTAAATGAAGTGTGTGAAGTAGCGTGGGCTTGCCCAGATAAAAAAATTGGTAATTTCTAAAAAGTTACTAATGGCGTACCCTTTCCCGCCAGAGGATAGGTCACGTTGGGAAACACCCCCTAAGGTGGATAAAGCGCTTACACACTTATCAAAAAAGGTGGCACTACCGTCTCCGGATACGGCCGCCCTAAAGGAACCTGCTGATAGAAAGCAGGAGGCTCTCCTGAAGGCTATATATACACACACTGGTATTATACTGAGACCAGCTATTGCTTCAGCATGGATGTGCAGTGCTGCAGCTGCGTGGTCAGATTCCCTGTCAGAAAACATTGACACCCTAGACAGGGACACTATATTGCTAAACATAGAGCATATTAAAGACGCTGTCTTATACATGAGAGATGCACAGAGGGATATTTGCCGGCTGGCATCTAAAATAAGTGCACTGTCCATTTCTGCCAGGAGAGGGATATGGACTCGGCAGTGGACAGGTGATGCAGATTCTAAAAGGCACATGGAAGTTTTGCCTTATAAGGGTGAGGAGTTGTTCGGGGATGGTCTTTCAGACCTAGTGTCCACAGCAACGGCTGGGAAGTCAGCATTTTTACCACATGTCCCCTCACAACCAAAGAAAGCACCGTATTATCAGGTACAGTCCTTTCGTCCCCAAAAGAGCAGGTGGGGTAGAGGCGCGTCCTTTCTGCCCAGAGGCAGAGGTAGGGGAAAAAAGCTGCAGCATACAGCCAGTTCCCAGGAACAAAAGTCCTCCCCCGCTTCTTCTTCTAAGTCCGCCGCATGACGCTGGGGCTCAACAGGTGGAGCCAGGTACGGTGGGGGCCCGTCTCAAAAACTTCAGCAATCAGTGGGCTCGCTCACAAGTAGATCCCTGGATCCTTCAAGTGGTATCTCAGGGGTACAGGCTGGAATTCGAGACATTTCCCCCCCGCCGTTTCCTCAAATCTGCCTTGCCAACAACTCCCTCATGCAGGGAGGCTGTGATAGAGGCAATTCACAAGCTGTATTCCCAGCAGGTGATAGTCAAGGTGCCCCTACTTCAACAAGGACGGGGTTACTATTCCACAATGTTTGTGGTACCGAAACCGGACGGTTCGGTGAGACCCATTTTAAATTTGAAATCCTTGAACACATATATAAAAAAATTCAAGTACAAGATGGAATCGCTCAGGGCGGTTATTGCAAGCCTGGAAGAGGGGGATTACATGGTATCACTGGACATCAAGGATGCTTACCTGCATGTCCCCATTTACCATCCTCACCAGGAGTACCTCAGATTTGTGGTACAGGATTGTCATTACCAATTCCAGACGTTGCCGTTCGGCCTGTCCACGGCACCGAGGGTATTTACCAAGGTAATGGCCGAAATGATGATACTCCTTCGAAAAAAGGGAGTTTTAATTATCCCATACTTGGACGATCTCCTGATAAAGGCGAGGTCCAGGGAGCAGTTGTTGGTCGGCGTAGCACTATCTCAGGAGGTGCTACACCAGCACGTTTGGATTCTAAATATTCCAAAGTCACAGCTGGTTCCTGCGACACGTCTACTGTTCCTGGGGATGATTCTGGACACAGTCCAGAAAAAAGTGTTTCTCCCAGAGGAGAAAGCCAAGGAGCTGTCATCTCTAGTCAGAGGCCTCCTGAAACCAAAACAGGTGTCGGTGCATCACTGCACGCGAGTCCTGGGAAAGATGGTAGCTTCCTACGAAGCAATTCCATTCGGCAGGTTCCATGCCAGAACCTTTCAGTGGGACCTGTTGGACCAATGGTCCGGATCGCATCTTCAAATGCATCGGTTGATAACCTTGTCTCCAAGGACCAGGGTGTCTCTGCTGTGGTGGCTGCAGAGTGCTCATCTCAAAGAGGGCCGCAGATTCGGCATACAGGACTGGGTCCTGGTGACCACGGATGCCAGCCTTCGAGGCTGGGGGGCAGTCACACAGGGAAGAAACTTCCAAGGACTTTGGTCAAGTCAGGAGATTTCCCAACACATAAATGTTCTGGAACTGAGGGCCATTTACAATGCCCTAAGTCAGGCAAAACCCCTGCTTCAAAACCAGCCGGTTCTGATACAGTCAGACAACATCACGGCAGTCACCCATGTAAACCGACAGGGCGGCACAAGAAGCAGGACGGCGATGGCAGAAGCCACAAGGATTCTCCGATGGGCGGAAAATCACGTGATAGCACTGTCAGCAGTGTTCATTCCGGGAGTGGACAACTGGGAAGCAGACTTCCTCAGCAGGCACGACCTCCACCCGGGAGAGTGGGGACTTCATCCAGAAGTCTTCCAACTGATTGTAAACCGTTGGGAAAGGCCACAGGTGGACATGATGGCGTCCCGCCTAAACAAAAAGCTAGAAAAATATTGCGCCAGGTCAAGGGACCCTCAGGCGATAGCTGTGGACGCTTTAGTGACACCGTGGGTGTACCGGTCGGTTTATGTGTTCCCCCCCCCCTCTTCCTCTCATACCCAAGGTACTGAGGATAATAAGGAAAAGAGGAGTAAGAACTATACTCATTGTTCCAGATTGGCCAAGAAGAGCTTGGTACCCGGAACTTCAAGAATTGATCTCAGAGGACCCATGGCCTCTGCTGCTCAGACAGGACCTGCTGCTGCAGGGGCCCTGTCTGTTCCAAGACTTACCGCGGCTGCGTTTGACGGCATGGCGGTTGAACACCGGATCCTAAAAGAAAAGGGTATTCCGGAGGAAGTCATTCCTACGCTCATTAAAGCTAGAAAAGATGTAACCGTACAACATTATCACCGCATATGGCGAAAATATGTTGCGTGGTGTGAGGCCAGGAAGGCCCCAACGGAGGAATTTCAGCTGGGTCGATTTCTGCACTTCCTACAGTCAGGGGTGACTATGGGCCTAAAACTGGGTTCCATTAAGGTCCAGATTTCGGCTCTGTCGATTTTCTTCCAAAAAGAACTGGCTTCACTGCCTGAAGTTCAGACATTTGTTAAGGGAGTGCTGCATATTCAGCCTCCTTTTGTGCCTCCAGTGGCACCGTGGGACCTCAACGTGGTGTTGGGTTTCCTAAAATCACATTGGTTTGAGCCACTTAAAACCGTGGATTTAAAATGTCACGTGGAAAGTGGTCATGCTTTTGGCCTTGGCTTCGGCTAGGCGAGTGTCAGAATTGGCGTCTTTGTCATGTAAAAGCCCCTATTTGATTTTCCATATGGATAGGGCAGAATTGAGGACTCGTCCCCAGTTTCTCCTTAAGGTGGTATCAGCTTTTCACTTGAACCAACCTATTGTTGTGCCTGCGGCTACTAGGGACTTGGAGGACTCCAAGTTACTGGACGTAGTCAGGGCCTTGAAAATTTATGTTTCCAGGACGGCTGGAGTCAGGAAGACTGACTCGCTATTTATCCTGTATGCACCCAACAAGCTGGGTGCTCCAGCTTCGAAGCAGACTATTGCTCGCTGGATTTGTAGCACAATTCAGCTTGCGCATTCTGCGGCTGGCCTGCCGCAGCCTAAAACTGTAAAAGCCCATTCCACGAGGAAAGTGGGCTCTTCTTGGGCGGTTGCCCGAGGGGTCTCGGCTTTACAACTTTGCCGAGCTGCTACTTGGTCAGGGGCAAACACGTTTGCGAAATTCTACAAATTTGATACCCTGGCTGAGGAGGACCTTGAGTTCTCTCATTCGGTGCTGCAGAGTCATCCGCACTCTCCCGCCCGTTTGGGAGCTTTGGTATAATCCCCATGGTCCTTACGGAGTCCCAGCATCCACTTAGGACGTCAGAGAAAATAAGATTTTACTCACCGGTAAATCTATTTCTCGTAGTCCGTAGTGGATGCTGGGCTCCCGTCCCAAGTGCGGACTGTCTGCAATACTTGTATATAGTTATTGTTAACTAAAGGGTTATTGTTGAGCCATCTGTTGAGAGGCTCTGTTATGTTCATACTGTTAACTGGGTATAATATCACGAGTTATACGGTGTGATTGGTGTGGCTGGTATGAGTCTTACCCGGGATTCAAAATCCTTCCTTATTGTGTCGGCTCTTCCAGGCACAGTATCCTAACTGAGGCTTGGATGAGGGTCATAGTGGGAGGAGCCAGTGCACACCAGGAAGTCCTAAAGCTTTCTTAGTTGTGCCGAGTCTCCTGCGGAGCCGCTATTCCCCATGGTCCTTACGGAGTCCCAGCATCCCCTACGGACTACGAGAAATAGATTTACCGGTGAGTAAAATCTTATTTTCTCCTAGTCCGTAGAGGATGCTGGGCGCCCATCCCAGTGCGGACTGTTCCTTGCAGTTGTAGTGTTACTGGTTAATTTCTCTGACGTCCTAGTGGATGCTGGGACTCCGTAAGGACCATGGGGATTAGCGGCTCCGCAGGAGACAGGGCACAAAATAAAAGCTTAAGGATCAGGTGGTGTGCACTGGCTCCTCCCCCTATGACCCTCCTCCAAGCCTCAGTTAGATTTTTGTGCCCGGCCGAGAAGGGTGCAATCTAGGTGGCTCTCCTGAGCTGCTTAGAATAAAAGTTTAGTTAGGTTTTTTTATTTTCAGTGAGTCCTGCTGGCAACAGGCTCACTGCATCGTGGGACTAAGGGGAGAAGAAACGGACTCACCTGAGTGCAGAGTGGATCGGGTTTCTTAGGCTACTGGACACTAGCTCCAGAGGGACGATCACAGGTTCAGCCTGGATGGGTCACCGGAGCCGCGCCGCCGTCCCCCTTACAGAGCCAGAAGAGACGAAGAGGTCCGGTGAAATCGGCGGCAGAAGACATCCTGTCTTCAGACTAAGGTAGCGCACAGCACCGCAGCTGTGCGCCATTGCTCTCAGCACACTTCACACTCTGGTCACTGAGGGTGCAGGGCGCTGGGGGGGGAGCGCCCTGAGACGCAATATAACAGAATACCTTAGGTGGCAAAACAGAATACATCACATATAGCTCCTGGGCTATATGGATGTATTTTAATCCCCTGCCATTTTACACAAAAAAGCGGGAGATAGGCTCCGCCCCTTCACGACGTCCTTATCTCCTCAGCACACAAGCGCCATTTTCCCTCACAGCTCCGCTGGAAGGACGGCTCCCTGACTCTCCCCTGCAGTCCTGCTTCAGAATCAGGGTAAAAAAGAGAAGGGGGGGCACGTTTGGCAGCAAATAAATATATTAACAGCAGCTATAAGGGAGTAACACTTATATAAGGTTATCCCTGTATATATATATAGCGCTGGGTGTGTGCTGGCAGACTCTCCCTCTGTCTCTCCAAAGGGCTAAGTGGGGTCCTGTCCTCTATCAGAGCATTCCCGGTGCGTGTGCTGTGTGTCGGTACGCGTGTGTCGACATGTATGAGGAGGAAAATGATGTGGAGGCGGAGCAGTTGCCTGTGTTGGTGATGTCACCCCCTAGGGAGTCGACACCTGACTGGATGATTGTATTTAAACAATTAAGTGATAATGTCAGCAATTTGCAAAAAACTGTTGACGACATGAGACAGCCGGCAAATCAATTAGTGCCTGTCCAGGCGTCTCAAACACCGTCAGGGGCGCTAAAACGCCCGTTACCTCAGTGGGTCGACACAGACCCTGACACAGATACTGAGTCTAGTGTCGACGGTGACGAGACAAACGTAATGTCCAGTAGGGCCACACGTTACATGATCACGGCAATGAAAGAGGCATTGAACCTTTCTGACACTACAAGTACCACAAAGAAGGGTATTATGTGGGGTGAGAAAAAACTACCAATATTTTTTCCTGAGTCAGAGGAAATAAATGAGGTGTGTGAAAAAGCGTGGGTTTCCCCCGATAAAAAACAGCTAATTTCTAAAAAATTATTAGCATTATATCCTTTCCCGCCAGAGGTTAGGGCGCGTTGGGAAACACCCCCTAGGGTAGATAAGGCGCTCACACGTTTATCAAAACAAGTAGCGTTACCGTCTCCTGATACGGCTACCCTCAAAGAACCAGCTGATAGAAGGCTGGAAAATATCCTAAAAAGTATATACATACATACTGGTGTTATACTGCGACCAGCAATCGCCTCAGCCTGGATGTGCAGTGCTGGAGTCGCATGGTCGGATTCCCTGACCGAGAATATTGATACCCTGGATAGGGACAATATTTTGTTAACTATAGAACATTTAAAGGATGCATTACTATATATGCGTGATGCACAGAGGGATATTTGCACCCTGGCATCAAGAGTAAGTGCTATGTCCATCTCTGCCAGAAGAGCGTTATGGACGCGACAGTGGTCAGGGGATGCGGATTCCAAACGGCACATGGAAGTATTGCCGTATAAAGGGGAGGAGTTATTTGGGGCTGGTCTATCGGACCTGGTGGCCACGGCAACGGCTGGAAAATCCACCTTTTTACCCCAGGTCACTCCACATCAGCAGAAAAAGACACCGTCTTTTCAAACCCAGTCCTTTCGTTCCCATAAGTACAAGCGAGCAAAAGGCCACTCCTTTCTGCCCCGGGGCAGAGGAAGAGGAAAAAGACTGCACCATGCAGCCGCTTCCCAGGAGCAGAAGCCCTCCCCTGCTTCTGCCAAGTCTTCAGCATGACGCTGGGGCTTTACAAGCAGACTCAGATATGGTGGGGGCCCGTCTCAAGAATTTCAACGCGCAGTGGGCTCACTCGCAAGTGGATCCCTGGATTCTACAGGTAGTATCGCAGGGGTACAAACTGGAATTCGAGGCGTTTCCCCCTCATCGGTTCCTGAAGTCTGCTTTACCAAAGTCTCCCTCCGACAGGGAGGCAGTTTTGGAAGCCATTCACAAGCTGTATTCCCAGCAGGTGATAATCAAGGTACCCCTCCTGCAACAGGGAAAGGGGTATTATTCCACGCTGTTTGTGGTACCGAAGCCGGACGGCTCGGTGAGACCAATTTTAAATCTGAAATCCTTGAACACTTACATAAAAAGGTTCAAATTCAAGATGGAGTCACTCAGAGCAGTGATAGCGAACCTGGAAGAAGGGGACTATATGGTGTCTCTGGACATCAAAGATGCTTATCTCCACGTCCCAATATACCCTTCTCACCAAGGGTACCTCAGGTTTGTAGTACAAAACTGTCATTATCAGTTTCAGACGCTGCCGTTTGGATTGTCCACGGCACCTCGGGTCTTTACCAAGGTAATGGCCGAAATGATGATTCTTCTACGAAGAAAAGGCATTTTAATTATCCCTTACTTGGACGATCTCCTGATAAGGGCAAGATCCAGGGAACAGTTAGAAGTCGGAGTAGCACTATCTCAGGTAGTGTTACGTCAGCACGGGTGGATTCTAAATATTCCAAAATCGCAGCTGATTCCAACGACACGTCTACTGTTCCTAGGAATGATTCTGGACACAGTCCAGAAGAAGGTGTTTCTCCCGGAGGAGAAGGCCAGGGAGTTATCCGAGCTAGTCAGGAACCACCTAAAACCAGGACAGGTCTCAGTGCATCAGTGCACGAGGGTCCTGGGAAAAATGGTGGCTTCTTACGAAGCGATTCCATTCGGAAGATTCCATGCAAGAACGTTTCAGTGGGATCTACTGGACAAATGGTCCGGATCGCATCTGCAGATGCATCAGCGGATAACCCTGTCGCCAAGGACAAGGGTGTCTCTCCTGTGGTGGCTGCAGAGTGCTCATCTACTAGAGGGCCGCAGATTTGGCATTCAGGATTGGATCCTGGTAACCACGGATGCCAGCCTGAGAGGCTGGGGAGCAGTCACACAGGGAAGGAATTTCCAGGGCTTGTGGTCAAGCATGGAAACATCTCTTCATATAAACATTCTGGAACTAAGGGCCATTTACAATGCCCTAAGTCAAGCAAAACCTCTGCTTCAGGGTCAGGCGGTGTTGATCCAATCGGACAACATCACGTCAGTCGCCCACGTAAACAGACAGGGCGGCACGAGAAGCAGGAGGGCAATGGCAGAAGCTGCAAGGATTCTTCGCTGGGCGGAAAATCATGTGATAGCACTGTCAGCAGTGTTCATTCCGGGAGTGGACAACTGGGAAGCAGACTTCCTCAGCAGACACGACCTTCACCCGGGAGAGTGGGGACTTCACCCAGAAGTCTTCCACCTGATTGTAAACCGTTGGGAAAAACCAAAGGTGGACATGATGGCGTCACGTCTAAACAAAAAACTGGACAGATATTGCGCCAGGTCAAGGGACCCTCAGGCAATAGCAGTGGACGCTCTGGTAACGCCGTGGGTGTACCAGTCAGTGTATGTGTTCCCTCCTCTGCCTCTCATACCAAAAGTACTGAGAATCATAAGAAGGAGAGGAGTAAGAACTATACTCATGGTTCCGGATTGGCCAAGAAGGACTTGGTACCCGGAACTTCAAGAGATGCTCACGGACGAACCGTGGCCTCTACCTCTAAGAAAGGACCTGCTACTGCAGGGGCCTTGTCTGTTCCAAGACTTACCGCGGCTGCGTTTGACGGCATGGCGGTTGAACGCCGGATCCTGAGGGAAAAAGGCATTCCAGAAGAAGTCATCCCTACTCTGGTCAAAGCCAGGAAGGACGTAACCGCAAAACATTATCACCGCATTTGGCGTAAATATGTTGCGTGGTGTGAGGCCAAGAAGGCCCCTACAGAGGAATTTCAACTGGGTCGTTTCCTTCATTTCCTGCAAACAGGACTGTCTATGGGCCTAAAATTGGGGTCCATTAAGGTTCAAATTTCGGCCCTGTCGATTTTCTTCCAGAAAGAACTGGCTTCAGTACCTGAAGTTCAGACTTTTGTAAAAGGGGTGCTGCACATACAGCCTCCTTTTGTGCCTCCAGTGGCACCTTGGGATCTCAATGTTGTGTTGGGTTTTCTAAAGTCACATTGGTTTGAACCACTTTCCACTGTGGACTTAAAATATCTCACATGGAAGGTGTCGATGCTGTTAGCCTTGGCTTCAGCCAGGCGTGTGTCAGAATTGGCGGCTTTATCATATAAAAGCCCTTACTTAATTTTTCATTCTGACAGGGCGGAATTGAGGACTCGTCCTCAATTTCTACCTAAGGTGGTTTCTGCATTTCACATGAACCAACCTATTGTGGTACCTGCGGCTACCAGGGACTTAGAGGACTCTAAGTTGCTTGACGTTGTCAGGGCCTTGAAAATATATGTTTCCAGGACGGCTGGAGTCAGAAAATCTGACTCGCTGTTTATCCTGTATGCACCCAACAAGCTGGGTGCTCCTGCTTCAAAGCAGACGATTGCTCGTTGGATTTGTAGTACAATTCAGCTTGCACATTCTGTGGCAGGATTGCCACAACCAAAATCAGTAAAAGCCCATTCCACAAGGAAAGTGGGCTCATCTTGGGCGGCTGCCCGAGGGGTCTCGGCTTTACAACTTTGCCGAGCAGCTACTTGGTCAGGGGCAAACACGTTTGCTAAATTCTACAAATTTGATACCCTGGCTGAGGAGGACCTGGAGTTCTCTCATTCGGTGCTGCAGAGTCATCCGCACTCTCCCGCCCGTTTGGGAGCTTTGGTATAATCCCCATGGTCCTTACGGAGTCCCAGCATCCACTAGGACGTCAGAGAAAATAAGATTTTACTTACCGATAAATCTATTTCTCGTAGTCCGTAGTGGATGCTGGGCGCCCATCCCTAGTGCGGATTGTCTGCAATACTTGTATATAGTTATTGTTACAAAAATTCGGGTTATTATTGTTGTGAGCCATCTTTTCAGAGGCTCCTTTGCGTTTATCATACTGTTAACTGGGTTCAGATCACGAGTTGTACGGTGTGATTGGTGTGGCTGGTATGAGTCTTACCCGGGATTCAATATCCTTCCTTATTATGTACGCTCGTCCGGGCACAGTATCCTAACTGAGGCTTGGAGGAGGGTCATAGGGGGAGGAGCCAGTGCACACCACCTGATCCTTAAGCTTTTATTTTGTGCCCTGTCTCCTGCGGAGCCGCTAATCCCCATGGTCCTTACGGAGTCCCAGCATCCACTACGGACTACGAGAAATAGATTTATCGGTAAGTAAAATCTTATTTTTTTTGGTTACACGTGGGTCGTGTATCAGTTATATTCAGCTTGTTGCTGTTGTTAGTTCATACTGTTATCTGGTTTCATACTACTCAGGTTGTACGGTATGTTTGTGGTGTGGGTTGGTATGTGTCTCGCCCTAAATTTAACAAAAATCCTTTCCTCGAAATGTCCGTCTCTCCTGGGCACAGTTCCTATAACTGAGGTCTGGGGGAGGAGCCAGTTCACACCCAGTAAAAGTCTTTTTAGTGTGCCCAAGCTCCTGTGGATCCCGTCTATACCCCCATGGTCCGTTTGGAGTCCCCAGCATCCTCTACGGACTAGGAAAAAAGGATTTACCGGTAGGTATTAAAATCCTATTATAACTTTCAATGTATAGAACAATTGCAATATCACATTATTTAATGCTTTTATACTCATTATCACTAGATCTAATTACTGACTTTCCGCATCTAAATACAATTTATCAGATAGTACCACATATTTAATAAATATTTTGAAGATTCTACAGCTGTAAACATAGAATAGGTATTCTCATACATCTCTAATACACAAAATATTGTTTAGTTACAGAATGTTCTCAAACTATAGATGGTCTTTGTAAATGAAATGGGCAGTGGGGGTTATTCAGAGTTGTTGGCAAACCAAAAAAGTTGGCAAGTGGGCAAAACCATGTTGCACTGTAGGTAGAACAGATATAACATGTGCAGAGAGAGTTAGATTTGGGTGGGGTGTGTTCGAACCGAAATTGCAGTGTAAAAAATAAAGCAGCCAGTATTTACCCTGCACAGAAACAATATAACCCACCCAAATCTAACTCTCTCTGCACATGTTACATCTGCCCCACCTGCATTGCACATGGTCTTGCCCAATTGCTAACTTTGTTGGTTTGCGAACAGCTCCATAACCAGTGTGTCATTACTTTCTACATCTGCTCTCTCTAGAACCCTTTCTATAAATGTCCTGTTATACTCCGTTTAGCCTTCCCTCTGTCTGTCACTCCTGTCCTCTCTTCAACGGTTTTTCTACCCTGAGGGTTTTGGGGGACTGTAGTCCCCAGCGGCAGTACGGCTCCTGGACAAAATAATGACTCCTCACAATTTCAGGGTATCGCACTACCTCTTCCTGTGTTGATGGGGAAATCACATCTTCCGTTCATTCTCACTTAGTGGATTTTTCTTACCTGGTGGAAAATGCACTCTTGACACAATCATACTACCTGTACTAATACATTATGCTTGTTTTGTGCTCATGTTTAATCACTGAGAAGATAAGTAGTTCTATGAGCCCTGTAAGATATTTATCCTGTTCGGAAATACTTTGCTTTGCTGAAATGTACCCATAGTTTTGATTTGTTCTGAAATCTTTGGAGGAATTAAAATAATTGCACGAAACGTACTTAAAATTTCCCTGAATGTATTAGAGGCACTGTCATGTAATCTGTGACTAGAGTACAGAAAGATGATCCCTGAAAGGAGAAATTCTATCTGAAACCATGAAAAATCTAATGTTGCTCAAAACACAATTTGCATTGGTAAGTTCAATAATAATTGTACATGTGTACAATAATAATAATAATAATAATAATAAAATATGTATATATATACACACACACACACACACACACACACACACACACACACACACACACACACACACACACACACACACACACACTCTGAACCAAAAGTAGGTGGACAGTAGATGGAATAGGGTTTGTAGAAGGTAGACTTCAAAGCTGTGTAAATTGTGATGGATAATGGATAGCAGTTTGCGTTGATAAATTTTTTTCGTGCTCTTGCATTGTATTAGTAAATATAATTGTATATGTGATCTCAAAATAAATGTTATCATTTACTGTCCACCTACTTTTGGATCACCCTGTAAATATATAAATAAATATATATATATATATATATATATATATGCATATACATATATACAAGCTGTGAGCCTGGTACATATGCTGCAAAATACATATGTTCAGTGATGACCGTGTGCATGCTCTCCAGTGATAGTCTATGGAGGGAATTCAATTAAGCCATAGTAAATTTGTTAAAGAAAAGAAACGGGCATTGTCTGTATTTATTTTTTTTTGTGTGTGTCCCCCAATGTTTTTTTGGGGGAAATTAAATTAATTCCCTTTTTTGTCTTGGAAAAAAATTACCCATTTTCCATGCAAAAATACACTGGATCCGATAAGTTTCCAGATCCATTTGTTTTCACAATCATGGCCACGATAAAAAGCACTTATTGGGGAATTTGTCCTGCTTCCGGGCAGGGGAACCAAAATCCCCGATAATGCCGTCTATCAGCGTCGGTTGAATTACCCCCATGAGGATCAATTAGCTGTGGTAATTTACCACAGCTAATTGAATTCCTCCATTAAGTTTATATCTTCTATTGGCGATCTCAGAGCTTTCCTATTTTTTTAATCTAAATGTTTTGTCCTTATTTCACTACAAAAACACATTTAAATCCACAGTTATCCTGCTTATTTTAATTCACTCTGTAGAGATTCCGCCCAGGGTGAAAGGTTTAAGCTATTCTTTGAGGGAACAGGCTTCTTGCAGCAGAGTTGTGCAGATTTTATGTAAACATCTGGAAAGTGAGATTTGAATGACGTCCAGAATGGCTGCAACAGGTGTTTGAAATGAATAGTGCTGTAACCACATCATGCAGTGTGAAGGAGTCTGTATATCAGCTGGAACGAATTGCACTATTTAACTCTTTAAGCATGGTTTGCATTTTATTGAAAGCCCTAAATTACCTTTCCATAAACCACAAGTTTCCTATATAATATCTTTATTTTCTTAATGTTTTACTAAAAGCAGTCTCTGCGTTACAGGCTCTGGGCGAGTGTCTAGGACAAGGCGATGACAACAAAGATATGGACATCATTAATAAAGTACTAAAGGTGAGTTTGGCTAAAAGTGGGTCGGTGTATGTGGGAAAAGATATAATCTTCAAGACTTCATGAACTGTTCACTGTTTATTACATATGATGTGGTCTGCTCCCCTTTTATTCTCTTACATCACACCCTACCTTGCTGCCCCTTATGAGCAGGTCTTAGTTCTATTTAGAAGTATAGTGAAATAGCAGCACAGCCACTTCGGGTACTAAAAGGAAATTATAAAATATAATTATTGTCTGATTAAATACTTTCCTGTTTTTGGCCTCTGTGTACCCTCTGATATGTATCTACAGAGCTGCATTTCATTAGGCTAATTTATAAATCGTTTTTATATACGCCTACGGCTTCCTTTTTAATAATCTTGTGTTAAATCAATTTCTAAGAACTGAACTTAATCTCAGCTGTGTGTAATCGCATTTTTCTTTTTCATCCACTAGGGGTCACTGGAGTACTCTTGGGATATGGACGGTGCGTAGCAAAGGAAGGCACATTTAAATATTTAAATGAGCAACCCTCCACTTCCCTCCTCCATACTCCCTGGATCCTCAGTGTTTTTATGTGCCTCAAAGGAAGCACATCATGAGCTGAAAGCTCACGTTTGATTTTACTTTTTTATTTCATTTTTAATTTTTCAGACAATACCTTCCCCACTTACTAAGAAGTGTGGGTCCGGAATTGTACTGCCTCCAGCCGCTGCTGACACGTGGGCGCTTGCAGGAGAAGCACGGCCGTGTCAGCCAGGCAGCATGCGGTCCTTTCCCCACTTACAGAGAAGTGAGGGTCCAGGATTGAGCGGCCATCTCCTCCAGCTGGGTGGAGGAGATTTCAGAGGAGTCGTGATTTTTTTCTAACAAGCGCTTTCAGCGCTGCTGCCACAAGACAAAGGAGAGACTGCAGGGGGAGATCGTGCGGTTAGCTTCCACAGCTTACGCAAGGTTAGTGTACTCCCCCAGTACTGCACGCTCCCAGACACACAGCAGGTGCTGGGAGCGTGGTCTTCCGCCGCTGGCCGCCCGCTCCATGTTCCCCGCTGGCCGCTGCTACCTAGCCGCCGATGCGCTCCCAGACACACAGCAGGTGCTGGGAGCGTGGTCTTCCGCCGCTGGCCGCCCGCTTCATGCTCCCCGCTGGCCGCCGCTACAGACCCTGCGGGCCGCCGCTACATACACCCGGCTGGCCGCCGTTACATAGACGCCCGCCGCCCTGCGCTCTGGCCGCACGTTGTTCTCAGCGGGAGCACACTGATCACAGTGCACTCCCGCTGCCCGCTATTCAGCCCAGCCGCGGACAGACAGGCTGCCGCCGCTGGGCTTCTACATCCGTCCCCCGCTGCTCTCCGGCTCCCCGGCTTCCCTCTGCTAGCTATGGCGGTGGGAGAGGGAACTGCACTACGGCTGCACAGGGGGAGATCGCGGGACACAAGGGGGTGATGATTATATCCGCAGCACGAGGCAGGCATATGTTATAAATAATATGCATCTTAGGTTAAAACTAATATATCCATGGTGATTCACTATGAATATTGTAGTACTACATATGTATATAGGCGGTCATATGTAATGTATGCCTGATCTGTGGTAACTAATATTACTGTAAATTGTTTATTTTTTCTTATACTTAACATATGGTGAAAGCACATGGCACTAAGCACATGGCTGGACACCATTTTAACTCAATTTCCTGTTTCTTTGTCCAGGAATTTTTATCTGCTGTCCTACAACACTTCCCCACTAGAGGAGCAGGCGTGGTGTTAGGAATTTTCTGTCACAAGAAAGTGTGCAGCAATACTTTTCTAGTTTATGTGCACGTTACTTATTTAAGGGTCCACGTGCACAGTGGGAATACCAGTACGCATCCGGATATATATCCTAATCCTATTTGAGCGGCTACATCTAACTGTTTATAACGTAGTCACATGCTCATCTAGGAGGGTTATGTATTCTCTGTGAGAGCGCTGCGGAATAGGTGTGCGCTATATAAATAACTGATAATATATAATAAGTAAACAGTACCAATCAGAGGGCGCATGCTAACATCGGCTGTGTGGTACAATAAGATTCAATGCCAGATGCAAGGTTCTGAGTTTTAATGCCACTAAGGAACCTAGTTCAGAGGCAAGCGTTCCTATAGGATAGAACGCAGCGAGCGCCTGTGCGGGTGTGTGTGCGTTCATAGTTCTAATTCTATTATTAAGACATTCAATATACCAGAGTCTATGACAGCATTTCTTGGTGTCAAAACTGTCCAGGTCCCGCCTGCACCTACACTTAATAACTAGTCAGTGTGGACATTCCACCTATGCTAAAGACAATGTTTATGCTGTAGTTGGGGTTTGGGTTACCGACATTATAGTCGCAGACGTAGTTAATAGCCAGTTCTGGCCTCAAAACAGTTTCGACGACTTGTTACTCACATTGGTATATCGCCTGAGAATTTACGCATGTCTGCTATAGCTGTCAGCCATGTTAGTTCTCGTAGTCCATCATCACTCTTTGTGGTTGACAGACGCTTTGCGTGGCCCTACACGAAAAGGTGTTATTTACTCCTAAATTAGAACGTTTCAGTTCTCACGCTCCGGTGTGAGAGTCTATTTACAGCCATTGCCACACCAGTTCTTACAAATAAAACTGCACCAGGGGTCAAATCTTTTAAACCTCAGTCTTTTCCAGTTGTTCTACAACACACGACACGTGGTCGAGAACGGATGTCTCATTCGACATTATTACTGAAATCCACAGATCTGCGGTTACAGATCGGCGGTTACATAATTAGTGTTCAATCACACATAGAGTTCCATTGTCTACCACCTTTGCTGTGGTTTGTCAAGGCTAGATCCAAAACTAGCCGGCCTGTGTCAGAAGACAAAAAGGCAGTTCTGTAGACCGCAATTCAGTGTCTCCTAGATTCAAGCTTAGTACAATTTTGTTTGTAGTACCGCACCCGGCCGACTGTTATATACCAAAAGTGGCTCAATCAGTGGAATTCATGCGGTCAGTGATTGCAGGTTTACAACCATTGAAATCATATTCTCCCTAGAAGTCAAGAATGCGTTTTTACGTGTTCAAAATTTTGCCACTACATCTGGCATACTTAGAGGTTGGCAGTCCATCATTCAAACTCTCTGGTTTCTCATCAGCGTCTCGGGTTGTCACAAGGGTGGTGTCTGGGATAAGTTATTCTCAGATCCCGGCTGGTGATAATGGTTCTGTGCTTAGATAACCTTCTCATCACAGCTCTAGTTCAACAAATACTACTAACGTACAATGAACTAGTTCAACACGGTGGAATTGTCAGATTCAAGAAATCAGTTCTGAATTCGTCTCAATCACTTCAATTCCTAGGAATGATTCTCCATCCGGTAAATCAAAGCAATTACCTACCAAAACATAAATCAAGCCACGCACAGTCTCGGTACATTTGTGCATTCGCCTTTTAGGCACAAGAGTGACGGCTGTAGAAGCGATTCAGTTCGGAAGATTTCACTCTTGTACTTTTAAACTGGAGGTGCTCGCACAGTGGTTGGGCTCGCATCTGCAGATTCAACACAGGGTGAGGTTGTCGCCACGGGCCAGAGTATCTCTAATCTGGTGGCTCAAAGTACACAATCTAACCGCAGGAAAACAATTCAGCGCCTGTAATTGGATAGTTCTAATGACGGACTCTAGACTCAGAGGTTGGGGAGCTGTAGTTCAAAATTATCAGCTCCAGAGTCTCTGGGCGGATCACGAAAGATTGCTGTCTATAAATGTCCTGAAACTACGGGCAATTTACAATGCGCTCCGACAAGCAGTGCACATGCTTCGGTCTCAGTCTGTCCAGCTGCAGTCAGACAACGCGACGACGGTCGCATACAACAAACAAGGAGGAACGAGAAGCCGCATGGCAATGCGGAAAGTAGCTCGAATCCTCATTTGGGGCCGAACATCACCAAGTGATATTGTCGGCAGTGGTCATTCCGGCAGTGGTCAACTGGGAGGCGGATTATCTCAACCGTCGGAATTTTCATCCAGGAGAATGGCCATTAAATCCAAATGTGTTTTCACATGTTGTTCCAGAGGTGGGGTTACCCTCAAGTGGACCTGATGGCATCTCGCCACAATCATCAAACGCCCAGTATGTGTCCAGAACACAAGATCCAACGGCAGTGGCGGCGGAGGCTCACAATCGCGTGGCTGTACAGCCTCGTGTATCTATTTCCACCGTTTCCGCTCTTCCCCTTTGTTGCTAAAACGGATCACAAGAAGTCGGCCACAGTCATACTAGTAGCGCCTCATTGGTCTCTGAGAGCTTGGTTCTCGGATCTCCGTGGAGTTCGCGCAGGTCCAGCGTACCTCCTTCTCGCTACCGGTAGAGACAATGGTAAGAAAACAGACTTTCCTCCCGTAGCCTCAGCAATCCATGCGTCCAATTCAGGACCAAACAACTTAACCATACCAGGGCCAGCAGCTACTACGTGCAGGTATGTGAGCGGGGCGGCTAGCTTCCGCTGACGTCCCGAGGTGTTTGTCCGCTCCCCGAGTTAGCGCGGCGGCGTTTAACGGGGCGGCTATTGAGACCGCACTCTTAAGAAAATTTATACAACCATGTTACGAGCTAGGAAGCCGGTTAGGGCAGCTCATTATTACAGAATATGGCGTGCCTATATAGGTTGGTGGGAAGCTCGGAAGTTTCCGACATCATCTTTCAAATTATTCCGTCTTTTGTTGTTTCTACAGACGAGGTTAGATGGAGGACTGCGTTTATCTACACTAAAGGTGCAGGTATCTGCTTTGTCAATTTAATTTCACAAACGTTTGGCTCTATTGCCGTCTGTACACCGTTTTCTGCAGGGTGTCCTCAGAGTACAGCCTCCATTCATTCCACCTACAGCGCCATGGGGCTTGAAGCTGGTTTTAGATTTCTTACAGTCTTAATATTTTGAACCCTTGCAACAAGTGAATATTAAGTATTTCACTTGGAAAACTATTTTTCTTCTAGCCCTAACTTCGGCAAGTCGTGTTTCAACTTTGGGTGCCTTGTCATGCAAGCCACCGTATTTAATGTTTCATGATGACACAGCGGATCTTCGGACCAATCCCGCCTTCTTGCCAAAAATAGTGTCATCTTTTCACATCAATTAACCAATAGTAGTTAAATCAACCAATAATAGGTCCTGTTGTTAACAGGAAATTCTGAAACTTTGGTTGTGGTACGCGCATTACGCGTTTATGTATCGAACGTCTACATTTCGTAAGACGAATACGTTGATGCGGCCAAGCTGGGTTGGCCAGCTTCTAAACAGATCTTGTTCATATAGATTAAACTGACCATACGTCAAGCTTACCTTCATGCTAGGTTACAGCTATTTTCATTAGTAACAGCTCATTCCACACGTTCTGTGGGAACTTCATGGGCAGCTGGTCGTGGGCCTTCTACGACGCAGTTTTGCCATGCGGCTACATGGCCAGCAGTGCACACGTTGGTGCGCTTTTACAAGTTTGATACGTTGCGGCATCAGCTTCTAGCTTTGGCCGCCTAGTGTTACAGGTGCCAAACAGCTCTCCCGCCCACGGGGGAAGCTTTGGTACGTCCCAAGAGTACTCCAGTGACCCCTAGTGGATGAAAAAGAAAATAGGATTTTGGTACTTACCAGGTAAATCCTTTTCTTTGAATCCATAGGGGGCACTGGACGCCCACCCAGAGCAGTTTTACCTGGTTTTGTGGTAAGTTCAGGGGATCTTATGGTAACACATTCTCACCGACTGGTTTAAACTTTCAAGTTCTATCGGTTATAGTGTCAACTGTTTAGTTGTCAGTAACGTTAGGTGTCAACTTTATTGTTGTCCGTTATTTTATAATGTAAGTAATTCTCCATTGTTCAATTCTCTGTCGCTCCTATTCGGCTCAGTAAAAAACACTGAGGATCCAGGGAGTATGGAGGAGGGAAGTGGAGGGTTGCTCATTTAAATATTTAAATGTGCCTTCCTTTGCTACGCACCGTCCATATCCCAAGAGTACTCCAGTGCCCCCTATGGATTCAAAGAAAAGGATTTACCTGGTAAGTACCAAAATCCTATTTTTTCACACCCTGCAGTCACTTTTACGTTTCATGGCAGCCTCTGCCTAGCCAAATGTTCCTTGGAAATGTATTTTGCTTTTTTCCCCTCAGACGTGCACTAGGTGTTTGTGTAGAGTAATCAGAATCGTCATTTCAGTTTCTCTTAGGAGTCTGGGCTAAAGATTTGAATGCAAGAGAAGATTATGTGAAGCGCAGCGTGCACGGGAAACTGGCAAGTGCCACTCAGAAACAAACCGAATCTTACTTGAAGCCACTCTTCAGAAAACTGCGTAAAAAGGTGAAGCTTGTTCTTCTGTTCACATTACACATGTAGCATATACAGTGGGGCAAAAAAGTATTTGGACAGCCACCGATTGTGCAAGTTGACCCACTTAAAAGATGAGAGGTCTGTAATTTCCATCATAGGTACACTTCAACTGTGAGAGAGAGAATTTGAAAAAAAAACTAGGAAATCACATTGTATGATTTTTAAACAATTTACTTGTATATTCTTGTGGAAAATAAATATTTGGACACCTACCAAGCAGCAAGATTTTTGCCTCTCACAGACCTGTTACTTCTTCTTTAAGAAGCTATTCTATCCTCCACTCGTTACCTGTATTAATGGCACCTGTTTGAACTGGTTATCTGTATAAAAGACACCTGTCCACACCCTCAAACAGTCAGACTGCTACTTCTCCACCATGGCCAAGACCAGAGAGCTGGTCTAAGGACACCAGGGACAAAATTGTAGAGCTGCACAAGGCTGGGATTAGCTACTCGACAATAGGCAAGCAGCTTGGTGAGAAGAGATCAACTGTTGGCGCAATTATTAAAAAATGGAGGAAATACAAGATCACTGACAGTCTCCCTCGACCTGAGGCTCCATGCAAGATCTCACCTTGTGGGGTATCAAAGATCTTGAGAACGGTGAGGAATCAACCTAGAACTACACGGGGGACCTGGTCAATGACCTAAGAGAGCTGGGACCACAGTCACAAAGGTTACCATTAGTAACACACTACGTCGTCCTGGATTGAAATCCTGCAGCGCCCGAAAGGAACTTTTTGGTATAAACTCCACTCGCCGTGTGTGGAGGAAGAATGATGAATGGCATACCAAGAACACCATACCCACTGTGAAGCATGGGGGTGGAAATATCATGCAAAGGGGACAGGACGACTGATCCGTATTAAGGAGAGGATGAATGGGGCCATGTATCGTGAGATTTTGGGCAAAAGCCTCCTTCCCCCAGTAAGACCATTGAAGATGGAACGTGGCTGGGTCTTCCAGCATGAAAAAGACCCCAAACACACCACCCGGGCAACTAAGGAGTGGCTCCGTAAGAAGCATTTCAAGGTCCTGGAGTGGCCTAGCCAGTCTCCAGACCTCAATTCAATAGAAAATCTGTGGAGGGAGTTGAAAGTCCGTGTTGCCCGACGACCGCCCCAAAACATGACAGATCTAGAGAAGATCTGCATGGAAGAGTGGGCCAAAATACCTGCTTACAGTGTGTGCAAACTTGGTCAAGAACTACAGGAAACGTTTGACCTCTGTAATTGCCAACCGAGGTTATATTACAAAGTATTGAGTTAAACTTTTTGATTGTCCAAATATTTATTTTCCGCAAGAATATACAAATAAATTGTTTAAAAGTCATACAATGTGATTTCCTAGTATTTCTTTTCAGATTCTGTCTGTCACAGTTGAAGTGTACCTATGATGGAAATTACAGACCTCTCTCATCTTTTTAAGTGGGTCAACTTGCACAATCAGTTTTGCCCCACTGTAGCTAATGTCCATTGCCATACCTAGCTTCCCAAGCAGAGGTTTATTTTCCCATTGATCTATAAATGCTTAGTAAATGACAGCAGTTTTAGTACATTTTCCCCTTGGGAAGAATACTTCTACAGAACAGAATGCTGATGATGGTGGTGTATATTAAAACTGCACCATTCATTTAGAGTTCAAAAGTCACCTTTTTGCTACTACAGTAACTACATTTGTTTTCAGTACTGGTTTTTTACATTAAGCTCATTGGTTTTGTGTTTTTACAATGTGTGATGTTTGGATATAAGAGAAGTGGATTGAATAATAGGGATGACAAACATAATATACGTTGCAGCTTTTCATGCCATGACATTGCTCTGAGCACCCGCGCTGACCAGACAGCTCTTTATGCGGCAATCCATCACAGAATATTTTTAAAACGTATCAATATGACAACTTCTTTTTTTCCCCGCCCTATTTAGTTTCAAATTAAGAAGATAACCATATCAAAAACTAAAGGTGCCCACACACTGCACGATATTTTAAACGATGTGGGCGTTTCCGGCCACTCGGAATGTCACATTGTTTAAAAAGTGCAGTTTGTGGGCATGATAACGACACTGATGCTCTGACCCGCGCGGCGTTCGTCGCCTCCTCAGATCCCTTCAACATGCAGAAGGATCTGAGGAGTTGTAATTCCAGGTGATGCAGGCAGTCCTCTGTAATAATGTTATTCATAGATAAGTGAACATCCGTGCCATTAGACAGGCATGAGACTACGCATATACTGGAAGTGATAAAGCCACCACAGAATCATTTTGCCTACTGCACCCATAGCTTTACAAGACCAGCTCTATGTATTCAGCACATTTTTAAATGAATCAAGGCTTGGATTAATGCTGCTTTCTCTAACGTCCTAGTGGATGCTGGGGACTCCGTAAGGACCATGGGGAATAGACGGGCTCCGCAGTAGACTGGGCACTCTAAAGAAAGATTTAGTACTACTGGTGTGCACTGGCTCCTCCCTCTATGCCCCTCCTCCAGACCTCAGTTAGAATCTGTGCCCGGACAGAGCTGGGTGCTTTTAGTGAGCTCTCCTGAGCTTGCTAATAAGAAAGTATTTAGTTAGGTTTTTTATTTTCAGAGAGCTTCTGCTGGCAACAGACTCTCTGCTACGAGGGACTGAGGGGAGAGAAGCAAACCTACTAACTGCGGCTAGGTTGCGCTTCTTAGGCTACTGGACACCATTAGCTCCAGAGGGTTCGAACACAGGATCTTAACCTTGGTCGTCCGTTCCCGGAGCCGCGCCGCCGTCCCCCTCGCAGAGCCAGAAGTCAGAAGCCGGCAGAAGCAAGAAGACATCGAAATCGGTGGCAGAAGACTCCTGTCTTCACATGAGGTAGCGCACAGCACTGCAGCTGTGCGCCATTGCGCCCACACTACCCACACACTTCGGTCACTGTAGGGTGCAGGGCGCAGGGGGGGGCGCCATGGGCAGCAATTAGGATACCTCTTGGCAAAAAGACACATATATACAGCTGGGCACTGTATATATGTACGAGCCCCCGCCATTTTATTTACACAGACCCGGGACAGAAGCCCGCCGCTGAGGGGGCGGTGCCTTCTTCCTCAGCACTAACCAGCGCCATTTTCTCTCCACAGCTCCGCTGAGAGGAAGCTCCCCAGGCTCTCCCCTGCAGTATCAAGGTAGAAAAAGGGTAAAAAGAGAGGGGGGGCACATAAATTTAGGCGCAAATTATCATAAACAGCAGCTACTGGGTAAACACTAAGTTACTGTGTAATCCCTGGGTTATATAGCGCTGGGGTGTGTGCTGGCATACTCTCTCTCTGTCTCCCCAAAAGGCCTTGTGGGGTCCTGTCCTCAATTAGAGCATTCCCTGTGTGTGTGCGGTGTGTCGGTACGTTGTGTCGACATGTTTGACGAGGACGGTTACGTGGAGGCAGAACAAGTGCAAGTGAATGTGGTGTCGCCGCCGACACCTGATTGGATGGATATGTGGAAGGTGTTAAATGATAACGTAAGCTCCTTGCATAAAAGGTTGGATAATCAGTCAGGGTCTCAACCCATGTCTGATTCTACAGCTCAGAGGCCGTCAGGGTCTCAAAAGCGCCCACTATCCCAGTTGGTTGACACAGATGTCGACACGGATTCAGACTCTAGTGTCGATGACGATGATGCAAAGTTGCAGCCTAAAATGACTAAAGCCATCCGATACATGATTATAGCAATGAAGGATGTATTGCACATATCGGAGGAAAACCCTGTCCCTGACAAGAGGGTTTATATGTTTGGGGAGAACAAGCAAGAAGTGACTTTTCCCCCTTCACATTAATTAAATGAGTTATGTGAAAAAGCGTGGGATTCCCCTGATAGGAAAGTACTGATTTCCAAAAGATTACTTATGGCGTATCCTTTCCCGCCAACGGATAGGTTACGCTGGGAATCCTCCCCTAGGGTAGACAAAGCGTTGACACGCTTATCTAAGAAGGTGGCCCTGCCGTCACAGGATACGGCCGCCCTAAAGGATCCTGCGGATAGGAAGCAGGAAGGTATCCTGAAGTCTGTTTATACACATTCTGGTACTCTTCTGAGGCCAGCAATTACTTCGGCCTGGATGTGTAGTGCTGTAGCAGCATGGACAGATACTCTGTCTGAGGAGTTAGATACCCTGGACAGGGAGACTATTTTACTGACCCTAGGACATATCAAAGACGCTGTCCTATATATGCGGGATGCCCAGAGGGACATTTGCCTGCTGGGCTCTAGAATAAACGCAATGTCGATTTCTGCCAGAAGGGTCCTATGGACTCGGCAATGGACAGGTGATGCCGACTCTAAAAAACACATGGAGGTGTTACCTTATAAGGGTGAGGAATTGTTTGGGGACGGTCTCTCGGACCTAGTTTCCACAGCTACGGCTGGGAAGTCAAATTTCTTGCCATATATTCCCTCACAGCCAAGAAAGGCACCGTATTACCAAATGCAGTCCTTTCGTTCACAAAAAAGCAAGAAAGTCAGAGGTGCATCCTTTCTTGCCAGAGGCAGGGGTAGAGGAAAAAAGCTGCACCATGCAGCTAGTTCCCAGGAACAAAAGTCCTCCCCGGCTTCCACTAAATCCACCGCATGACGCTGGGGCTCCACAGGCGGAGCCAGGAGCGGTGGGGGCGCGTCTCCGAAATTTCAGCCACCAGTGGGTTTGCTCACGGGTGGATCCTTGGGCTATACAAATTGTGTCTCAGGGATACAAGCTGGAATTCGAGGTGACGCCCCCTCACCGTTACCTAAAATCGGCCTTGCCAGCTTCCCCCATGGAAAGGGAGGTAATGTTGGCAGCAATTCACAAGCTATATCTCCAGCAGGTGGTAGTGAAGGTTCCTTCAACAGGGAAGGGGTTACTATTCCACCATGTTTGTGGTACCGAAACCGGACGGTTCGGTCAGACCCATTTTGAATTTAAAATCCCTGAATATTTATCTGAAGAAATTCAAGTTCAAGATGGAATCGCTCAGAGCGGTCATTGCAAGCCTGGAGGAAGGGGATTTTATGGTGTCTCTGGACATCAAGGATGCGTACTTGCATGTCCCCATTTATCCACCTCATCAGGAGTACCTCAGGTTTGTGGTACAGGACTGTCATTACCAATTACAGACGTTGCCGTTTGGCCTGTCCACGGCACCGAGAATATTTACCAAGGTGATGGCGGAAATGATGGTGCTCCTTCGGAAGCAAGGGGTTACAATTATCCCATACTTGGACGATCTCCTCATAAAGGCGAGGTCCAGGGAGCGGTTGCTGATCAGCGTAGCACACTCTCAGGAAGTGTTGCGATAGCACGGCTGGATTCTGAATATTCCAAAGTCGCAGCTGATTCCTACGACGCGTGGGCATGATTCTGGACACAAACCAGAAAAAGGTGTTTCTCCCGGAGGAGAAGGCTCAGGAGCTCGTGACTCTGGTCAGAGACCTCCTAAAACCAAAACAGGTATCGGTGCATCACTGCACGCGAGTCCTGGGAAAGATGGTGGCGTCATACGAAGCCATTCCCTTCGGCAGGTTCCATGCGAGGATCTTTCAGTGGGATCTTTTGGACCAATGGTCCGGATCGCATCTTCAGATGCATCGGCTGATCACCCTGTCCCCCAGGGCCAGGGTGTCTCTTCTGTGGTGGCTGCAAAGTGCTCACCTCCTCGAGGGCCGCAGGTTCAGCATACAGGACTGGGTCCTGGTGACCACGGATGCAAGCCTCCGAGGATGGGGGGCAGTCACTCAGGGAAGAAACTTCCAGGGGCTGTGGTCAAGTCAGGAGACTTGTCTGCACATCAATATCCTGGAACTAAGGGCCATATACAACGCCCTAAGTCAAGCGGAGCCTCTGCTTCGAAACCAACCAGTGCTGATTCAGTCAGACAACATCACTGCAGTGGCCCATGTAAACCGCCAGGGCGGCACAAGAAGCAGGGTGGCAATGGCAGAAGCCACCAGGATTCTTCGTTGGGCGGAGAATCACGTACTAGCACTGTCAGCAGTGTTCATTCCGGGAGTGGACAACTGGGAAGCAGACTTCCTCAGCAGACACGATCTTCACCCGGGAGAGTGGGGACTTCATCAAGAAGTCTTCACGCAGATTGCAAATCGATGGGAACTGCCACAGGTGGACATGATGGCGTCCCATCTCAACAAAAAGCTAAAAAGGTATTGCGCCAGGTCAAGGGACCCTCAGGCGATAGCTGTGGACGCACTAGTAACACCGTGGGTGTTCCAGTCGGTCTATATGTTTCTCCCTCTTCCTCTCATACCAAAGGTGCTGAGAATTGTAAGAAAAAGAGGAGTGAGAACAATACTCATTGTTCCGGATTGGCCAAGAAGGACTTGGTACCCGGAATTGCAAGAAATGCTCACAGAGGACCCATGGCCTCTGCCTCTCAGACAGGACCTGTTGCAACAAGGGCCCTGTCTGTTCCAAGACTTATCGCGGCTGCGTTTAACGGCATGGCGGTTGAACGCCGGATCCTAGCGGAAAAAGGCATTCCAGATGAAGTTATTCCTACGCTGATAAAGGCTAGGAAGGACGTGACCGCAAAGCATTATAACCGTATATGGCGAAAATATGTTGCTTAGTGTGAGGCCAGGAAGGCCCCTACAGAGGAATTCCAGCTGGGTCGATTCCTGCACTTCCTACAGTCAGGAGTGACTATGGGCCTAAAATTAGGGTCCATAAAGGTCCAGATTTCGGCCCTATCCATTTTCTTTCAAAAAGAACTGGCTTCACTGCCTGAGGTTCAGACGTTTGTTAAGGGAGTGCTGCATATTCAGCCCCCTTTTGTGCCACCAGATCTTGGGATCTTAACGTGGTGTTGAGTTTCCTTAAATCCCACTGGTTTGAGCCACTTAAGACCGTGGAGCTAAAGTATCTCACTTGGAAAGTGGTCATGCTGTTGGCCTTAGCTTCGGCTAGGCGTGTGTCAGAATTGGCGGCTTTGTCATGTAAAAGCCCCTATCTGGTTTTCCATATGGATAGGGCAGAATTGCGGACTCGTCCGCAATTTCTGCCGAAGGTGGTGTCATCCTTTCATTTGAACCAACCTATTGTGGTGCCTGCGGCTACTTGTGACTTGGAGGATTCCAAGTTGCTTGACGTAGTCCGGGCTTTGAAGATTTGTGACCAGAACGGCTGGAGTCAGGAAGACTGACTCGCTGTTTGTCCTGTATGCATCCAACAAGCTGGGTGCTCCTGCTTCAAAGCAAACTATTGCTCGCTGGATCTGTGGCACGATTCAGCAGGCTCATTCTGCGGCTGGATTGCCGCATCCAAAATCAGTGAAGGCCCATTCCACAAGAAAGGTGGGCTCTTCTTGGGAGGCTGCCCGAGGGGTCTCGGCATTACAGCTTTGCCGAGCTGCTACTTGGTCGGGTTCAAACACATTGGCAAAATTCAACAAGTTTGATACCCTGGCTGAGGAGGACCTTGTGTTTGCCCATTCGGTGCTGCAGAGTCATCCGCACTCTCCCGCCCGTTTGGGAGCTTTGGTATAATCCCCATGGTCCTTACGGAGTCCCCAGCATCCACTAGGACGTTAGAGAAAATAAGATTTTACTCACCGGTAAATCTATTTCTCGTAGTCCGTAGTGGATGCTGGGCGCCCGTCCCAAGTGCGGACTTTCTGCAATACGTGTATATAGTTATTGCTTACTAAAGGGTTATGTTATGTGGCATCAGTTGAGTGATGCTTGTTTGTTGTTCATACTGTTAACTGGGTATGTTATCACAAGTTGTACGGTGTGATTGGTGTGGCTGGTAAGAGTCTTACCCTGGATTCCAAAAATCCTTTCCTTGTACTGTCAGCTCTTCCGGGCACAGTTTCCTTAACTGAGGTCTGGAGGAGGGGCATAGAGGGAGGAGCCAGTGCACACCAGGTAGTACTAAATCTTTCTTTAGAGTGCCCAGTCTCCTGCGGAGCCCGTCTATTCCCCATGGTCCTTACGGAGTCCCCAGCATCCACTACGGACTACGAGAAATAGATTTACCGGTGAGTAAAATCTTATTTTCCATTAGCTAGTCAGTGACTTGCAGTGAGAAGCTGTTGTTCTTGTACATTCATTTCTGATCCCCCAAGTAAAATACAAAGTTTAGAGCTGAGGACAATATCTTTATGTATTGTTCATTGTATAAGGTTGAAGCTATCTTGCCATGCGTATATATGAAAACTCGGACTCGATGTACGAATGTTCCTAAAACTGCTTTCTATTGTAGTATTTTACAGCATTGAGGTGAGGGCTGTAAATTGGCCTGGCTTTATTGACTAAAATTAGCTCTGAGGGGAAACGCGCCATTACAGGGGGCGGAGCTTCTTCCTCAGGCAGCCAGCACACTGTTCAGCGCCATTTTCTCCCACCTGCTGCAGGGGAAGAACCGCTGATCCTCCTCTTCACTTCTGAATCAAGTATCAGGGTGCAAAAAGGGGGGGGGGTGTAATTTGGGTGCTCAGTCATATTATTGGCATTATATAAGCGCTTAAGGTCTCTGTGTACAAAGTACATGAAAAAGGGATTTTTTTCCTTGGCGCTGAGTTGTGAGCTGGCAAATCCTGTTCTGTGTCTTTCTAACAGATTTTACTGTGGGTATGTCCCCAATAAGCCCCAGAGTGTCTGTGGTGTGATTGTGCACGTGTGTGGCATGTCTGAGGCAGGGAGCTCTTCCCCTGAGGGAGCCATTTTAGGGACGCAGAGTTGTAATGTGGTGGCGCTGCCGTCGCTCCACGAGCCTGAATGGGTGAAAGAATTACGTGATAGTGTGAATCATATCAGTAAGAGATTGGATAAGTCTGAGTCTCATGCAGAAAACTGGAGAAAATACGTGGAAGATGTGATTTTTAATAGTTCTGCCTTTTCATCCACAGGGGACCCCTCGGGTTCACAAAAAAGATCTTTTGCACAAGTAGTACAAACTGATACCGACACGGACTCTGATTCCTGTGTCGACACTAGTAATTCCAGGGGAATAGATCCAAAGTTAGCAAAAAACATTCAATACATGATTGTTGCTATAAAGGAGGTGTTAGAAGTTATGGAGCCTCCTCCTTTACCACAGGAGAAGGCTTACTTTAATAAAGAGAAAAAAATTAATGTAACTTTCCCTCCATCTCATGAGCTGAACAGTCTCTTTGAGGGAGTCTGGACAAACCCTGAAAAGAAATTTCAGATTCCCAAAAGAATTCAAGCAGCTTACCCTTTCCCTGCAGAGGACAGGAAAAGGTGGGAGTCACCCCCCATTTTAGACAGTGCCCTGTCACGGTTAACAAAAAAGGTGATTCTCCCTGCGCCTGGGACGGCTTCACTAAAGGAGCTGGCAGACCGCAAGTTAGAGACTACGTTGAAATCTATTTATGTGACCAATGGGACATTACTCAGGCCTATCATTGCCTGTGTGTGGGTGAGCAGTGCTATTGAAAAGTGGTCAGAAAACTTGTCATCAGACATTGACGCAATAGATAGAGACGAGATACTCCTACCGTTGGATCATAACAAGGACACTGCCGCATACATGCTGGAAACCATGAAAGATATTGGTCTCTTGGGATCAAGAGCCGCTACCATGGCGATCTCAGCACGTAGGGCGTTGTGGATTCGCCAATGGAATGCTGACACAGATTCCAAAAGGAATATGGAGGCTCTCCCGTATAAAGGCGAGGCCTTGTTTGTAGATGGGCTGGATGCCTTATTTTTTGCGGCTACCGCAGGTAAATCGACATTTTTGAATAATGCTCCTGCGCTGGCGAAAAAGACGCATCACTCTCAGATGCAGTCCTTTCGGCCCAATAAATACAAAAAGGGAAAAGGTTCCCCTTTCTTTGCGGGTAAAGGAAGGGGAAAAGAAAAAAAATCCACAGCGTCTCCTGGATCACAGGAGCAGAACTCAACCTCTGCTTCTGCCAAATATTCAGCATGACGCTGGGGCTCCCTTGCGGGAGTCCACTCAAGTGGGGGCACGTCTGAAAGTCTTCAGTCAGATTTGGGTTCAATCTGGCCCGGACCCGTGGGTCTTACATATAGTGTCCCACAGGTACAAGCTAGAGTTTCAAGACATTCCCCCATGCCGATTTTTCAAATTGGCCTTACCAGCTTCTATCCCAGACAGGGAAGTGGTATCAGCAGCAATACAAAAATTGTGTCAGGATCAAGTGATTGTCCTGGTTCCCTTGGTCAGACCGATTCTAAATCTGAAAACACTGAATCTCTAACTGCAAAGGTTCAAATTCAAGATGGAATCTCTGAGGGCAGCGATTTCCAGTCTGGAGGAAAGGGACTTCATGGTGTCAGTGGACATAAAAGATGCCTACTTACATGTTCCTATCTATCCTCCACATCAAGCTTATCTGAGATTTGCAGTGCAGGATTGTCATTACCAGTTTCAGACGTTGCCGTTCGGACTCTCCACGGCACCGAGGGTGTTCACCAAGGTGATGGCAGAGATGATGGTCCTCCTTCAACAGCAAGGAGTCAGTATAATTCCTTACCTGGACGATCTCCTGATAAAAGTGAGGTCCAGGGAAAGGTTGGTGCAGAACATTGCACTCTCCCTGACAGTACTTCAACAACATGGTTGGATCATAAATTTTCCAAAGTCACAGTTGGAACCGACGACAAGATTATCGTTTCTGGGGATGATACTGGACACAGAAGTACAGAGGGTATTTCTTCCAGTAGAAAAGGCTCTGGAAATCCAGAGACTGGTCAAACAAATTCTGAAACCAACAAGAGTGTCGATTCATCAATGCATTCGGTTGTTGGGGAAGATGGTAGCGGCCTACGAGGCCATACAGTTTGGCCGATTCCATGCCAGAGTATTCCAGTGGGACCTTTTGGACAAGTGGTCCGGATCCCATCTACACATGCATCAGAGGATAACCCTGTCATCCAAAGCCAGAATTTTGCTCCTGTGGTGGCTGCACAGTTCTCACCTCCTGGAAGGACGCAGGTTCGGGATTCAGGACTGGGTCCTAGTAACCACGGACGCAAGTCTCCGAGGCTGGGGAGTAGTCACACTGGGGAATAGCTTCCAATGAAGATGGTCAAGTCAAGAAGCCTGTCTTCACATAAACGTTCTGGAGTTGAGAGCCATTTACAACGGCCTTCTACAAGCGGTGCATCTTCTTCAAGATCAACCCATACAGATCCAGTCGGACAATGTAACAGCAGTAGCGTACATAAACCGTCAGGGCGGGACGAAAAGCAGAGTGGCAATGGCAGAGGTGACAAAGATCCTCCTCTGGGCAGAAAGACATGCAAGAGCTCTGTCGGCAATTTTCATTCCAGGAGTGGACAACTATAATATATATTATATAATATAATATGTGTCTTGGTGTGAAACCAAGAAGGCTCCAACGGAAGAGTTTCAGTTAGGACGTTTTCTCCATTTTCTCTTACGTCCTAGAGGATGCTGGGGACTCAGTAAGGACCATGGGGATAGACGGGCTCCGCAGGAGACATGGGCACTAAAAAGAACTTTAGATATGGGTGTGCACTGGCTCCTCCCTCTATGCCCCTCCTGCAGACCTCAGTTTGATACTGTGCCCAGAGGAGACTGGGTGCATTACAGGGAGCTCTCCTGACTTTCTCTGAAAGAAAGTATTTTGTTAGGTTTTTTATATTTTCAGGGAGCCTGCTGGCAACAGGCTCCCTGCATCGTGGGACTGAGGGGAGAGAAGCAGACCTACTTAAATACTAGGCTCTGCTACTTAGGCTACTGGACACCATTCGCTCCAGAGGGAGTCGGAACGCAGGTCTCTCCTTGCAGTTCGTCCCGGAGCCGCGCCACCGTCCTCCTCACAGAGCCGGAAGATAGAAGCCGGTGAGTATATGAAGAAAGAAGACTTCAAAGCCGGCAGAAGACTTCGGCTCTTCACTGAAGTAACGCTGCGCGCCATTGCTCCCACACAACACACGCACGGCAGGCGGGTGGGGGGCACATAATTTGGCGCAGTGTTTTTTATATTTATATATATATATATATATATATATATATATATATATATATATATATATATATATATATATATATAACTGAAAAAAAGAGGCGGCACTCGGAGACTTTAGAGTACAAAAGTGTATTCAGCAGAGAAACCAACGTTTCGGGGTCAGTTGTACCCCTTTGTCAAGGTGAATGATAAGTGTACAATGCATTTAACGTACCTTAAATAGAGAAGCAACCCTCCGTGATTACCGCTAGCCTGGCCGCGCTGAGACCCGCGTCATTTCCGGGAATTGGTGACTGACGTCAGCAAGTACTTTAACGGTCGTCGTGGCAACCTAGGACGCGGTCCGTCCTCTCTGTTTACTTCCGGTGAACAGGTTTTACAAGGTCGCGTCTGGTTGCCGTGGTGACCAGACGTACCAGGCGGCCGGGCTGCGGTGCTGTGTAAAAGAACAGAAATAAGAAAATAGGTGACCAGTGTTAGTGTATTAATAAAACAGTACCCTATCACCACTAGTAGAGCCAGCCTTACATGGAATCTCCACAAATATTAGCTGCAATGGGTAATACTCAACACTTGTATTGTAGACCTTGCTGCTGGACTAAAGAGGGGGGCTGCAGTGCCACCAATCAGCTAGGGGGAGAGAGCAAGAGGAGAGGGCCGGTCTGGGTCACTGGCTACCCACTGATAATCTGTGGGGACCCTTAATGGGTAATAACCAAAGGAAACGTGGGACAAACATTAGTTATAACTTGGATGAAATAAATGTGCAGTCAAATAAAGCTGTGGAGATAACTCTAGGCCAAAGCGTAGAAGAATATACATAAACAGCAAAGTTGTAACAAGGGGAGAGAGTATTAGTAGTGACATTAGAAGATGTTAAAGCTCAATTTCTCGTTGAGGCCATTTGGACTAGTGGTCCCCAACTTAAAGATCCACCGGGTTTCCAATTGTAGTAATTTTCCATCCCTGTCGCCTCCTCTAATACATTTGGGGACATGATCAATGATCAGATAACGCAAATCCTTCATGGAATGTCCAGCTGCTGCGAAGTGTCTTGCTACTGGTTGATCTGATTCTTTACCTTGTAGTGCCTGCTTGATGGCCGAACGATGGAGAGCCATCCTTTCCCGGAAGGATTTGATGGATTTACCCACATAATGGAAATTACAGGGACATTTGATAATATAAATAATATGGGTTGTAGTGCATGTTAGAACATATTTAATGTTGAAGATCCGTTCGCTATGAGGATGCTTAAAATTGTGGCTCGTGATCATGTACTCACATGTCGTGCATTTTATGCATTTATAGCAGCCTTTTCTCTTTTCTAGAAAAGCTCCTTGTGGTCGACTGCGTCTATTGGCTTCAGATTGAAAACCGGTCACATCCGAGTGGACTACTCTATCTTTTATATTCCTGCCCCGTTGGTAGCAGACCATAGGTCTTTTGCTACACAGAGAATGGAGGGCTTGGTCCGTAGCCACCAGTGGCCATAGGGCTTTAGTGGCCCTCTGAACCACCGGGCTGGACGTGTTGTATTTGGTCGGAAAGATGATAACTGGTTTCTGCACTGGATTCTTAGGGGTTAACAGAGCTTCCCTGGGGATCTGCATTACTTCTTCTTTGTGCTTCAATAGCAGTTGATAGTCATATCCCCTTTCCAGGAATTTCGTAACCATGCAGTCTAATTCTTGTTCTAGAGTATGGCGGTCGCTGGTAATCCGTGACACTCTGATCATCTGAGATCGGGGTAATCCCTCTTTTAAAGCCTTAGGGTGGTGACTACTCGCCTTGAGCAGGGTGTTCCTGTCGGTGGGTTTACAGAATAGACTTGTATGTAAGGTTCCATCACGTATAGTGACTTGAACATCAAGATAATTCAAGGTTGTTGTGTGTGTCTGGTAGGTGTACTTGATGCTTGAGGCCCTGGAGTTGATCGAAGACATCAATGTATTGAATTGGTCCTCACCCCCTGTCCACAAGATAAAGAGATCATCTATGTATCGTGTGAACAGGAGGATATGGTCAGCAACAGCCTTGTCTTTAAAAAATGACTCAAGCTCCTCCTTAAACATAAAGATGTTGGCGAACGAGGGGGAGACGTTGCTCCCCATCGCGCACCCTGTCTTCTGGCGGTAAAACTTGCCGTTAAAAAGAAAGTAGTTTTTCTCCAGAGTCATACGCAGGAGGGTCAAGAATAGGATACGGTCAATAGATTCCATCCTCTCTTCTATTAAGAATTCCTCCATAGCTGCTAAACCTGCCTCGTGCGGAATACTGGTGTATAAACTCACCACGTCGACTACACAGATCAGGGTGTTGTCTGGAACCTGCTTGATTTCACCCAACCGGTTAATAAAGCTTGTAGTGTCCTTGATAAAGTGCTGGTGCTTGAGAATAAGGGGTTGCAGAATGCTATCTAGAAAAACAGACACCGGTTGAAAGATAGAGTCCCGGGCTGCTATAATGGGCCTTCCCGGCGGGGACTGAGGGTTTTTATGTACTTTTGGTACAGTGAAGAAGATAGGGACCAGTGGATGTTCTTGTTTTAATGCTACGCACATCCTGGGGGTGATCTTGCTGGCCGCTTTAGCTTGATCTAGAACGGAAAAGAGTTCCTTTTGGTATTCAGCAGTCGGGTCATACGGGAGTTCCTCGTAGGTGGTTGCCTCAGCTAGTTGGCTATATATCTCTTCAAGGTAGTACTCCAAGTCAAGTACCACCACTCCTCCCCCTTTATCCGCTGGGCGGATCACTATATCTCGACAGTCCCCCAACGTTTTTAGGGCATCCCATTCTGCTTTCGATAGGTTGCAATGTGCTTTGGGTAGCTTTGGAGCTTCATTGTACCTTTTAACTGAGTCTCCCAGCAGTCTTGTGAATGCTCTAATAGATGCATTGGTGGAGACCGGATCGAAAGAGGATTTTGAACGTTGGTTCAGAAAGTTTTGGTGAATGACATCTAGCGAAGAGGGGGAGGGGAGCTCCTTCACGGTGGCCTGGAAAAATTCCTGGCGTCTCAGTTTACGAGAAAATTGATGTAATTCAATGTGCCAGTTAAAGTCATTGAAGGGGTTGGTGGGGACAAAAGACAATCCTTTTTCCAACACCGCTTGTTCCACCTCTGAGAGGTTCCTGTGTGACAGGTTGTAGACTAAGGTTTTTTGTTTACGGAGGCTCCTCTGGTTCCGTGCGTTTTGGCCACCCCTGCGGGTGGACGTCCTCTTCTTCCTTTTTCTGTCGATGTGTCCGGTGCCGTCCCTAAAGGGACCGTCCTCCGTTGGGATGGTCCTTCTGAGTCTACCGGGCCAAAGTCGCTGTCACTGTTTGATGTACCAGGTGCACTCTGCTGTGCCTCCCTCCTCTTACGCCAACTCTGTTTGTTCCGGGAATTGTATGGTTTTGCATTCGCTGAATTATCCCCCATCAGCCATCTGTATACTCGATTGGAATCGTAGTCCTCCTTTACTATTAGTTGTTTGTTTCGCTTAAACTTGACTAGATCGCTTCTGTATTTGTCGACTTGATGCTGCAATTTGATCACCCAGTCTTGATTGAGATCATTCTGCAGTTCAGTCTTGTGGGTCTTTTCTATGGTAGAAATTTTTCCCCGGGTGATGCCCAATTCCTTGCCCGCTTCCTCCACCACCAAAAGCATAAGATCTAAACTGCATTTGTTTAAAATCCCGACCCATTTTCTGCAAAAGTCGGGATTAAACCGTCCTATGGTGGGGACGTTTCTGATGCGGAATCCTCTGGGCACCATTTTTTGTCGATGGTAATCTGAGAGGGAGATTCCATGTAGCAGGAAATCGATCTCCCTTCTCTTAAGCTTAAGTAGCTGGTGGTAGAGATCCTCTATGTTTCCTGAGGACTCCTCTGGATTAAGATGCTCCTTAAAACGTAAACGCTCTGCGTCGTCATCAGTATAGCTAAAGGATTCTCCTATTGTGGAGAACATGCCTTTGCATCCAGGTGAGTCATCTGTATCGCCCAGCTCCATGTGGGTAAGGTGCTGTGTGTTAAAGGTGAACGTGCCGTTTAAAGTGCCGTGTGTCCAAAGTGCTGCAGTGCAAAGTGCAGTGTATCCACTCCTGACGGAAGGATGACCTCTGCTATCGAGGTCTGGACAGAGTGCGGGGGTTGCCTTGTCCCAAGCTGATACTCCAACCAGTGTTAGTGGTCCAGTATCAATTGCATATGTTCCCCACGGACCGGCACTCCCTCCTCCGATTAGATAAAATGGCTCCGGTGCCCTCCAGAGAGATCCACATAAACTGAAAAAAAGAGGCGGCACTCGGAGACTTTAGAGTACAAAAGTGTATTCAGCAGAGAAACCAACGTTTCGGGGTCAGTTGTACCCCTTTGTCAAGGTGAATGATAAGTGTACAATGCATTTAACGTACCTTAAATAGAGAAGCAACCCTCCGTGATTACCGCTAGCCTGGCCGCGCTGAGACCCGCGTCATTTCCGGGAATTGGTGACTGACGTCAGCAAGTACTTTAACGGTCGTCGTGGCAACCTAGGACGCGGTCCGTCCTCTCTGTTTACTTCCGGTGAACAGGTTTTACAAGGTCGCGTCTGGTTGCCGTGGTGACCAGACGTACCAGGCGGCCGGGCTGCGGTGCTGTGTAAAAGAACAGAAATAAGAAAATAGGTGACCAGTGTTAGTGTATTAATAAAACAGTACCCTATCACCACTAGTAGAGCCAGCCTTACATGGAATCTCCACAAATATTAGCTGCAATGGGTAATACTCAACACTTGTATTGTAGACCTTGCTGCTGGACTAAAGAGGGGGACCGTCCTCCGTTGGGATGATCCTTCTGAGTCTACCGGGCCAAAGTCGCTGTCACTGTTTGATGTACCAGGTGCACTCTGCTGTGCCTCCCTCCTCTTACGCCAACTCTGTTAGTTCCGGGAATTGTATGGTTTTGCATTCGCTGAATTATCCCCCATCAGCCATCTGTATACTCGATTGGAATCGTAGTCCTCCTTTACTATTAGTTGTTTGTTTCGCTTAAACTTGACTAGATCGCTTCTGTATTTGTCGACTTGATGCTGCAATTTGATCACCCAGTCTTGATTGAGATCATTCTGCAGTTCAGTCTTGTGGGTCTTTTCTATGGTAGAAATTTTTCCCCGGGTGATGCCCAATTCCTTGCCCGCTTCCTCCACCACCAAAAGCATAAGATCTAAACTGCATTTGTTTAAAATCCCGACCCATTTTCTGCAAAAGTCGGGATTAAACCGTCCTATGGTGGGGACGTTTCTGATGCGGAATCCTCTGGGCACAATTTTTTGTCGATGGTAATCTCCACAGCTTTATTTGACTGCACATTTATTTCATCCAAGTTATAACTAATGTTTGTCCCACGTTTCCTTTGGTTATTACCCATTAAGGGTCCCCACAGATTATCAGTGGGTAGCCAGTGACCCAGACCGGCCCTCTCCTCTTGCTCTCTCCCCCTAGCTGATTGGTGGCACTGCAGCCCCCCTCTTTAGTCCAGCAGCAAGGTCTACAATACAAGTGTTGAGTATTACCCATTGCAGCTAATATTTGTGGAGATTCCATGTAAGGCTGGCTCTACTAGTGGTGATAGGGTACTGTTTTATTAATACACTAACACTGGTCACCTATTTTCTTATTTCTGTTCTTTTACACAGCACCGCAGCCCGGCCGCCTGGTACGTCTGGTCACCACGGCAACCAGACGCGACCTTGTAAAACCTGTTCACCGGAAGTAAACAGAGAGGACGGACCGCGTCCTAGGTTGCCACGACGACCGTTAAAGTACTTGCTGACGTCAGTCACCAATTCCCGGAAATGACGCGGGTCTCAGCGCGGCCAGGCTAGCGGTAATCACGGAGGGTTGCTTCTCTATTTAAGGTACGTTAAATGCATTGTACACTTATCATTCACCTTGACAAAGGGATACAACTGACCCCGAAACGTTGGTTTCTCTGCTGAATACACTTTTGTACTCTAAAGTCTCCGAGTGCCGCCTCTTTTTTTCAGTTTATGTGGATCTCTCTGGAGGGCACCGGAGCCATTTTATCTAATTGGAGGAGGGAGTGCCGGTCCGTGGGGAACATATATATATATATATATATATATATATATATATATATATATATATATATATATATATATATATATATAAATAATTGTAAAAAGCGCTACCTGGGTAATTTGTCTCCTTGGGTCTTTGGCGCTGGGTGTGTGCTGGCATACTCTCTCTGTCTCTCCAAAGGGCCTTGTGGGGGAACGGTCTGCTGATATAGATTCGCTGGATAAGGAAACCATTTTATTGACCCTGGGTCATATTAAAGATGCTGTCCTGTATATGAGAGATGCTCAGAGAGACATTGGCCTACTTTGTTCCAGGGCCAACGCTATGCCGATTTCGGCTAGGCGAGCCCTATGGACCCGAGAATGGACGGGCGATGCCGACTCGAAGAGGCATATGGAGGTTTTACCTTACAAGGGTGAGGAATTATTTGGGGAAGTTCTCACGGACCTAGTTTCCACGGCTACGGCAGGTAAATCAACTTTTTTGCCTTATGTTTCCTCACAGCCTAAGAAAACGCCACATTATCAGATGCAGTCCTTTCGTTCGCATAAACCCAAGAGAGTGCAGGGATCTTCCTTTCTTGCCAGTGGTAAGGGCAAGGGGAAAAAGCTGCCAGCCACAGCTAGTTCCAAGGAGCAGAAGTCCTCCCCGTCCTCTACAAAATCCACCGCATGACGCTGGGGCTCCGCTGAGGGAGTCCGCCCCAGTGGGGGCAAGTCTTCGACTTTTCAGCCACATCTGGGTTCAATCACAGGTGGATCCCTGGGTAATAGAAATTGTTTCCCAGGGTTACAAGCTGGAATTCGAAGAGGTGCCTCCTCGCCGGTTTTTCAAATCGGCCCTGCCGGCTTCTCCCCCAGAGAGGGAGATAGTGTTAAAAGCTATTCAAAAATTGTGTCTTCAACAAGTGGTGGTCAAAGTCCCCCTGCTGCAGCAGGGGATGGGGTATTACTCAACCCTGTTTGTAGTCCCGAAACCGGATGGTTCGGTCAGGCCCATTTTGAATTTAAAATACTCAAGTTCAAGATGGAGTCGCTCAGAGCGGTCATCGCCAGCCTGGAAGGGGGGGATTATATGGTGTCCCTGGACATAAAGGATGAATACCTTCATGTCCCCATATATCCGCCTCATCAGGCGTTCCTGAGGTTTGCTGTACAGCATTGTCATTACCAATTTCAGACGTTGCCGTTTGGGCTTTC
The DNA here is from genome assembly GCF_028390025.1 of Pseudophryne corroboree. Classification (NCBI taxonomy): domain Eukaryota; kingdom Metazoa; phylum Chordata; class Amphibia; order Anura; family Myobatrachidae; genus Pseudophryne; species Pseudophryne corroboree. Next base: position 406,553,936 of record NC_086449.1, read on the forward strand.
CACGGCCCCGAGGATTTTCACCAAGGTAATGGCGGAAATGATGGCGCTCCTGCGCAAGCAGGGTGTCACAATTATCCCGTACTTGGACGATCTCTTAATAAAAGCGAGATCGAGAGAACAGTTGCTGAACAGCGTATCACTCTCCCTGAGGGTGTTGCAACAGCACGGCTGGATTCTCAATATCCCGAAGTCACAGTTGATTCCAACGACTCGTTTGCCCTTCTTAGGCATGATTCTGGATACAGACCAGAAAAGGGTTTATCTTCCGATGGAAAAGGCCCAAGAACTCATGTCTTTGGTCAGGGAACTATTGAAGCCAATGAGGGTGTCGGTGCATCACTGCACTCAAGTTCTGGGAAAGATGGTGGCGACTTACGAGGCCATTCCATTTGGCAGGTTCCATGCGAGAACTTTTCAATGGGACCTTCTGGACAAGTGGTCCGGGTCACATCTACAGATTCATCAGATGATCACCCTGTCCCCCAGGGCCAGGGTATCTCTCCTGTGGTGGCTGCAGAGTGCTCACCTTCTGGAGGGTCGCAGGTTCGACATTCAGGACTGGGTTCTGGTAACCACGGACGCGAGCCTCCGAGGTTGGGGTGCAGTCACACAGGGAAGAAACTTCCAGGGTCTCTGGTCAAGCCAGGAGGCTTATCTTCACATCAACATACTGGAGTTGAGGGCCATATACAACGCCCTTCGACAAGTGGAAAATTTGCTTCGCGACCTACCGGTTCTGATCCAGTCAGACAACATCACCGCAGTGGCGCATGTAAACCGCCAAGGCGGAACAAAAAGCAGAGTGGCAATGGCGGAAGCCACCAGGATTCTTCGCTGGGCGGAAAGTCATGTAAGCGCCCTGACAGCAGTCTTCATTCCGGGAGTGGACAACTGGGAAGCAGACTTCCTCAGCAGACACGATCTACATCCAGGTGAGTGGAGACTTCATCAGGAAGTCTTTGCAGAGATTGCAAGTCGTGGGGACTGCCCCAGATAGACATGATGGCATCACGCCTCTACAAGAAACTACCGAAGTATTGCGCCAGGTCAAGGGACCCTCAGGCAGTGGCGGTGGACACCCTGGTGAAACCATGGGTGTTTCAGTCGGTCTATGTGTTCCCTCCTCTTCCGCTCATCTCAAAGATATTGAGAATCATAAAACGAAGAGGAGTACAGGCAATTCTCATTGTTCCAGATTGGCCGCGAAGGGCCTGGTATCCGGATCTGCAGGAAATGCTCACAGAAGATCCGTGGCCTCTTCCTCTCAGAGAGGACCTGTTACAGCAGGGGCCCTGTCTGTTCCAAGACTTACCGCGGCTACGTTTGACGGCATGGCGGTTGAACGCCGGATCCTAGCGGAAAAGGGCATTCCGGATGAGGTCATTCCTACTCTGATAAAGGCTAGGAAAGACGTGACAGCGAAACATTATCACCGTATATGGAGAAAGTACGTATCTTGGTGTGAGTCCAGGAATGCTCCTCCGGAAGAATTCTATTTGGGCCGTTTCCTTCACTTCCTACAAACGGGAGTGAATTTGGGCCTAAAATTAGGCTCCATTAAGGTTAAGATTTCGGCCCTATCCATTTTCTTTCAGAAGAAATTGGCTTCTCTCCCAGAAGTCCAGACTTTTGTGAAGGGAGTGCTGCATATCCAGCCTCCTTTTGTACCTCCAGTGGCACCCTGGGACCTTAACGTGGTGTTGCGGTTCCTTAAGTCTCACTGGTTTTGAGCCACTTAAAACGGTGGAATTAAAATATCTCACTTGGAAAGTGGTCATGTTGTTGGCCTTGGCATCGGCAAGGCGAGTGTCCGAGTTGGCGGCAGAGGCACTGTTTGTCCTGTATGCAGCCGACAAGGTTGGCGCTCCTGCTTCGAAGCAGACTATTGTTCGCTGGATCTGTAACACGATTCAGCAGGCTCATTCTACGGCTGGATTGCCGTTACTAAATTCTGTAAAGGCCCATTCCACTAGGAAGGTGGGCTCTTCTTGGGCGGCTGCCCGAGGTGTCTCGGCTTTACAGCTGTGCCGAGCTGCTACTTGGTCGGGTTCAAACACCTTTGCGAAGTTCTACAAGTTTGATACCCTGGCTGATGAGGACCTCATGTTTGCTCAATCGGTGCTGCAGAGTCATCCGCACTCTCCCGCCCGTTTTGGAGCTTTGGTATAATCCACATGGTCCTTACGGAGTCCCCAGCATCCTCTAGGACGTAAGAGAAAATAAGATTTTAAACCTACCGGTAAATCTTTTTCTCCTAGTCCGTAGAGGATGCTGGGCGCCCGTCCCAGTGCGGACTACATCTGCAAGACTTGTATATAGTTTTTGCTTACTTAAGGGTTATGTTACAGTTTTGATCAGTCTCGGACTGATGCTGTTTGGTTTCATGCTGTTAACTGGTTCGTATATTCCATGTTATACGGTGTGGATGGTGTGGGCTGGTATGAATCTTGCCCTTAGATTAACAAAAATCCTTTCCTCGTACTGTCCGTCTCCTCTGGGCACAGTTTCTCTAACTGAGGTCTGGAGGAGGGGCAAAGAGGGAGGAGCCAGTGCACACCCATATCTAAAGTTCTTTTTAGTGCCCATGTCTCCTGCGGAGCCCGTCTATCCCCATGGTCCTTACGGAGTCCCCAGCATCCTCTACGGACTAGGAGAAAAAGATTTACCGGTAGGTTTAAAATCTTATTTTCTTCAGGTGGGTGTGGATGCTGGTCTACGATTGGGTTCAATCAAGGTCCAGATTTCGGCCTTATCCGTTTTCTTTCAGAAACAATTGGCCTCCCTTCCAGAAGTTCAGACGTTCGTGAAAGGGATTCTGCACATCCAACCTCCTACGGCACCGTGGGATCTTAACGTGGTATTGCAGTTCCTTCAATCAGATTGGTTTGAACCTCTCTAGGAGGTAGAGTTGAAGTTTCTCACTTGGAAAGTGGTCATGTTGTTGGCCTTGGCATCCGCAAGGAGGGTGTCTGAGTTAGGGGCCTTGTCTCACAAGAGCCCTTACTTGATATTCCATGAAGATAGGGCTGAGCTAAGAACTCGTCAGCAATTTCTCCAAAGTGGTTTCTTCTTTCCATGTAAACCAACCTATTGTGGTGCCAGTGGCTATTGACACCTTCGCTGGTTCGAAGTCTCTGGATGTGGTCAGAGCTTTGAGAATTTATGTAGCAAGAACAGCTCTGATACGGAAAACAGAGGCACTGTTTATCCTGTATGCTCCCAACAAGATTGGGTGTCCTGCTTCTAAGCAGAATATTGCGCCAAGGATCAGAGGTACGATTCAGCACGCTCATTCCACGGCAGGATTGCCGATGCCGAATTCGGTGAATGCCCATTCTACTAGAAAGGTGGGCTCATCCTGGCCGGCTGCCCGGGGGGTCTCGGCATTACAACTTTGCCGAGCAGCTACTTGGTCAGGGACAAACACGTTTGCCAAGTTTTACAAGTTTGACACCTTGGCCGCTGATGACCTAAAGTTTGGTCAGTCGGTCCTGCAGGGACATCCGCACTCTCCCGCCCGTACTGGAGCTTTTGGTATAACCCCATGGTACTAAAGTGGACCCCAGCATCCTCTAGGACGTATGAGAAAACAGAATTTTTATACCTACCGGTAAATCCTTTTCTCTAACGTCCTAGTGGATGCTGGGGACTCCGAAAGGACCATGGGAATAGCGGCTCCGCAGGAGACTGGGCACAAAAGTAAAAGCTTTAGGACTACCTGGTGTGCACTGGCTCCTCCCCCTATAACCCACCTCCAAGCCTCAGTTAGATTTTTGTGCCCGAACGAGAAGGGTGCATACTAAGGGGCTCTCCTGAGCTGCTTAGAGTAAAAGTTTAAAGTAGGTTTTTTTATTTTCAGTGAGACCTGCTGGCAACAGGCTCACTGCACCGAGGGACTAAGGGGAGAAGAAGCGAACTCACCTGCGTGCAGAGTGGATTGGGCTTCTTAGGCTACTGGACATTAGCTCCAGAGGGACGATCACAGGCCCAGCCATGGATGGGTCCCAGAGCCGCGCCGCCGTCCCCCTTACAGAGCCAGAAGACTGAAGAGGTCCGGAAAATCGGCGGCAGAAGACGTCCTGTCTTCAATAAGGTAGCGCACAGCACTGCAGCTGTGCGCCATTGCTCTCAGCACACTTCACACTCCGGTCACTGAGGGTGCAGGGCGCTGGGGGGGGGCGCCCTGAGACGCAATAAAAACACCTTTTTTGGCAAAAAATACATCACATATAGCTCCTGGGCTATATGGATGCATTTAACCCCTGCCAATTTTTCCATAAAAAAGCGGGAGAAAGGCCGCCGAGAAGGGAGCGGAGCCTATCTCCTCAGCACACTGGCGCCATTTTTTCCTCACAGCTCCGTTGGAGGAAGGCTCCCTGACTCTCCCCTGCAGTCCTGAACTACAGAAACAGGGTAAAACAAGAGAGGTGGGGCACTAATTTGGCAGATAAATATATACAGCAGCTATATCGGGGAAAAACACTTATATAAGGTTATCCCTATATATATATAGCGCTCTGGTGTGTGCTGGCAAACTCTCCCGCTGTATCCCCAAAGGGCTAGTGGGGTCCTGTCCTCTGTCAGAGCATTCCCTGTGTGTGTGCTGTGTGTCGGTACGTTGTGTCGACATGTATGAGGAGGAAAATGGTGTGGAGGCGGAGCAATTGCCTGTGTTAGTGATGTCACCCCCTAGGGAGTCGACACCTGACTGGATGGTCTTATGGAAAGAATTACGTGATAGTGTCAGCACTTTACAAAAGACTGTTGACGACATGAGACAGCCGGCAAATCAGTTAATACCTGTACAGGCGTCTCAAACACCGTCAGGGGCTCTAAAACGCCCGTTACCTCAGGTCGATACAGACACTGACACGGACACTGACTCCAGTGTCGACGGTGAGGAAACAAACGTATTTTCCAGTAGGGCCACACGTTACATGATCACGGCAATGAAGGAGGTTTTGAGCATTTCTGATACTACAAGTACCACAAAAAAGGGTATTATGTGGGGTGTGAAAAAACTACCCGTAGTTTTTCCTGAATCAGATGAATTAAATGAGGTGTGTGATGAAGCGTGGGTTTCCCCCGATAAAAAACTGCTAATTTCTAAAAAATTATTGGCATTATACCCTTTCCCGCCAGAGGTTAGGGCACGTTGGGAAACACCCCCTAGGGTAGATAAGGCGCTCACACGCTTATCAAAACAAGTGGCGTTACCGTCTCCTGATACGGCCGCCCTCAAGGAACCAGCTGATAGGAAGCTGGAAAATATCCTAAAAAGTATATACACACATACTGGTATTATACTGCGACCAGCAATCGCCTCAGCCTGGATGTGCAGTGCTGGGGTGGCTTGGTCGGATTCCCTGACTGAAAATATTGATACCCTGGACAGGGACAATATATTATTGACTATAGAGCATTTAAAGGATGCATTTCTATATATGCGAGATGCACAGAGGGATATTTGCACTCTGGCATCAAGAGTAAGTGCGCTGTCCATTTCTGCCAGAAGAGGGTTATGGACGCGACAGTGGTCAGGTGATGCGGATTCCAAACGGCATATGGAAGTATTGCCGTATAAAGGGGAGGAGTTATTTGGGGTCGGTCTATCGGACCTGGTGGCCACGGCAACGGCTGGGAAATCAACCTTTTTACCCCAGGTCACCTCTCAGCAGAAAAAGATACCGTCTTTTCAGGCTCAGTCCTTTCGTCCCCATAAGGGTAAGCGGGCAAAAGGCCACTCATATCTGCCCCGGGGCAGAGGAAGGGGAAAAAGACTGCAGCAGACAGCCTCTTCCCATGAACAGAAGCCCTCCCCCGCTTCTGCCAAGTCCTCAGCATGACGCTGGGGCCTTACAAGCGGACTCAGGCACGGTGGGGGCCCGTCTCAAGAATTTCAGCGCGCAGTGGGCTCACTCGCAAGTGGACCCCTGGATCCTGCAGGTAGTATCTCAGGGGTACAAATTGGAATTCGAGACGTCTCCCCCTCGCCGGTTCCTGAAGTCTGCTTTACCAACGTCTCCCCCCGACAGGGAGGCGGTATTGGAAGCCATTCACAAGCTGTATTCCCAGCAGGTGATAATCAAGGTACCCCTCCTACAACAGGGAAAGGGGTATTATTCCACGCTGTTTGTGGTACCGAAGCCGGACGGCTCGGTGAGACCCATTTTAAATCTGAAATCCTTGAACACTTACATAAAAAGGTTCAAGTTCAAGATGGAGTCACTCAGAGCAGTGATAGCGAACCTGGAAGAAGGGGACTATATGGTGTCTCTGGACATCAAGGATGCTTACCTCCATGTCCCAATTTGCCCTTCTCACCAAGGGTACCTCAGGTTTGTGGTACAGAACTGTCACTATCAGTTTCAGACGCTGCCGTTTGGATTGTCCACGGCACCCCGGGTCTTTACCAAGGTAATGGCCGAAATGATGATTCTTCTTCGAAGAAAAGGCGTCTTAATTATCCCTTACTTGGACGATCTCCTGATAAGGGCAAAGTCCAGAGAACAGTTAGAGGTCGGAGTAGCACTATCTCAAGTAGTACTACGACAGCACGGATGGATTCTAAATATTCCAAAATCGCAGCTGATTCCGACGACACGTCTGCTGTTCCTAGGGATGATTCTGGACACAGTACAGAAAAAGGTGTTTCTCCCGGAGGAGAAAGCCAGGGAGTTATCCGACCTAGTCAGGAACCTCCTAAGACCAGGCCAAGTGTCAGTGCATCAATGCACAAGGGTCCTGGGAAAGATGGTGGCTTCTTACGAAGCGATTCCATTCGGCAGATTCCACGCAAGAACTTTTCAGTGGGATCTGCTGGACAAATGGTCCGGATCGCATCTTCAAATGCATCAGCGGATAACCCTGTCTCCAAGGACAAGGGTGTCTCTCCTGTGGTGGTTACAGAGTGCTCATCTCCTAAAGGGCCGCAGATTCGGCATTCAGGATTGGGTCCTGGTGACCACGGATGCCAGCCTGAGAGGCTGGGGAGCAGTCACACAAGGAAAAAATTTCCAGGGCTTGTGGTCAAGCATGGAAACGTCACTTCACATAAATATCCTGGAACTAAGGGCCATTTACAATGCCCTAAGTCAGGCAAGGCCTCTGCTTCAGGGTCAGCCGGTGTTGATCCAGTCGGACAACATCACGGCAGTCGCCCACGTAAACAGACAGGGCGGCACAAGAAGCAGGAGGGCAATGACGGAAGTTGCAAGGATTCTTTGCTGGGCGGAAAATCATGTGATAGCACTGTCAGCAGTGTTCATTCCGGGAGTGGACAACTGGGAAGCAGACTTCCTCAGCAGACACGATCTTCACCCGGGGGAGTGGGGACTTCACCAAGAAGTCTTCCACATGATTGTGAACCGTTGGGAAAAACCAAAGGTGGACATGATGGCGTCCCGCCTCAACAAAAAACTGGACAGATATTGCATTAGGTCAAGGGACCCTCAGGCAATAGCTGTGGACGCTCTGGTAACACCGTGGGTGTACCAGTCAGTATATGTGTTCCCTCCTCAGCCTCTCATACCCAAGGTACTGAGAATCATAAGAAGGAGAGGTGTAAAGACTATACTCGTGGCTCCGGATTGGCCAAGAAGGACTTGGTACCCGGAAATTCAAGAGATGCTCACGGAAGACCCGTGGCCTCTACCTCTAAGAAAGGACCTGCTCCAGCAGGGACCATGTCTGTTCCAAGACTTACCGCGGCTGCGTTTGACGGCATGGCGGTTGAACGCCGGATCCTGAAGGAAAAAGGCATTCCGGATGAAGTTATCCCTACCCTGATCAAAGCCAGGAAGGATGTAACTGTGCAACATTATCACCGTATTTGGCGTAAATATGTTGCGTGGTGTGAGGCCAGGAAGGCCCCTACAGAGGAATTTCAACTGGGTCGATTCCTGCATTTCCTGCAAACAGGACTGTCTATGGGCCTCAAATTAGGGTCCATTAAGGTTCAAATTTCGGCCCTATCAATATTCTTCCAAAAAGAACTAGCTTCAGTTCCTGAAGTTCAGACGTTTGTCAAGGGGGTACTGCATATACAGCCTCCTTTTGTGCCTCCAGTGGCACCTTGGGATCTCAATGTAGTTTTGGGATTCCTAAAATCACATTGGTTTGAACCACTCACCACTGTGGACTTAAAATATCTCACATGGAAAGTGGTAATGCTGTTAGCCCTGGCTTCAGCCAGGCGTGTATCAGAATTGGCGGCTTTATCCTATAAAAGCCCTTACCTAATTTTTCATACGGACAGGGCAGAATTGAGGACTCGTCCTCAATTTCTCCCTAAGGTGGTTTCAGCATTTCACTTAAACCAGCCTATTGTGGTGCCTGCGGCTACTAGGGACTTGGAGGATTCCAAGTTGCTGGACGTAGTCAGGGCCCTGAAAATATATGTTTCCAGGACGGCTGGAGTCAGAAAATCTGACTCGCTGTTTATCCTGTATGCACCCAACAAGCTGGGTGCCCCTGCTTCTAAGCAGACGATTGCTTGTTGGATTTGTAGTACAATTCAGCTTGCACATTCTGTGGCAGGCCTGCCACAGCCAAAATCTGTAAAAGCCCATTCCACACGGAAAGTGGGCTCATCTTGGGCGGCTGCCCGAGGGGTCTCGGCTTTACAACTTTGCCGAGCAGCTACTTGGTCAGGGGCAAATACGTTTGCAAAATTCTACAAATTTGATACCCTGGCTGAGGAGGACCTGGAGTTCTCTCATTCGGTGCTGCAGAGTCATCCGCACTCTCCCGCCCGTTTGGGAGCTTTGGTATAATCCCCATGGTCCTTTCGGAGTCCCCAGCATCCACTAGGACGTTAGAGAAAATAAGAATTTACTTACCGATAATTCTATTTCTCATAGTCCGTAGTGGATGCTGGGCGCCCATCCCAAGTGCGGATTGTCTGCAATACTTGTACATAGTTATTGTTACAAAAATCGGGTTATTATTGTTGTGAGCCATCTTTTTAGAGGCTCCGCTGTTATCATGCTGTTAACTGGGTTCAAATCACAAGTTGTACGGAGTGATTTGTGTGGCTGGTATGAGTCTTACCCGGGATTCAAAATCCTTCCTTATTGTGTACGCTCGTCCGGGCACAGTATCCTAACTGAGGCTTGGAGGTGGGTCATAGGGGGAGGAGCCAGTGCACACCAGGTAGTCCTAAAGCTTTTACTTTTGTGCCCAGTCTCCTGCGGAGCCGCTATTCCCATGGTCCTTTCGGAGTCCCCAGCATCCACTACGGACTATGAGAAATAGAATTATCGGTAAGTAAATTCTTATTTTCTCCTGGTCCGTAGAGGACGCTGGGCACCTAACCCAGTGCGTACTTTACCTGCAGTAGTTATTTTGTTATAGTTTTTACACAGGTGTTGTGTTAAAATTATTTTCAGCTCGTTGGCTGTAATGTTTATGCTGGTTAGCATGGGTTAGGTTGAATGCCATGTTGTGCGGCATGGTTGAAGTGTGAGCTGGTGTGAATCTCACCATTAACTTAAAAGTAAATCCTTTTCTGGAATTGTCCGTCTCCCTGGGCACAGTTCCTATACTGAGGTCTGGAGGAGGGGCATAGAGGGAGGAGCCAGTTCACACTCTGAAAAAGTTCCCATGGCTCCTGCGGAACCGTCTATACACCATGGTACTAAAGTGGACCCCAGCATCCTCTACGGACTAGGAGAAAAGGATTTACCGATAGGTATTTCTGTGTCTCTCTCTGTGATTCACATGCAATGTATTTTGCCCTTACTGTACTTTACCTGCACTTACATGCAGAATGCATCTCTGTCAGCATGACTAGGAATGCGTGACAATTTTTTTTTTTTTTTTTTAATTCAACAATTTTTATTGAAATTTTTTCTTTTTTGTTCAGGTTACAAAACATTAATACAACTTAAACCTAAAGCATTGCTGTCGACAGTAGTATCAATCAACATATAGGGTTACATACACAAACATATACTTATAATCATAAACGGTTGGCATTAGATATTAAACCTGGCGGACACGCCACTTCACCTATATATATATCTATACGCATACATACACCTACATACATATATATATACATACATATACATACACCCTATATACAAAAAGACATAATAAAGTATAGCTCTCCAGAGCCACTGAATACAACCATATCAAAATAAAGGAAGCGGTGTCTCGGGTGAGCTATATAGTAAATATCAATATTGTGCAAGCAGTGCAATTTCCTAGCCTCATCAGGTAGCTTCGGGGTGATTATGTTGAGGCTAAACTTGCATCCGCAGATATTGTTATGCAGGCTCCCCCAACATATGGTGATGACAACCATCTATCCCATATCGCATAATATTTAGTAATGGCTTTCCTGGACACATAGACAAATCTTTCATGCGCCACTGTAGTATTCACTAAAGCAATCCATGAGTCAATATCTGGGCCATCAGGTGCCATCCACGATCGGGCTATAGAAACCTGTGCAAGAGCACACAAATTAATAACGTAACGCCTGGAGGGGGCATCCAGCAACTCCTCGTCCACCACCGCCAGCACACATACAGGGGGGGTCAGCACATCAGCAGGTATACCAGTGGAAACCATAATCTTGAGTACATCCTGCCAGAAGGTATTAACTATCCTACAGGACCAAATCATGTGCCAAAAGGTGCCACCATCTAGAGTACACTTGGGGCATTTAGAATCCACTCTTCCTCCGAATCTCATTAACCTCTCAGGAGTAATATAGACTCTATGTAAAACAAACAGATGCACCTGTTGGTAGCGGACCGCTGTGGTCGCTAGTCTAGAGGCACCCAATGCATCCTCCCAGGTATCATTAGATATGGGCCCCAGATCACTTTCCCATCTAGATTTAAGAGAAAGAAGGGTCTCACAATGATAAGCACGTAGTAGAGCCGAATAAAATATGGAAATAGTGCAATTTTGAAGCTTAACAAATAGTTCCCTTACTGGTGTGTCCCGTAGCATCAGGGGAGCGTTTGCAAATTGAGTTTGACAAGCATGGCGGAGTTGTAGATATCGATAAAAATAGAAGGTAGGAATATTATAATCCTCCTGTAATTGTTGGAAAGACTTAAATACACCCATATGATACAATTGCCCAATAGACTGCACTCCCCGGCTGCTCCAGACCTCCCTCATCTGCAGCGATGTAAGCTCGTTAAAGGAATGTGCATAGGCTAGAGGCGTTTCCGGATCCCAACCCTCTCCATGGAGTAATCTATGCGTCTGTCTCCATACCATAATTGCTTGCTTGACAACGGGAAGGTTAAGTAGCGATACATTATCACTCAACAGTAGTTGTAATGGGGTGCAGTTCCGATCTGTTATATAGAGAATTCGGGAAATCAATTCATCTCTATCAGGATCATGTAACCACTTACTAATATGTACCATTTGTGCCGCTAGATAATATAATCTGAATTTAGGGAGGCTCAGGCCCCCAGAGTCACGTGGGCGCGTGAGGGTGTCCAATTTTATTCTGACCCGGCGTTTAGACCATACGATAGAGGACAGAAGACTATCTATTCTCCTAAAGGTTTTTAATGGGAGATAAACAGGGGAGTGCTGTAGCGCATACAGCAACTTAGGCAGGGCCACCATTTTCACTAAATTAATTCTACCCGTTATGGTTAGAGGTAAAGTCCCCCACACCGCAATACGGGAGTGCAAATAATCCATGTGAGGTTTTATATTTAGGGAAAAGTATTGAGAAGGATTATTTGTGACCCAGATTCCTAAGTACTTGAATGAGTCCACCCAACGAAGAGGTAGGGCCACGAGCGGAGCCCCAGGACAATTACCCCGAAAGGGCAATATGCAGGACTTATCCCAATTTATGGACAAGCCAGAATACCCGCCATAGGTGTCTATAATACGTAACACGTGCGGCATGGTATTGCAGTAGTCTGATATAAACAGCAGAATATCATCCGCGTATAGAGCAATCTTGTCCGTGGTGGGGCCCACCCGGAACCCCCCCACCCGCAAGTCAGAACGCAGCAAGCACGCCAAAGGCTCCACTGCTAGAGCAAAAAGGATAGGGGATAGCGGGCAGCCCTGTCTTGTACCCCTAGCCAGGGGGAATGCAGAGGAAATGAATCCATTTATCGAGACCCTGGCTGATGGTGCGGAGTAAAGTAACTTGACCCACCGTATAAAGCGTGGTCCAATACCGAAGCGGGCCATAGACCCCCACAAGAACGCCCACTCCACTGAATCAAAAGCTTTAGCAGCGTCGAGGGACACTACAACAGAAGTGTCGGCGTCCTCGCGAGGGCCCTGTAAGTGTGTGAACAAGCGCCTAAGGTTAGTTAGAGTGGACCGCCCCGGCACGAAACCAGTCTGATCTGTGTGTATAATTTGGGTAATAACGGAGTTGAGTCTAAGTGCCAGGATCTTTGCTAACACCTTGATATCAGTTGTAAGTAGCGAGATAGGTCTATATGAATCTACCCGCTCTGGGTTCTTATCCGGTTTCAATAGCACTATTATCAAAGCCTCAGTCATGGAATCTGGCAGCGACCCCAACTCCAACAAGTCATTGAACAGAGCAAGTAATCTAGGGCCATAAAAGTCAATATGCTTCTTATATAGCTCAATAGGAATTCCATCTAGCCCTGGTGCCTTGCCTCCAGGAAATGATTTGATGGCTGTTTCAATCTCCGTCAATGACAAAGGGGAGTCCAGGAATTCAACCGCCACATTAGAGAGCGAGGGCAATGGTAAACCAACAAGATAATCATTTATTTCCGTTGAATCGGCCGTTAGTCTCGTACTATACAGACTTTTATAATAGGCAACAAATTGGTCCGCTATTTCCGGGGTTTTTACATAAGTTACACCATCATCCCCGCCTATCGCAAGGACAGTATTAGAGAATTTATCTGCCGCCGCTAAATGTGCTAGATAAGTACCAGGTCTATCGCCTGTAGCATAATAAGAGTGTTGGGCATACAGCAAACGGTATTTGGCTTTATCAGATAGACAGCTCCTCCATTTGGACTGCGCAAGCAACCATGCGTCCTTGGAGGCAACCAATCCATCTTGCAAATATTGGATTTCTAGGGACCTACAGGAAGCCTCAAGTTCCACCTCTTGGCGTTTGTAGCCATTTTTTAAAGTAGCAACCCGTCTAATTAGGGAACCACGTATAAATGCTTTAAATGCGTCCCAGAGGATTGCTGGCCCAGCAGTACCCCCATTCAGCTCCAAGAACTGAATGCGTGACAATTTTTGGTGCTAATGCGTAGCTAAATTAAAATAAAATAAAAATCCAGAGGGGGGGGGGGAATATATAAGGGGACAATACACAGAGCTAGCGGGGATTTGTTTTTGGTAAAATCAACACAAAGGACACGTGGACACCCGCTTAGGTAAGCGGAAAGGAAATTTCGCACACAGAGACGGAAAGGTTTCTTCACAGTGAGGACATTACGTATTTGGAATTCACTGCCTGAGAGAGTAGTAATGGCGGATTCGGTCATTGCTCCTATTGGATAAGGATATACAGGGTTATGGGGGGTAAATCATGAACAATAGTTAAAATAAAAAAGTAATAGACATAACGGCTAAACATTCACCACAGTTAAAAGTTAGTTGAACTCGATGGACAAATTGTCTTTTTTTCAACCTCAGAAGCTATGTTAACTATGTCAGAAACTATGTTAACATTGTTGTTAGGGGTTCAGTAGGGAAAGCCGACGGCCAGGATCCCGACGTTCGAAATACCGACATCGGGATCCCGATTGCGGAGAAGCCGACAGGCATGACTAAGGGTGTTATACCCTCTCCCCTACACCCCTAACCCTCCCTACCAGGTTCATATTCCTAACCTTCCCCCATAAGTGCCTATACGTAACCCCCGTCCCTGCTGCCCAACCCTAACCCTTGGAGGGGGGTGCCTAACCCCCACTCCCCGCACCCTAACCCTCCCGGGGGCGCAGCATTACACCACATGGCACCCAATCCCCCCCACCACACACACACATACATACAGACATACACACACACACACACACACACACACACATATATATATACACACACGTGTAAAGTTTAAACTGATGAAAGGTTTCAAATAAATACTTAATGTTTATTTTCTTTATCAAAAACTATAATCAATAGTGATATTAGAAATCATTTTCTATACTCTTTATAAAAAACACTGTGTTTACCCATGTTCTGTTATATTGACATTTACAGTCATGTCTATTCTACTGTTATGCTATAAATAGCATCATTTTATATTATCAAGGGAGCAAGAGAGAGCATAGCGTCTGTAAAGCTGGGCACACAATCCTTCACAGATCAGACTGTTTATACAATGCTACTGTAGTCCTGTTCACTGCTTCTTCATCCAATCCTCGCTACACACTTGTCCAATTTTTAAGCAGACCAACCTGTCTCTGCTGAAACCTTCTGCTGAAAAGGGGGATTACTGAGGAATGTAATAAATTACAATGATGAAGGGGGGATGGGGGCAGGATTTTAATGTTCCTTTCCCCCCCCCCCCCAAAAAAAAAAGGTGAGCGCAACAGCATCCCCATTCCCCCCCCAGAAAAATAAAATAATTATAATAATAAATAAATAAGAAAACAGAACCAGCCCTGGACTCTTTGAGCCAGCACTGGTCCAAATAACTACGGGGAACAAAACGGGCAGGGCTTCCACATATAATAAACCAGCACCGGGCTCTTGGATCTGGCCGTGTTCTACAAATATGGGGAATATAACCAGTAGGGGTCTCCCATATTTTCAGAACCAGCACCAGCTCCACTAGCAGGGGGTGGAAGGGAGTAATGCCACAGCCAAGGGACACACTTGACCGGGTCCCATGGCCGGAACATTCATCCTCCTTAACTAGTCAGCCCAGGCTGGGGATTCCTGGGAAAGAGGGGTCCCCCTTTCTCCAGAAACACCCAAGGCTATCCCCAGCACCCCTGGGCTGTGGGTGCGAGGTTGATAGCCATTAGTGAAAGATAGAATAATGTTGTCTTTTACAGGAGGACTACAGGTCCCAGCAGTCCTCCCCTGCTGTTATTTGAAAAACCACAAGTACGATAAGGCAGGACATTAAGGTACCGCTGGTACCTATAGTCCCCCTGTAAAAGAAATATTAAAATAAAGACAAGACAACGAATGGAAGTCGGCAGCCTTTAAGCTCTTTTCATGGCCGCCGCCCATCGAGGACTTCCACAATGTCTTCTACCTTCAGGAGCTCTTCATCGCTCCTCCTCCGCCATCGTACTGCCTCTCACTTCCCCACACTGGCTAATATTAGCCAGTACAAGGGGGCAGGGCGTTGAGGTGGCGAGCCACGATTGTCTCGCTCTGGCCATCTTGGTTTTTAAAAAATGGCTCTGCTGCACCATTTTTAAAACGGGAAACTACTCCACCGCTGATATTTTGTACACCGCCTGCTGCCGTAGTCTGCATAGGTGCGGTGTCCGGGCCCGCCACCATACCCCATGGCACCTCCCGTCCCAGGCGGATCCTGCACCATTGCTACA
Source organism: Pseudophryne corroboree (assembly GCF_028390025.1). NCBI lineage: Eukaryota > Metazoa > Chordata > Amphibia > Anura > Myobatrachidae > Pseudophryne > Pseudophryne corroboree. Next base: position 406,569,445 of record NC_086449.1, read on the forward strand.
CAGACGCTGATAGTGTGCTGGGCTGCCGGGATCGGAGAACGGACGCCAGCTCCAGTCACTGGACCCTACACACTATAATATTGGTTGCCAGGTCGGGGGTCAGTTCTTCTAGTTTTTAAGCAGGTTTAAATATCAGGAGACCAAACAGGCAACCAGGGTCTGTTGGAGGAGGGTACATACTTGTCCAGTGTCGTGCAAACTGCTTGGTTAGGTGTCAGATGTCCCACGGATTGGACAAGTGTGTACCCAGTTTAAGACTTGCCTGTCAGTTATGATTCTTATTTCAAGCTGCATGTTGGTTTATTTTGTAATCTGAAAATCTGTATACCAATTGTACCTGCTCTTCCGTTCATTAGATTCTCCTCCAAAAAAGCCATTGTGTACCAAGCTTACATGTTATCATGTCTGCCTGTAGTGAGCCAGTAGTATGCCATTGTGTGGCTAATAATGAGTCAGCACACTTAGGAGTAACTGTTGCTATGCGATGCCTCTGGTCATTTGCGGTTAGGACGGATTTCAGTTTCAGGATGTGCTATCCCAAAGCCACAGGAATTATGTTAATTAAGGTACAAAATGAAATGCTCTGTGTAGATGGAATGAATAATGTATTGTACTTTCCACTGTAAAATGGTGTTTGGCTGATCAGCAGCTGCATATTGTCTGCCTATTTTATCTGTGAGTCAATTATCAGCCGTTGTTTTCATTATCTTTAATTAGGTGGCTAAAGAAAAAAAAAACAGTTTACAGCAATAAAGGCATAAAGCAATGATGAGGTAATAGTGAGACTTTAAATAACAAAACAACAAAATAGTGTAAAAGTACCAACAAAGATACACAAGCAGCAGTGTATCAGGGCATTCGCAGCCATGTATATGGAGTGTATAATCGGCATGTTGTCTTTAGATGCAGCAACAGCATTGGCGTTTCTATAATGGGTGCAGTGTGTGTGGTGCACACGGGCTCCTGGGTCCAGGGGGGCCCACACTGCACACATTGCACCCATTTTAATACTTACCTTGCTGGAGTCCAGCGTCCGGTGCAGCGATCGCGGTGGAAATTGCCACCAAAATGCGCAGTAGCCAAATTGGTCTCCGGATTATGGCGGGCGCCATGTTTCCGGAGACCTGCGCTTGCGCAGTAGACTCTGGCACAATGCCGGAGTCTACAGCGCTGTACAGAGGAGGGGGCCCACCCGGTGGTGCACACGGGCCCCCTCCTCTGTTGAAACGCCCCTGAGGAGCAGGATACATTGGGATCATTATACTGATAAAAAAGGTGCAGCACTTACTTGGTTTTATTACTTGAAGTTCTGTTATAGGGGGTCTTTCCGAGTTGATCACTTGCTAGCTACTTTTAGCAGGCGTGCAAACGCATTGTCGCCGTCCACCGGGGAGTGTGTTTTCGCTTTGCAGAAGTGCGAACGCTTGTGCAGCAGAGCGCCTGCAAAATCATTTTGTGCAAAACAAGACCTGCCCTGTAGTTACTCTTCGTGTGCTTTGAGTCTAACGACGGAGGGACGGCTTTTAACGTCGCACATCCGCCCAGCGTTCGCCCAGCCACACCCGCGTTTTTCTAAGTACTCCCTGAAAACGGTGGTTGACACCCAGAAACGCCCACTTCATGTCACTCTTCCTGCGTTCGACCGTGCGACTGAAAGCTTCGCTAGAACCTGTGCAAAACCACGATGCTCTTTGTACCCGTACGTCGTGCGTGCGCATTGCGGTGCATGCGCAGATTAGCCATTTTCTCTGACGTCCTAGTGGATGCTGGGTACTCCGTAAGGACCATGGGGAATAGACGGGCTCCGCAGGAGACTGGGCACTCTAAAGAAAGATTTAGGTCTACCTGGTGTGCACTGGCTCCTCCCCCTATGACCCTCCTCCAAGCCTCAGTTAGATTTCTGTGCCCGGCCGAGCTGGATGCACACTAGGGGCTCTCCTGAGCTCCTAGAAAGAAAGTATAGTTTAGGTTTTTCTCTGACGTCCTAGTGGATGCTGGGAACTCCGAAAGGACCATGGGGATAGCGGGCTCCGAAGGAGGCTGGGCACTCTAGAAAGATTTAGGACTACCTGGTGTGCACTGGCTCCTCCCACTATGACCCTCCTCCAAGCCTCAGTTAGATTTTGTGCCCGGCCGAGGTTGGATGCACACTAGGGGCTCTCCTGAGCTCTTAGAAGAAAGATAGTCTTAGGTTTTTTTATTTTCAGTGAGACCTGCTGGCAACAGGCTCACTGCAGCGAGGGACTAAGGGGAGAAGAAGCGAACTCGCCTGCTTGCAGCCGGATTGGGCTTCTTAGGCTACTGGACACCATTAGCTCCAGAGGGATCGACCGCAGGCCCAGCCTTGATGTTCGGTCCCGGAGCCGCGCCGCCGTCCCCCTTACAGAGCCAGAAGCAAGAAGGATGGTCCGGAAAATCGGCGGCATGAAGACATCAGTCTTCACCAAGGTAGCGCACAGCACTGCAGCTGTGCGCCATTGCTCCTCTCACACTTCACACTCCGGTCACTGAGGGTGCAGGGCGCTGGGGGGGGGCGCCCTGAGGCAGCAATAAAAACACCTTGGCTGGCAAAAATACCTCAATATATAGCCCCAGGGGCTATATATGAGGTAAATACCCCTGCCAGATTCCATAAAAAAGCGGGAGAATAGGCCGCGGAAAAGGGGCGGAGCTATCTCCCTCAGCACACTGGCGCCATTTTTCCCTCACAGCTCCGCTGAAAGGAAGCTCCCTGGCTCTCCCCTGCAGACTACACTACAGAAAAGGGTAAAAAAGAGAGAGGGGGGGGGGGGCATTTAATTTGGCGCAGTATATAGTTTATATTAAAAAGCAGCTATAAGGGACATAACTCAGTTAGTCCCTGCCTTATATAGCGCTCTGGTGTGTGCTGGCATACTCTCACTCTGTCCCCCCAAAGGGCTTTTGTGGGTCCTGTCCTCTATATAGAGCATTCCCTGTGTGTGTGGAGTGTGTCGGTACGGCTGTGTCGACATGTTTGATGAGGATAATGAGGTGGAGGCGGAGCAGATGCCTTTAGAAGGGATGTCACCCCCTGGGGGGCAGACACCTGAGTGGATGAGCTTATGGAAAGAAATGAGTGCACGTATAGACTCATTACATAAGAAATTTGACGACATGCCGACTGTGGGACAGCCGAGTTCTCAGCTCGTGCCTGTCCAGGTGTCTCAAAAGTCATCAGGGGCTCTGAAACGCCCGCTATCTCAGATGGCACAAGTAGATGTCGACACGGATACTGACACCAGTGTCGACGACGATGAGTCACATTTAATGCCCATTAAGGCCATTCACTGCATGATTGAGGCAATGAAAGAGGTGTTAAATATTTCTGATTTACATCCAGGTACCACAAAAAAGGGTAGTATCTTTGGGGAGAAAAAACTACCTGTAGTTTTTCCCCCGTCAGATGAATTAAATGAAGTGTGTGAAGAAAACACCTCCTAGGGTGGATAAAGCGCTCACACGTTTGTCTAAAAAGGTGGCACTACCGTCTCAGGATACGGCCGCCCTTAAGGAACCTGCTGATAGAAAGCAGGAGGCGATCCTGAAGTCTGTATATACACACTCAGGCATTATACTTAGACCAGCTATTGCGTCAGCATGGATGTGCAGTGCTGCCGCTGCGTGGTCGGATAAACTGTCAGAAAATATTGACACACTAGACAGAGACACGATTCTGCTAACAATTGACCATATCAAAGACTCAGTCTTATATATGAGAGATGCACAGCGGGAAATCTGCCGGCTGGCATCTAAAGTAAGTGCATTGTCCATCTCTGCTAGGAGATGCTTATGGACTCGCCAGTGGACTGGAGATGCAGATTCCAAAAGGCACATGGAAGTTTTGCCTTATAAGGGGGAGGAATTATTTGGGGATGGTCTCTCCGACCTAGTTTCCACAGCAACGTCTGGGAAGTCAGCATTTTTACCCCATGTCCCCTCACAGCCTAAGAAGGCGCCATTTTATCAGGTTCAGTCCTTTCGGACCCAGAAAAACAAGCGGGGAAAAGGAGGGTCTTTTCTGTCTAGAGGCAGAGGTAGGGGAAAAAGGCTGCAACAAACAGCAGGTTCCCAGGAGCAAAAGTCCTCCCCCGCTTCCTCTTCCAAGTCCGCCGCATGACGGTGGGGCTCCACAGGCGGAGCCAGGTACGGTGGGGGCCCGCCTCATGAATTTCAGCGATCAGTGGGCTCGCTCACAGGTGGATCCCTGGATCCTTCAAATAGTATCTCAGGGGTACAAGCTGGAATTCGAGGCGGCTCCACCCCACCGGTTCCTAAAATCTGCCTTGCTGATTGCTCCCTCAGACAGGGAGGCGGTGCTAACAGCGATTCACAAGCTGTATTCCCAGCAGGTGATAATCAAGGTACCCCTACTTCAACAAGGCCGGGGTTACTATTCCACACTTATTTGTGGTGCCGAAACCGTACGGTTCGGTGAGACCCATTTTAAATTTGAAATCCTTAAACACATACATAAAAAAATTCAAGTTCAAGATGGAATCGCTCAGGGCGGTTATTGCAAGCCTGGAGGAGGGGGATTACATGGTATCCCTGGACATCAAGGATGCTTACCTGCATGTCCCCATTTACCATCCTCACCAGGAGTACCTCAGATTTGTGGTACAGGATTGCCATTACCAATTCCAGACGCTGCCGTTTGGACTCTCCACGGCACCGAGGGTATTTACCAAGGTTATGGCGGAAATGATGATACTCCTTCGAAAAAAGGGAGTTTTAATTATCCCATACTTGGACGATCTCCTAATAAAGGCACGATCCAAGGAACAGTTGTTAGTGGGAGTAGCACTATCTCAGGAAGTGCTGCGCCAGCACGGCTGGATTCTGAATATCCCAAAGTCACAGCTGGTCCCGACGACACGTCTAATGTTCCTGGGAATGATTCTGGACACAGTCCAGAAAAAAGTGTTTCTCCCGGAGGAGAAAGCCAGGGAGTTGTCTTCTCTAGTCAGAGACCTCCTAAAACCAAAACAGGTATTGGTGCATCACTGCACGCGGGTCCTGGGAAAGATGGTAGCTTCTTACGAAGCAATTCCATTCGGCAGGTTCCATGCCAGAATTTTTCAGTGGGACCTGTTGGACAAGTGGTCCGGATCGCATCTTCAGATGCATCGCTTGATAACCCTGTCCCCTAGAACCAGGGTGTCTCTTCTGTGGTGGCTGCAGAGTGCTCATCTTCTGGAGGGCCGCAGATTCGGCATACAGGACTGGGTCCTGGTGACCACGGATGCCAGCCTACGAGGCTGGGGGGCAGTCACAAAGGGAAGAAACTTCCAAGGACTATGGTCAAGTCAGGAGACTTCCCTTCACATAAATATTCTGGAACTAAGGGCCATTTACAATGCCCTAAGTCAAGCAAAATCCCTGCTCCTACACCAGTCGCCCATGTGAATCGACAGGGCGGCACAAGAAGCAGGATGGCAATGGCAGAAGCCACAAGAATTCTCCGATGGGCGGAAAATCATGTACTAGCACTGTCAGCAGTGTTCATCCCGGGAGTGGACAACTGGGAAGCAGACTTTCTCAGCAGGCACGACCTCCACCCGGGAGAGTGGGGACTTCATCCAGAAGTCTTCCAAATGATTGTAAATCAGTGGGGTCGTCCACAGGTGGACATGATCAGTGATCGCAAAATACGCGCTATGGCGCGTTTTTACGCGCTACGGGCAGAGAGGGACTCGGATTTTAAAAGCGTGTGGGTCCCGCAGGACGCGCTGTTTTTCGCTGACCGTCGCCTTGCAGCCAATAGAAATCCCCAAGCCCTGCCTCACCAGCCAATAGCCGCCGGCAGCGTCTCCCAATGCAAGCGCCACCTCAGACGTCTGTCCCTCCTCCCTACCCTGCCTTCAACCCATTGAATGTGCAGCTGGCAACCGGGCGGGGACATCACGATGACGGGTATGTTAGATGCAGGAGGGAGCCGAGGAGAGGAGCGCCTTCACCACGGGCAGCCTGGTGGGTCTGCTGCAGAGAACATGAGCTGGGGCCAGCGGAACATCTCAGTGCGGTCGAGGACACCACGACCGCAAAGTATCAAGAGGTCAGAGCGCTGCGAGCGGGCTCAAGAAGAGAGCGCGGGGTCTGGGATCAACGAGACAATCTGATGGTTCACAGACATGCGGGTGGTTACTAGCGAGTGATCAATCTACAGTTTCACATACATGCGGGTGGCTGTCACGAGTGATAAATAATGCGACCTGGGGGAATGGTGTTAAATCTTTCGTTTCACGAACGTGTGGGCGGGCCTTTCCTATATGTATTTAATGGCCAATACCTGCACATTATACCTGTGAGGGTGCAGGCGGGAAACTAGGTGCACTTCCTGTTACTCTGCATCTTATTCCCCCAGCGTCCATTCCACTCCCAACTACTAATGCACACATCCTGCCCCCTGCTACCACTACTGCACCTATCCTACCACTACTGCACCCATCCTGCCCCCTGCTACCACTACTGCACCTATCTTACCCCCTGCCACCGCTACTGCACCTATCCTACCACTACTGCACCCATCCTGCCCCCTGCTACCACTACTGCACCTATCCTGCACCTATCTTACCCCCTGCTACCGCTACTGCACCTATCCTACCACTACTGCACCCATCCTGCCCCCTGCTACCACTACTGCACCTATCCTGCACCTATCTTACCCCCTGCTACCACTACTGCACCTATCCTACCACTACTGCACCCATCCTGCCCCCTGCTACCACCACTACTGCACCCATCCTGCCCCCTACCACTGCTGCACCTATCTTACCCCCTGCTACCACTACTGCACCCATCCTGCCCCCTGCTACCACCACTACTGCACCCATCCTGCCCCCTGCTACCACCACTACTGCACCCATCCTGCCCCCTACCACTGCTGCACCTATCTTACCCCCTGCTACCACTACTGCACCCATCCTGCCCCCTGCTACCACCACTACTGCACCCATCCTGCCCCCTACCACTGCTGCACCTATCTTACCCCCTGCTACCACTACTGCACCTATCCTACCACTACTGCACCCATCCTGCCCCCTGCTACCACCACTACTGCACCCATCCTGCCCCCTACCACTGCTGCACCTATCTTACCCCCTGCTACCACTACTGCACCTATCCTACCACTACTGCACCCATCCTGCCCCCTGCTACCACCACAACTGCACCCATCCTGCCCCCTACCACTGCTGCACCTATCTTACCCCCTGCTACCACTACTGCACCTATCCTACCACTACTGCACCCATCCTTCCCCCTGCTACCACCACTACTGCACCCATCCTGCCCCCTACCACTGCTGCACCTATCTTACCCCCTGCTACCACTACTGCACCTATCCTTCCCCCTGCTACCACTACTGCACCCATCCTGCCCCCTGCTACCACCACTACTGCACCTATCCTGCCCCCTACCACTACTGCACCCATCCTGCCCCCTGTTACCACCACTACTGCACCTATCTTACCTCCTGGTACCACTACTGCACCTATCCTACCCCCTGCTACCACTACTGCACCCATCCTGCCCACTACCACTGCTGCACCTATCTTACCCCCTGCTACCACTACTGCACCCATCCTGGCCCCTGCTACCACTACTGCACCTATCCTACCACTACTGCACCCATCCTGCCCCCTGCTACCACCACTACTGCACCCATCCTGCCCCCTACCACTGCTGCACCTATCTTACCCTCTACCACTACTGCACCCATCCTGCCCCCTGCTACCACTACTGCACCTATCTTACCCCCTGCTACCACTACTGCACCCATCCTGCACCTATCTTACCCCCTGCTACCACTACTGCACCTATCCTACCACTACTGCACCCATCCTGCCCGCTTCTACCACCACTACTGCACACATCCTGCCCCCTACCACTGCTGCACCTATCTTACCCCCTGCTACCACTACTGCACCTATCCTACCCCCTACCACCACTACTGCACCTATCTTACCCCCTGCTACCACTACTGCACCTATCCTACCCCCTGCTACCACTACTGCACCTATCCTACCCCCTACCACTACTGCACCCATCCCGCTACCACTACTGCACCTATCCTAACCCCTACCACTACTGCACCCATCCTGATACCACCACTACTGCACCTATCCTACCCCCTGCTACCACGTCACCTATCCTACCTCCTACCACTACTGCACCCACCCTGCTACCAGTACTGCACCTATCCTACCACCTTCCACCTCTACTGCACCCATTCTACCCCACATACCCACAGTGCCCATTATAAACACCCCCATACTGCTCAGTATTCACACCCCCATAGTGACCATCATATGCACACCCCAATACCGCACAGTGTCTATTATACACCCCCCACAGCTCTCATATCAGTCTATACCCACACAGTACTCATTATACACACTTACAATGCTCATAGCACCCTCTATTACCCACACACACCTGCACAGTGGCCATCATACCGTACGCACAACCCATGCCCACACAGTGCTAATAATACACCCCAACCCCCCCCACACACACAAACACACACACACACACACAGCGCCTAGCATATGGGTACTCAATACCCACAGTGCCCAGGATACATCCCCCCATACACAGTGACCAGCATACATAAAATCCCATATCCACACACAGTGCTCAGCATAGACACAATTGCCACACCCACACAGTGCTCAGCATACACACAAACAATCCCCAAACCAAAGCAGTGCCCAGCATACGCACCAACCCCATACTCAGACAGTGCCCAGCATACGCACACACCTCGTGTTATAGCGGTAGGGCTTCAAGAAGGACACGGAGAAGCTGATCTTAAAAGTTGACGGGGAGCAGGAAGCACCGAATCCTCGGTACTGATGCCTCCCTACCCCTAACACTGCCTACAGCACTACCTGCACCTAACCCCCTACTTGCCTCCCAATACTGCCATAACTGCTATCTACCATGTTGGGTGGTCTAATGCTATGTGGGGAGGCATAAGGGGAGCTCAAAAGCATACATTGATATGGGACCCAGAAAGTGTGAAGTAGGACCCCAATTTTTTAAAGTGAGGGGTCCCCGGGACCCACAATTTTTTCTGCTCGGCGCGATCACTGCATGATGGCGTCCCGCCTAAACAAAAAACTAGAGAGGTATTGCGCCAGGTCAAGAGACCCTCAGGCGATAGCTGTGGACGCTCTAGTGACACCGTGGGTGTACCAGTCAGTTTATGTGTTCCCTCCTCTACCTCTCATACCGAAGGTATTGAGAATAATAAGAAAGCGAGGAGTAAACACAATTCTCGTAGTTCCGGATTGGCCAAGAAGAGCGTGGTACCCGGAACTTCAAGAGATGATCTCAGAGGACCCGTGGTCTCTGCCGCTCAGACAAGACCTGCTACAGCAGGGGCCCTGTCTGTTCCAAGACTTACCGCGGCTGCGTTTGACGGCATGGCGGTTGAACGCCGGATCCTGAAGGAAAAGGGCATTCCGGAGGAAGTCATTCCTACGCTTATTAAAGCTAGGAAAGAGGTTACAGCAAATCATTATCACCGCATATGGCGGAAGTATGTTGCATGGTGTGAGGCCGAAAAGGCCCCAACAGAGGAATTTCAACTGGGTCGATTTCTGCATTTCCTGCAAGCAGGAGTTAATATGGGCCTAAAACTGGGCTCCATTAAGGTACAGATCTCGGCTCTGTCGATTTTCTTTCAAAAAGAACTAGCTTCAGTACCTGAAGTTCAGACATTTGTGAAAGGAGTGCTGCATATTCAGCCCCCGTTTGTGCCCCCTGTGGCACCTTGGGATCTCAACGTGGTGTTGAGTTTCTTAAAATCACATTGGTTTGAACCACTCAAAACCGTGGATCTGAAATATCTCACGTGGAAGGTGGTCATGTTATTGGCCTTGGCTTCTGCCAGGCGAGTATCAGAATTGGCGGCTTTGTCTTGTAAAAGCCCTTATCTGATTTTCCATATGGATAGGGCAGAATTGAGGACTCGTCCCCAGTTTCTCCCTAAGGTGGTGTCAGCGTTTCACCTGAACCAGCCTATTGTGGTGCCTGCGGCTACTAGGGACTTGGAGGACTCCAAGTTGCTAGACGTTGTCAGGGCCCTGAAAATATATGTTTCCAGGACGGCTGGAGTCAGAAAATCTGACTCGCTGTTTATCCTGTATGCACCCAACAAGCTGGATTTGTAGTACAATTCAGCTTGCACATTCTGTGGCAGGCCTGCCACAGCCAAAATCTGTAAATGCCCATTCCACAAGGAAGGTGGGCTCATCTTGGGCGGCTGCCCGAGGGGTCTCGGCTTTACAACTTTGCCGAGCAGCTACTTGGTCAGGGGCAAACACGTTTGCAAAATTCTACAAATTTGATACCCTGGCTGAGGAGGACCTGGAGTTCTCTCATTCGGTGCTGCAGAGTCATCCGCACTCTCCCGCCCGTTTGGGAGCTTTGGTATAATCCCCATGGTCCTTTCGGAGTTCCCAGCATTCACTAGGACGTCAGAGAAAATAAGAATTTACTCACCGGTAATTCTATTTCTCGTAGTCCGTAGTGGATGCTGGGCGCCCATCCCAAGTGCGGTTTATCTGCAATACTTGTACATAGTTATTGTTAACTAAATCGGGTTATTGTTGAGCCATCTGTTGAGAGGCTCAGTTGTTTCATATCACGAGTTGTACGGTGTGATTGGTGTGGCTGGTATGAGTCTTACCCGGGATTAAAAATCCTTCCTTATTGTGTACGCTCGTCCGGGCACAGTGTCCTAACTGAGGCTTGGAGGAGGGTCATAGTGGGAGGAGCCGGTGCACACCAGGTAGTCCTAAATCTTTCTAGAGTGCCCAGCCTCCTTCGGAGCCCGCTATCCCCCATGGTCCTTTCGGAGTTCCCAGCATCCACTACGGACTACGAGAAATAGAATTACCGGTGAGTAAATTCTTATTTTTATTTTCAGTGAGACCTGCTGGCAACAGGCTCACTGCATCGAGGGACTAAGGGAAGAAGAAGCGAACCTACCTAAGTGGTGGTAGCTTGGGCTTCTTAGGCTACTGGACACCATTAGCTCCAGAGGGATCGAACACAGGACCCGACCTCGTCGTCCGTTCCCGGAGCCGCGCCGCCGTCCACCTTACAGAGCCAGAAGCAAGCAGGTGGTCCAGAAAATCGGCGGCTGAAGACTTCTGTCTTCTCCAAGGTAGCGCACAGCACTGCAGCTGTGCGCCATTGCTCCTCATGCACACCACACACTGCGGTCACTGATGGGTGCAGGGCGCTGGGGGGGGGCGCCCTGAGCAGCAATACTAACACCTTGGCTGGCAAACTGGCACCATATATAGCCCCAGGGGCTATATAGGTGCTTTTTAACCCCTGCCAGAACTTTTACATTAGCGGGAGAAAGCCCGCCGAAAAAGGGGCGGAGCCATCTCCCTCAGCACACTGGCGCCATTTTTCCCTCACAGCTTCGCTGGAAGGAAGCTCCCTGGCTCTCCCCTGCAGTCCTGCACTACAGAAAAGGGTAAAAAAGAGAGGGGGGGCACAAATTAGGCGCAGTATAACTATATTTATGCAGCTATAAAGGGAAAACACACTTCTATAGGTGATATCCCTGTGATATATAGCGCTCTGGTGTGTGCTGGCATACTCTCCCTCTGTCTCCCCAAAGGGCTTTGTGGGGTCCTGTCCTCTGTAAGAGCATTCCCTGTGTGTCTGCTGTGTGTCGGTACTGCTGTGTCGACATGTATGAGGAGGAAAATGATGTGGAGGCGGAGCAAATGCCTGTGAATGTGATGTCACCCCCTGCGGGGTCGACACCTGTGTGGCTGGACTTATGGAAGGAATTGCGTGAAAGTGTCAACTCCTTACACAAAAGGTTTGACGACATAGGACAGCCGGCTACACAGCTTGTGCCTGTTCCAGCGTCTCAAATGTCATCAGGGGCTTTAAAACGCCCGCTAACTCAGGTGACAGATACAGACGTCGACACGGATACCGACTCCAGTGTCAACGATGATGAGACAAGTGTACCCTCCAATAGGTCCACCCGTTACATGATTGAGGCAATGAAAAATGTTTTGCGCATTTCTGATAATACCCCAGGTACCACAAAAAAGGGTATTATGTTTGGTGAGAAAAAACTACCAGTAGTTTTTCCTGCATCTGAGGAATTACATGAGGTGTGTGAGGAAGCGTGGACTTCCCCTGATAAGAAATTGATAATTTCAAAACGATTATTGGCAGCGTACCCTTTCCCGTTAGAGGATAGGTCACGTTGGGAAACACCCCCTAGGGTAGATAAGGCGCTGACACGCTTATCAAAGAAGGTGGCACTACCGTCTCCGGATACGGCCACCCTGAAGGAACCTGCTGATAGAAAGCAGGAGGCTACCCTAAAAGCGATTTACACACACACGGGCATTATATTACGACCAGCGATTGCATCAGCTTGGATGTGCAGTGCTGCTGCTGCGTGGTCAGATTCCCTGTCAGATAATATCGATACCATGGATAGGGACAATATTTTGCTGACAATTGAGCATATAAAAGATGCAGTCTTATACATGCGTGATGCACAGAGGGATATTTGCCGGCTGGCATCAAGAATAAGCGCTATGTCCATTGCCGCCAGAAGGGGGTTATGGACTCTGCAATGGGCTGGCGATGCCGACTCAAAGCGGCACATGGAGGTTTTGCCCTATAAGGGGGTGGAACTGTTTGGGGATGGTCTTTCGGACCTCGTGTCCACAGCTACTGCTGGGAAATCGACCTTTTTGCCACAGGCTGCCCCACAGCAAAAGAAAGCACCGTATTATCAGGTACAGTCCTTTCGGCCCCAGAAAAGCAAGAGGGCTAGAGGCTCATCCTTTCTGCCGAGAGGTAAAGGTAGAGGAAAAAAGCTGCAACACACAGCTAGTTCCCAAGAGCAGAAGTCCTCCCCTGCGTCCGGTAAGTCCACAGCATGACGCTGGGGCTGCTCAGGCGGACCCGGGTACGGTGGGGGCCCGTCTCAAAAATTTCAGCACACAGTGGGCTCTCTCACAGGTGGATCCCTGGGTCCTTCAAGTAGTACTTCAGGGGTACAGACTGGAATTCGAGACGTCTTCCCGCCCGCCGTTTCCTAAAATCTGCCTTACCGGCAACTCCCTCTGCCAGGGAGGCAGTGTTGGTGGCTATTCAAAAACTGTATTCACAGCAAGTGATTGTCAAGGTACCCCTCCTTCAGCAAGGAAAGGGTTACTATTCCACAATGTTTGTGGTACCGAAACCGGACGGTTCGGTGAGACCCATCTTAAATTTAAAATCCTTGAACACTTATATCAAAAGGTTCAAGTTCAAGATGGAATCGCTCAGGGCGGTTATTGCGAGCCTGGAGGAGGGACTACATGGTCTCCCTGGACATCAAGGATGCGTACCTACATGTCCCCATTTACCCTCCTCACCAGGAGTACCTCAGATTTGTGGTACAGGACTGTCACTATCAGTTCCAGACGCTGCCGTTTGGGTTATCCACGGCACCGAGGGTCTTTACCAAGGTAATGGCCGAAATGATGATACTCCTTCGCAAGAAAGGAGTTTCAATTATCCCGTACTTGGACGATCTCCTGATAAAGGCGAGGTCCAAGGAACAGTTGATAGTAGGGGTAGCACTTGCTCGGGACGTGCTACAACAGTACGGCTGGATTCTCAATATTCCAAAGTCACAGCTGGTCCCGACGACACGTCTTCTGTTCCTGGGAATGATTCTGGACACAGACCAGAAAAGAGTGTTTCTTCCAGTGGAAAAAGCCGAGGAGTTGTCATCTCTAGTCAGAGACATCCTAAAACCGGGACTGGTGTCGGTACATCAATGCACACGAGTCCTGGGAAAGATGGTAGCTTCGTACGAGGCAATTCCATTCGGAAGGTTCCACGCAAGGACTTTCCAGTGGGACCTGTTGGACAAATGGTCCGGGTCCCATCTCCAGATAAAACAGTGGATAACCCTATCGGCAAGAACCAGGGTATCGCTGCTGTGGTGGCTGCAGACTGCTCATCTACTAGAGGGCCGCAGATTCGGAATACAGGACTGGGTCCTGGTGACCACGGACGCCAGCCTTCTGGGCTGGGGGGCAGTCACACAGGGAAGAAATTTCCAAGGACTATGGTCAAATCAGGAGATTTCACTTCACATAAATATTCTGGAGCTAAGGGCCATTTACAATGCCCTAAGTCAAGCAAGACCCCTGCTTCAGAACCGGCCGGTGCTGATCCAGTCAGACAACATCACGGCGGTCGCCCATGTAAACAGACAGGGCGGCACAAGAAGCAGGAGGGCAATGGCAGAAGCCACAAGGATTCTCCGATGGGCAGAGAATCATGTGTTAGCACTGACAGCAGTATTCATTCCGGGAGTGGACAACTGGGAAGCAGACTTCCTCAGCAGGCACGACCTCCACCCGGGAGAATGGGGACTTCATCCAGAAGTTTTCCGAATGCTGGTCAACCGTTGGGAAAAACCACAGGTGGACATGATGGCGTCCCGCCTAAACAAAAAGCTAAAAAGGTATTGCGCCAGGTCAAGGGACCCTCAGGCGATCGCTGTGGACGCTCTAGTGACACCGTGGGTGTACCAGTCGGTTTATGTGTTTCCTCCTCTGCCCCTCATACCCAAGGTACTGAGAATAATAAGAAGGCGAGGAGTGAGAACTATTCTCGTGGCTCCGGATTGGCCAAGAAGGACTTGGTACCCGGAACTTCGAGAGATGCTTGCAGAGGACCCTTGGCCTCTGCCGCTCAGACAAGACCTGCTGCAGCAGGGGCCCTGTCTGTTCGAAGACTTACCGCGGCTGCGTTTGACGGCATGGCGGTTGAACGCCGGATCCTGAAGGAAAAAGGTATTCCGGAGGAAGTCATCCCTACCCTGATCAAAGCCAGGAAGGATGTCACCGCGAAGCATTATCACCGCATTTGGCGGAAATATGTTGCTTGGTGTGAGGCCAAGAAGGCCCCAACGGAGGAATTTCAACTGGGTCGTTTCTTACACTTCCTGCAAGCAGGTGTGACTTTGGGCCTCAAATTGGGGTCCATTAAGGTCCAGATCTCGGCCCTGTCGATTTTCTTCCAGAAAGAACTGGCTTCACTGCCTGAAGTTCAGACTTTTGTCAAGGGAGTCCTGCATATTCAGCCTCCTTTTGTGCCCCCAGTGGCACCTTGGGATCTCAATGTGGTCTTGGAATTTCTAAAATTACATTGGTTTGAGCCACTTAAGACTGTGGATTTAAAATATCTCACGTGGAAAGTGGTTATGTTGTCGGCTCTGGCTTCAGCCAGACGGTTGTCAGAATTGGCGGCTTTGTCCTGTAAAAGCCCCTATCTGATTTTCCATATGGATAGGGCAGAGTTGAGGACTCGTCCTCAGTTTCTCCCGAAGGTGGTGTCCGCTTTTCACTTGAACCAACCTATTGTGGTGCCTGCGGCTACTAGGGACTTGGAGGATTCCAAGTTTCTGGATGTAGTCAGGGCCCTGAAAATTTATGTTTCCAGGACGGCTGGAGTCAGGAAAACTGACTCGCTGTTTGTTCTATATGCACCCAACAAGCTGGGTGCACCTGCTTCTAAGCAGTCTATCGCGCGCTGGATTTGTAGCACTATTCAGCTGGCGCATTCTACGGTGAGACTACAGCAGCCTAAAAATGTGAAAGCCCATTCCACAAGGAAGGTGGGCTCATCTTGGGCGGCTGCCCGAGGGGTCTCGGCTTTACAACTTTGACGAGCTGCTACTTGGTCAGGGGCAAACACGTTTGCAAAATTTTATAAATTTGATACCCTGGCTGAGGAGGACCTGGAGTTCTCTCATTCGGTGCTGCAGAGTCATCCGCACTCTCCCGCCCGTTTGGGAGCTTTGGTATAATCCCCATGGTCCTTACGGAGTACCCAGCATCCACTAGGACGTCAGAGAAAATAAGATTTTACTCACCGGTAATTCTATTTCTCGTAGTCCGTAGTGGATGCTGGGCGCCCATCCCAAGTGCGGATTGTCTGCAATACTTGTAAATAGTTATTGTTACAAAAATCTGGTTGTTATTGCGAGCCATCTGTTCAGAGGCTCCATTGTTATCATATTGTTAACCGGGGTTCCTATCACGAGTTATATGGTGTGATTGGTGTGGCTGGTATGAGTCTTACCCGGGATTCAAAATCCTTCCTTATTGTGTCAGCTCTTCCGGGCACAGTGTCCTAACTGAGGCTTGGAGGAGGGTCATAGGGGGAGGAGCCAGTGCACACCAGGTAGACCTAAATCTTTCTTTAGAGTGCCCAGTCTCCTGCGGAGCCCGTCTATTCCCCATGGTCCTTACGGAGTACCCAGCATCCACTACGAGAAATAGATTTACCGGTGAGTAAAATCTTATTTTTTTCACTGATCGCTGCGCTGCAAACAACGGCAGCTAGCGATCAACTCTGAATGACCCCCATAGTTCTTGTGTTGTGGGTTTTTTTTTCTATTAGGTTATTTCTATGTACATGTTGCCATTATAATTTGAGCTGATATATGTATACCTATGACATATAGGGGGGAATTGAAATCTTATGGCACCCCAATCTCCCATCTAAAGTGACGTAAGTTATTGCGCTTATCGCACCTATTCTAGTCTAGTTTAGGCGTGCAAACATCCTAAACCCGACTAAAATAATAGGCGCAATTGTGAAAAGACCCGTTGTGCGCCCATATGGGTCATTTTATGCGCATTTCAGCTTGCTACGCCCATCGTCAGCAACATTAGAATACTGCCGGCGGGCGGGAGTAGAGTGGGGAGCATTTGAATCCGGACCATAGTCTGTAGCTAGTTAGTTAGCTAGTAAGTTAGTTAGTTTATTGTTATCTATTCTGGTTTGTCTGCTTATAAAACTAGTGTATTTTACTTGACTACAGGAAAAAAACTAAAACCCTACAAGCAGACTGACAACGAACTGTTACCGGTCATAGTGAAATAAGAGGCACCAGGGTTTTGGTGATCATATTACCTTTTGTTACAGTAACCTGCACAACAGTTTCACACCTAGCAGAGCCTTCTGTCCTTTTTATTCCCAGTCAGCACTACATACACAACGATTTAGTGGAGAGTTTTTACTATAAAAATGATTACAATAATACAAAGATTATATAAATCATACAAAGATGATATTTCTAAGTTATAAATATCTTCCTTATATTTATTCTGATAATTTTTGTAGAGAAAACTCTGAGTACACTGGAGTATGACCGGTGAGGCTCTACCTACCCTGACTGAACGTCACTGACCTACGGACTTCTATATACTAGACAGTTTCTGAAATTTCTGTACATAAAACTTGATGCACTGCTTTTGTTTTTCCAGAATCTTCCTGCTGACATTAAAGAGTCAATAACAGATATTATAAAATTCGTGTTACAAAGAGAATATGTGAAGGTAAGTAATGTGTTTGTATTTGAGTGTTTATAACATTGGATGGATAAGCGATAAAATAGCAAGGTGTCTCCATATTCTAGTGCAGGTATGTCAAACGCAAAATCCCAACTGGGCCGAATAATAAAGGTCTAAGGCCCTCATTCCGAGTTGTTCGCTCGCTAGATGCTTTCAGCAGCATTGCAAACGCTAGGTCGCCGCCCTCTGGGAATGTATCTTAGTTTAGCAGAATTGCTAACGAAAGATTAGCAGTTCTGCTATTAAATATTTCCCTGCAGTTTCTGAGTAGCTCCAGACCTACTCCTAGATTGCGATCACTGCAGACTGTTTGGTTCCGGGTTTGACGTCACAAGCACGCCCCGCGTTCGGCCAGCCACTCCCCCCGTTTCCCCAGCCACTCCTGCGTTTTTTGGCTGGCATGCCTGCGGTTTTTTTTAGCACACTCCCGGAAAACGCTCAGTTACCACCCAGAAACACCCACTTCCTATCAATCACTCACCGATCAGCACAGCGACTGAAAAGCGTCGCTCGGCCCTGTGTAAAATTGCATAGTTTTGTGTGAAAGTACTTGGTGCGTGCACCCTGCGGCCCATACGCATGCGCAGAACTGCCGGTTTTTAGCCTGATCGCAATTCTGCTAAAAACGGCAGCGAGCGAACAACTCTGAATGACACCCTAAGTCTGGTGTGGGCCGCAAGAAAAAGAAACATCTTATATGCAATTTTCAAAGGTTTTTTTAGAAAACCCAACAATAAAGTATAATCAAAGAGATGTCAAGTATCGTGAAGAAAACATTTACTTTAATGCAGTGGTGCAAGTAGGAAAAATGTCTTAGTTGTACTGTGTGCGCATGATACACACATGGGGGCCAGATACAAATATGCCCTCAGTAGTGCAGTGCCAGATACACATATGCCACCAATAGTGCCATATACACACATGCCACCAGTAGAGCCAGGTATACATATGCCCCCACAGTGCCAGGTATACATATACCCACGCTGTGCCAGAAAACATGCCCACTCTGCCAGATACCATATGCCCGCAATGTGCTCGTCGCCGCTGCTGCCGGGGATGTCCTGCCTGGCTGTGTGAGGGCAGGAGATCGCAGCGCGCTTCTCCTGCTCCTCAGTCCGGCGGCGGCGCGGGTATCTTAAGTTAGACGCCGGTTCGCGAGCCAATCAGAACTCGCGGACTGGCAGCTCCTGATTGGCTGCCAGTCGGTGAGCTTTGATTGGTTCGTGAACCGGCGCCTGCTTTAAGATACTACCGCCACCGGAGAAGGCGGTCTTTCCGCAAAAGACCCACTGGCCGCAAGAGGAAGCCGCATGCGGGCCACGAGTTTGAAACCCCTATTCTAGTGGTTTCACTCTGGGGTGTGGATTATGACAAAGCTAATTATTATTATTAACATTATGAACCTTTTTTCACTTTTAAACATAGCAAAGCCTGCACAGGCAGGTTTGTTTTATTAATTTTTTCTACTGTATGTGTGTATAGAAATTAATACTACACACACACACACACACACACACACACACACACACAAGCGCGCGCACGTAATGTTATAACTAAATGGGTAAGATCTAATGCTTTTGTAATAGTATTTTGTGTAACCTTAGAAGGGTGTATGTGCCTGCTCATATGCATAAGTTAAGTTAATGGCAGTGGCTGTTCTAGAGGTGGGCAAGCGGGGCAGTCGCCCAAGGCGCCGCGGCCTGAGAGCGCTGCCTCAGTCACCAAACAACCAAACAAGAATAAAGAAATCTGCTCCCCCAACACAGAGGTATTGTTTCTGCAGGCAAAGGGAATAGGAAGCATATCCACAGCAACAGAAGATAATTCAGATCAAAACCAAATAAAAATAGGCAGAGAGAAGAACATAGCTAGGAACAGAAAAAGCACAAACAAAACTCTAAAAGCTATGTGTGTAAATGCTAGGAGCTTAGGAAATAAAATCCCAGAACTAATTGCAATAATGACAAGGGATGATCTAGACATTGTGGCAATTACAGAGTCATGGTACAATGAAAATCATGACTGGGACATAGCTATACCGGGATATACTTTATTTAGGAAAGACAGAATTGGAAAAATCGGAGGAGGGGTAGCAATGTATGTAAAAAAATGCATAAATACTACATTAATACAAAGTATTGAAGAAAAAACTGAGGCCCTTTGGGTGACCATAGAAACAGGGGAAAAGTCGATTATTCGTATTGGCGTGATATACAGGCCACCAGGTCAGGAAGAGGAACTCGACAAGTACCTATTGCAGGACATAACTAAAATGGCATTAAAAGGAGAGGTAATAATCACGGGAGACTTTAATCTGCCTGATGTAAACTGGGAAGTGTTTGTTGCTAGTTCCACTAGAAGTAGGGACATTTTAAATTCCCTTCAGGGAGCATCTCTCCACCAATTGGTAAAGGAGCCCACTCGGAAAGACGCTATATTAGACTTAATACTTACAAATGGAGACAGAATATCGGACGTAAAAGTGGGTGAAAACCTGGGATCCAGTGATCATCAAGCAGTATGGTTCAGCATAAAGTCAGATACTGACTCATCCCATACAAAAACAAAGGTGTTGGATTTTAGGAAGGCTGATTTTGTAGGGATGGGAAAATGTGTAAGCGATTCTTTGGCAGAGTGGAGGAACTTGGAAGCAGTGCAGGAGAGGTGGGAAACATTAAAATGTGCAATATTAAAGGCAACATACCTTTGTATCAAAAGTGTTAGGAAAAACACAAGGAAAAGGAAGCCAGTGTGGTTTGTGAAAGAAGTAGCAAGTATTGTGAAAGCAAAAAAGATGGCTTTTAGGAAATAGAAGCAGACACAAAATAATGAAGACAAAGAGATATATCTTGTTAGACAGAAGGAGACTAAGAAGGTAGTCAGATGTGCAAAGGGAAATTGGCCCAGTCAGTGGGTAAAGGAGGCAAAACTTTTTTTAGGTGTATAAGCGAGAGGAGAAAAACAAAAGGCGGAATAATAAAACTAAACACAGAGACTGGGAGTCTTGTTGAGGGAGACAATTTAATAGCAGATCATCTTAATAATTATTTCTGCTCAGTATTTACTTCTGAAAGAGAGGGGAAGGGGCCACAGTTAAGTTGCAGGGATATTCAGGAAAATGACACAAGTACATTTACAGAGGAGAAGGTCCTAACAGAACTCTCAAAGCTGAAAGTGGACAAATCTCTGGGGCCAGATGGGATACATCCAAGGATACTAAAAGAATTTAAAGAGGTGCTGGTAGAACCATTGACAGAATTATTCAACCAGTCATTAGCTACAGGAGTAATTCCAGAGGACTGGAAAAGAGCAAACATAGTCCCACTGTACAAAAGTGGAAGCAAGGAAGAGGCAAACAACTACAGACCAGTGAGTCTTACATCAGTAGTCGGGAAATTGATGGAAACACTCTTGAAAGAAAGAGTTGTAGATTATCTCAAATCCGGCAATTTACAGGATCCCAAACAGCATGGATTCACTGGGGGGAGATCATGTCAAACAAATCTTATTGACTTTTTTGACTGTGTGACTAAAGTGATGGATAAAGGTGGAGCCATGGATATAGCTTATCTAGACTTTAGTAAGGCTTTTGACACTGTTCCACATCGCAGACTGCTAAATAAACTTGAAAATTTGGGATTAGATATTAGGATTATTGAATGGATAAGATCTTGGTTGAAGGATAGAAAACAGAGAGTTGTGGTAAATGGAGTGCATTCACAGGAGGGAAATGTTACCAGTGGAGTACCCCAGGGATCTGTACTTGGACCAGTGCTTTTTAATATCTTTATTGGTGACATTGCAAATGGCATTAAAGGGAAAGTATGCCTTTTTGCAGATGACACAAAGGTATGCAACAGGGTAGACACACCAGGGGGTATATTTACAAAGATTCGTGTTTTGGCCGTTTTGAAGGGTGTTTGAATTCGAATGGTATCGGGTGCATTTTACTGCAACTTCTTGAATCCTGATACGATCATTCACTAAGCTGCCGAGTTTTGCACAATCGTTTTTTCCGATGTCGATGTGATTCGTAATATCAGGCAGTGTTTTACGGGAGTGATGAGTAAAACATTGCCTGACAAAACACAAGGAATCCCGGCCGGATCTGTGAGATCCGTGTAGGGCTTCATTGTGTACCTTAAAAAGGTTTTTAAAGTGTTTAAGAATCTGGAAAAAATTGCGTGTGGTCCCCCCCTCCTAAGCATAACCAGCCTCGGGCTCTTTGAGCCGGTGCTGGTAGAAAAAATATGGGGGGAAAATTGACAGGGGTTCCCCCATATTTGATCAACCAGCACCGGGCTCTGCGCCTGGTCCTGGTGCAAAAAATACGGGGGACAAAAAGCGTAGGGGTCCCCCGTATTTTTTGAACCAGCACCGGGCTCCACTAGTCAGAGAGATAATGCCACAGCCGGGGGACACATTTATATAGGTCCCTGCGGCCCTGGCATTAAATCACTAACTAGTCACCCCTGGCCGGGGTACCCTGGAGGAGTGGGGACCCCTTAAATCAAGGGGTCCCCCCTCCAGCCACCCAAGGGCCAGGGGTGAAGCCCGAGGCTGTCCCCCCCCCCCATCCATGGGCTGCGGATGGGGGGCTGATAGCCAAGTGTAAAAAAAAAGAATATTGTTTTTTGCACAAGAACTACAAGTCCCTGCAAGCCTCCCCCGCAAGCTGGTACTTGGAGAACCACAAGTACCAGCATGCGGGGGTTAAACAGGCCCGCTGGTACCTATAGTTCTTCTGCAAAAAAAATACCCAAATAAAAACAGGATACACACACCTTGAAAGTACAACTTTATTACATACATTCCGACACACACATACTTACCTATGTTCACATGCCGACTCGGCCCACGTCTCGACGGCGATTCCAGGGTACCTGAAAATAAAATTATACTCGCCTAAATCCTGTGTGTCGTGTCCTTTTGTAATAATCCACGTACTTGGCAAAACAAAAAAACGGAAACCCGACCACGCACTGAAAGGGGTCCCATGTTTACACATGGGACCCCTTTCCCCGACTGCCAGGCCCCCCCCCCCCCTGACTCCTGTCAAAGAAGGTCCCTTCTGCCAATCAGGGAGCGCCACGTCGTGGCACTCTCCTGATTGGCTGCGTGCTCCTGTAGTGTCTGTCAGGCAGCACACGGCAGTGATACAATGTAGCGCCTATGCGCTCCATTGTAACCATTACGAATAGTCCAAACACTGCCGAGATTGGTGCTTAGTGAATTCCCGGATTGGGACGTAGAAAAAAAAAACACAAATCGGACAAACTCGAATTCTTAGTAAATATTGGCCCAGGTGGGGTAAAACAAATGATTGAGGATCTAGGTAGACTAGAGAAATGGTCAAGAGTGTGGCAATTACAGTTTAATGCCAAAAAATGCAAAATCATGCACTTGGGTCTCAAAAATCCAAAGGCTAAATATAGTATTAATGGCACTATACTGGAAACTACTGATGAGGAAAGGGATCTAGGAGTCACTATTTCAGATGACTTAAAGGCAGGTAAGCAATGTAACAAAGCAACGAGGAAGGCTAGTCAGATGCTTGGCTGCATTGGGAGAGGAATCAGCAGCAGAAAGAAAGAAGTAATAATGCCACTGTACAGGTCATTGGTACGGCCTCATCTAGAATACTGTGTTCAATTCTGGAGGCCATATCTTCAAAAGGATTTCTCTAACGTCCTAAGTGGATGCTGGGGACTCCGTCAGGACCATGGGGAATAGCGGCTCCGCAGGAGACAGGGCACAAAAATAAAGCTTTAGGATTAGGTGGTGTGTACTGGCTCCTCCCCCTATGACCCTCCTCCAAGCCTCAGTTAGGTTTTTGTGCCCGTCCGAGCAGGGTGCAATCTAGGTGGCTCTCCTAAAGAGCTGCTTAGAAAAAGTTTTTAGGTTTTTTATTTTCAGTGAGTCCTGCTGGCAACAGGCTCACTGCATCGAGGGACTTAGGGGAGAGAATTTCAACTCACTTGCGTGCAGGATGGATTGGATTCTTAGGCTACTGGACACCATTAGCTCCAGAGGGAGTCGGAACACAGGTCTCACCCTGGGGTTCGTCCCGGAGCCGCGCCGCCGACCCCCCTTACAGATGCTGAAGATTGAAGGTCCGGAAACAGGCGGCAGAAGGCTCTTCAGTCTTCATGAAGGTAGCGCAGAGCACTGCAGCTGTGCGCCATTGTTGTCACACACTTCACACCAAGCGGTCACGGAGGGTGCAGGGCGCTGCTGGGGGCGCCCTGGGCAGCAATATTTAATACCTTTATGGCAAAAGAATACATCACATATAGCCATTGAGGCTATATGTATGTATTTAACCCATGCCAGATATCTAAAACTCCGGGAGAAAAGCCCGCCGAAATAGGGGGCGGGGCTTATTCTCCTCAGCACACAGCGCCATTTTCCTGCTCAGCTCCGCTGTGAGGAAGGCTCCCAGGACTCTCCCCTGCACTGCACTACAGAAACAGGGTAAAACAGAGAGGGGGGACATTTTTTGGCGATATTTTGATATATTTAAGCTGCTATAAGGAACAACACTTATATAAGGTTGTTCCCATATATATTATGGCGCTTGGGTGTGTGCTGGCAAACTCTCCCTCTGTCTCCCCAAAGGGCTAGTGGGGTCCTGTCTTCGATAAGAGCATTCCCTGTGTGTCTGCTGTGTGTCGG
This sequence comes from Pseudophryne corroboree, assembly GCF_028390025.1. NCBI lineage: Eukaryota > Metazoa > Chordata > Amphibia > Anura > Myobatrachidae > Pseudophryne > Pseudophryne corroboree. The sequence continues at coordinate 406,593,561 of NC_086449.1, forward strand.
TACGTGTGTGTCGACATGTATGAGGACGATGTTGGTGTGGAGGCAGAGCAATTGCCGATAATGGTGATGTCACCCCCCAGGGAGTCGACACCGGAATGGATGGCTTTGTTTATGGAATTACGTGATAATGTCAGCACATTACAAAAATCAGTTGACGACATGAGACGGCTGGCAAACCAGTTAGTACCTGCCCAGGCGTCTCAGACACCGTCAGGGGCTGTAAAGCGCCCTTTACCTCAGTCGGTCGACACAGACCCAGACACAGACACTGAATCTAGTGTCGACGGTGATGAAACAAACGTATTTTCAAGTAGGGCCACACGTTATATGATCACGGCAATGAAGGAGGCTTTGCATATCTCTGATACTGCAAGTACCACAAAAAGGGGTATTATGTGGGGGGTGAAAAAACTACCTGTAGTTTTTCCTGAATCAGAGGAATTAAATGATGTATGTGATGAAGCGTGGGTTAACCCAGATAGAAAAGTGCTAATTTCAAAAAAGTTATTAGCATTATACCCTTTCCCGCCAGAGGTTAGGGCGCGCTGGGAAACACCCCCTAGGGTGGATAAGGCGCTCACACGCTTATCAAAACAAGTGGCGTTACCGTCTCCTGATACGGCCGCCCTCAGGGATCCAGCTGATAGGAGACTGGAAACTACCCTAAAAAGTATATACACACATACTGGTGTTATACTGCGACCAGCCATCGCCTCAGCCTGGATGTGCAGTGCTGGGGTCGTCTGGTTGGATTCCCTGACTGAAAATATTGATACCCTGGATAGGGACAGTATTTTATTGACTATAGAGCAATTAAAGGATGCTTTCCTTTATATGCGAGATGCTCAGAGAGATATTTGCACTCTGGCATCGAGAGTAAATGCGATGTCCATATCTGCCAGAAGGAGTTTATGGACGCGACAGTGGTCAGGTGATGCGGATTCCAAACGACATATGGAAGTATTGCCGTATAAAGGGGAGGAATTATTTGGCGTCGGTCTATCGGATCTGGTGGCCACGGCAACTGCCGGAAAATCCACCTTTTTACCTCAGACCCCCTCCCAACAGAAAAAGACACCGTCTTTTCAGCCGCAGTCCTTTCGGTCCTATAAGAACAAGCGGACAAAAGGACAGTCATATCTGCCTCGGGGCAGAGGAAGGGGTAAGAGAGGGCAGCAAGCAGCCCCTGCCCAGGAACAGAAGCCCTCTCAGGGTTCTGCAAAGCCCTCAGCATGACGCTGGGGCCTTACAAGCGGACTCAGGAGCGGTGGGGGGTCGACTCAAGAATTTCAGCGCACAGTGGGCTTGCTCACAGGTGGACCCCTGGATCCTGCAGGTAGTATCTCAGGGTTACAGGTTGGAATTCGAGAAGTCTCCCCCTCGCAGGTTCCTAAAGTCTGCTTTGCCAACGTCTCCCTCAGACAGGGCGACGGTATTGGAAGCCATTCACAAGCTGTTTTCTCAGCAGGTGATAGTCAAGGTACCCCTCCTACAACAGGGAAAGGGGTATTACTCCACGCTATTTGTGGTACCGAAGCCGGACGGCTCGGTAAGACCTATTCTAAATCTGAAATCTTTGAACCTGTACATACAAAAATTCAAGTTCAAGATGGAGTCACTCAGAGCAGTGATAGCGAATCTGGAAGAAGGGGACTTTATGGTGTCCCTGGACATAAAGGATGCTTACCTGCATGTCCCAATTTGCCCTTCACATCAAGGGTACCTCAGGTTCGTGGTGCAAAACTGTCATTATCAGTTTCAGACGCTGCCGTTTGGATTGTCCACGGCACCTCGGGTCTTTACCAAGGTAATGGCCGAAATGATGATTCTTCTGCGAAGAAGAGGCGTATTAATTATCCCTTACTTGGACGATTTCCTGATAAGGGCAAGGTCCAGAGAACAGCTGGAGGACGGAGTAGCACTAACCCGACTAGTGCTGCAACAACACGGGTGGATTCTGAATTTTCCAAAATCTCAGTTGACCCCGACGACACGTCTGCTGTTCCTGGGAATGATTCTGGACACGGTTCAGAAAAAGGTGTTTCTTCCGGAGGAGAAAGCCAGGGAGTTATCCGAACTTGTCAGGAACCTCCTAAAACCAGGGAAAGTGTCTGTGCATCAATGCACAAGAGTCCTGGGAAAGATGGTGGCTTCTTACGAAGCGATTCCATTCGGCAGATTCCACGCACGAACTTTTCAGTGGGATCTGCTGGACAAATGGTCCGGATCACATCTGCAGATGCATCAGCGGATAACCTTATCGCCACGGACAAGGGTGTCTCTTCTGTGGTGGTTGCAGAGTGCTCATCTGTTAGAGGGCCGCAGATTCGGCATACAGGACTGGGTCCTGGTGACCACGGATGCCAGTCTGAGAGGCTGGGGAGCGGTCACACAGGGAAGAAACTTCCAGGGAGTATGGTCAAGCCTGGAGATGTCTCTTCACATAAATATACTGGAGCTAAGAGCGATTTACAATGCTCTAAGTCTGGCAAAACCCCTGCTTCAGGGTCAGCCGGTGTTGATCCAGTCGGACAACATCACGGCAGTCGCCCACGTAAACAGACAGGGCGGCACAAGAAGCAGGACAGCAATGGCAGAAGCTGCAAGGATTCTTCGCTGGGCGGAAGATCATGTGATAGCACTGTCAGCAGTATTCATTCCGGGAGTGGACAACTGGGAAGCAGACTTCCTCAGCAGACACGATCTACACCCGGGAGAGTGGGGACTTCATCCAGAAGTCTTCCACATGACTGTGAACCGTTGGGAAAAACCAATGGTGGATATGATGGCGTCCCGCCTCAACAAGAAACTGGACAGGTATTGCGCCAGGTCAAGAGACCCTCAGGCAATAGCTGTGGACGCTCTGGTAACACCGTGGGTGTTCCAGTCAGTGTATGTGTTCCCTCCTCTGCCTCTCATACCAAAAGTACTGAGAATTATACGGCAAAAGGGAGTAAGAACGATACTAGTGGCTCCGGATTGGCCAAGAAGAACTTGGTACCCGGAACTTCAAGAGATGCTCACGGAGGATCCGTGGCCTCTACCTCTAAGACGGGACCTGCTTCAGCAGGGACCGTGTCTATTCCAAGACTTACCGCGGCTGCGTTTGACGGCATGGCGGTTGAACGCCGAATTCTAAGGGAAAAAGGCATTCCGGAAGAGGTCATTCCTACACTGGTAAAAGCCAGGAAGGAGGTGACTGCACAACATTATCACCGCATTTGGAGGAAATATGTTGCGTGGTGTGAGGCCAGGAAGGCCCCCACGGAGGAATTTCAACTGGGTCGATTCCTACATTTCCTGCAAACAGGATTGTCTATGGGCCTCAAATTGGGGTCCATTAAGGTTCAAATTTCGGCCCTGTCGATTTTCTTCCAGAAAGAATTGGCTTCAGTTCCTGAAGTCCAGACTTTTGTAAAAGGAGTACTACATATACAGCCCCCGGTTGTGCCCCCAGTGGCACCGTGGGATCTTAATGTAGTCTTGGATTTTCTCAAATCCCATTGGTTTGAGCCGCTCAAATCGGTGGAGTTGAAGTATCTTACATGGAAAGTAACCATGCTACTGGCCCTGACTTCAGCCAGGAGAGTATCAGAATTGGCGGCTTTATCATATAAGAGCCCATATCTGATTTTCCATACGGACAGGGCAGAACTGCGGACGCGTCCTCATTTTCTGCCTAAGGTGGTGTCAGCGTTTCACCTGAACCAGCCTATTGTGGTGCCTGCGGCTACTAACGATTTGGAGGATTCCAAGTTGTTGGACGTGGTCCGGGCATTGAAAATATATATTTCAAGAACGGCGGGAGTCAGAAAGTCTGACTCACTGTTTATATTGTATGCACCCAACAAGATGGGTGCTCCTGCTTCTAAGCAGACGATTGCTCGTTGGATTTGTAGCACAATTCAACTTGCACATTCTGTGGCAGGCTTGCCACAACCTAAATCTGTCAAGGCCCATTCCACAAGGAAAGTGGGCTCATCCTGGGCGGCTGCCCGGGGGGTCTCGGCATTACAACTCTGCCGAGCTGCTACTTGGTCAGGGGCAAACACGTTTGCAAAATTCTACAAATTTGATACCCTGGCTGAGGAGGACCTTGAGTTCTCTCATTCGGTGCTGCAGAGTCATCCGCACTCTCCCGCCCGTTTGGGAGCTTTGGTATAATCCCCATGGTCCTGACGGAGTCCCCAGCATCCACTTAGGACGTTAGAGAAAATAAGAATTTACTTACCGATAATTCTATTTCTCGTAGTCCGTAGTGGATGCTGGGCGCCCATCCCAAGTGCGGATTGTCTGCAATACTTGTACATAGTTATTGTTACAAACAAATTCGGGTTGTTATTGTTGTGAGCCGTCTGTTCAGAGGCTCCTACGTTTGTCATACTGTTAACTGGGTTCAGATCACAAGTTATACGGTGTGATTGGTGTGGCTGGTATGAGTCTTACCCGGGATTCAATATCCTTCCTTATTGTGTACGCTCGTCCGGGCACAGTATCCTAACTGAGGCTTGGAGGAGGGTCATAGGGGGAGGAGCCAGTACACACCACCTAATCCTAAAGCTTTATTTTTGTGCCCTGTCTCCTGCGGAGCCGCTATTCCCCATGGTCCTGACTGAGTCCCCAGCATCCACTACGGACTACGAGAAATAGAATTATCGGTAAGTAAATTCTTATTATTAATACATTAGAAACTGTACAAAGAAGGGGCGGACTAGATGGGCCAAGTGGTTCTTATCTGCCGTCAAATTCTATGTTTCTATCACCCAGCCGTTGCTCTGCCTGCTCTTACCCGCCGCCATTTTTTTTTTTTATTCCCCAAACATTCTGCACTGCGCGTCCTGACTCCTGACCATCCCAGTGGGTGCTACAGAGTGTATTGTGATTGAATGGGCAGCAGTGCTGTGCGTGTGTCAGGTGTAGTGTGAGGGGGCGCAGTGGCAGTGCTGCATATGTTACGTGGATATAATTTCATGTACATGATGTTGTACAGTATGGTTATTGTATAATGTATAAAACACGATGTATACCCAGTTAGTAGGGGGGGGCAAAGGAAACATTTGCCCTGAGCGCTGCAAAAGTCTAGAACCGGCCCTAGATAATAGTATTGCTTTTGAGAATCTGTCTGTTTGCCAAATACAATGGTATGAGGAATCTTCAGGTGATTGTATACTCTTTAAAATGAGTCTTGCAGATGGTTATCAGTTTTCTTTCTTTTCCCTTTTACAGGCAAATGATGCCTATCTTCAGATGGCTATTGGCAATGCTCCTTGGCCTATTGGTGTCACTATGGTTGGTATCCATGCTCGTACAGGTCGTGAGAAGATTTTTTCCAAACATGTGGCTCATGTTCTGAATGATGAAACACAGAGGAAATATATTCAGGTAAAATAAAACCATTTTTCTTTTGTAGTTATTCTCCTTTTCTCTGACGTCCTAGTGGATGCTGGGACTCCGTAAGGACCATGGGGAATAGCGGCTCCGCAGGAGACAGGGCACAAGAATAAAAGCTTTAGGATCAGGTGGTGTGCACTGGCTCCTCCCCCTATGACCCTCCTCCAAGCCTCAGTTAGATTTTTGTGCCCGAACGAGAAGGGTGCAGGCTAGGTGGCTCTCCTGAGCTGCTTAGAATAAAAGTGTATTTTAGGTTTTTTATTTTCAGTGAGTCCTGCTGGCAACAGGCTCACTGCATCGTGGGACTAAGGGGAGAAGAAACGGACTCACCTGCGTGCAGAGTGGATTGGGTTTCTTAGGCTACTGGACATTAGCTCCAGAGGGACGATCACAGGTTCAGCCTGGATGGGTCCCGGAGCCGCGCCGCCGGCCCCCTTACAGAGCCAGAAGAGCGAAGAGGTCCGGTTAAATCGGCGGCAGAAGACGATCCTGTCTTCAGACTAAGGTAGCGCACAGCACCGCAGCTGTGCGCCATTGCTCTCAGCACACTTCACACTCCGGTCACTGAGGGTGCAGGGCGCTGGGGGGGAGCGCCCTGAGACGCAATATAACAGATAATACCTTAGGTTGGCAAAAGAATACATCACATATAGCTCTTGGGCTATATGGATGTATTTTAACCCCTGCCATTTTTACAGAAAAGAGCGGGAGATAAGGACGTCGTGAAGGGGCGGAGCCTATCTCCTCAGCACACAAGCGCCATTTTCCCTCACAGCTCCGCTGGAAGGACGGCTCCCTGACTCTCCCCTGCAGACTTGCTACAGAATCAGGGTAAAAAAGAGAAGGGGGGGCACTATTGGCAGCTAAAAATTATATAAACAGCAGCTATAAGGGAATAACACTTATATAAGGTTATTCCTGTATATATATATAGCGCTTGGTGTGTGCTGGCAGACTCTCCCTCTGTCTCTCCAAAGGGCTTGTGGGGTCCTGTCCTCTATCAGAGCATTCCCGGTGTGTGTGCTGTGTGTCGGTACGTGTGTGTCGACATGTATGAGGAGGAAAATGATGTGGAGGCGGAGCAATTGCCTGGGTTAGTGATGTCACCCCCTAGGGAGTCGACACCTGACTGGATGATCGTATTTAAAGAATTAAGTGATAATGTCAGCACTTTGCAAAGAACGGTTGATGACATGAGACAGCCGGCAAATCAATTAGTGCCTGTCCAGGCGTCTCAGACACCGTCAGGGGCCCTAAAACGCCCGTTACCTCAGTGGGTCGACACAGACCCAGACACAGATACTGAGTCTAGTGTCGACGGTGAGGAGACAAACGTAATGTCCAGTAGGGCCACACGTTACATGATCACGGCAATGAAGGAGGCATTGAACATTTCTGACACTATAAGTACCACAAAGAAGGGTATTATGTGGGGTGTGAAAAAACTACCAATAGTTTTCCCTGAGTCAGATGAGTTAAATGAGGTGTGTGATAAAGCGTGGGTTTCCCCCGACAAAAAACTGCTAATTTCTAAAAAAATTATTGGCACTATATCCTTTCCCGTCAGAGGTTAGGACGCGTTGGGAAACACCCCCTAGGGTAGATAAGGCGCTCACACGTTTATCTAAACAAGTAGCGTTACCGTCTCCTGATACGGCCACCCTCAAAGAACCAGCAGATAGAAGGCTGGAAAATATTCTTAAAAGTATATACACACATACTGGTGTTATACTGCGACCAGCAATCGCTTCAGCCTGGATGTGCAGTGCTGGAGTCGCGTGGTCGGATTCCCTGACTGAAAATATTGATACCCTGGATAGGGACAATATACTGTTAACTATAGAGCATTTGAAGGATGCATTACTATATATGCGTGATGCACAGAGGGATATTTGCACCCTGGCATCAAGAGTAAGTGCTATGTCCATTTCTGCCAGAAGAGCGTTATGGACGCGACAGTGGTCAGGCGATGCGGATTCCAAACGACATATGGAAGTATTGCCGTATAAAGGGGAGGAGTTATTTGGGGCTGGTCTATCGGACCTGGTGGCCACGGCAACGGCTGGAAAATCCACCTTTTTACCCCAGGTCACTTCACATCAGCAGAAAAAGACACCGTCTTTTCAAACTCAGTCCTTTCGTTCCCATAAGTACAAGCGAGCTAAAGGCCATTCCTTCCTGCCCCGGGGCAGAGGAAGGGGAAAAAGACTGCACCATGCAGCCGCTTCCCAGGAGCAGAAGCCCTCCCCTGCTTCTGCCAAGTCTTCAGCATGACGCTGGGGCTTTACAAGCAGACTCAGACATGGTGGGGGCCCGTCTCAAGAATTTCAACGCGCAGTGGGCTCACTCGCAAGTGGACCCCTGGATTCTACAGGTAGTATCGCAGGGGTACAAACTGGAATTCGAGGCGTTTCCCCCTCGCCGGTTCCTGAAGTCTGCTCTACCAAAGTCTCCCTCCGACAGGGAGGCAGTTTTGGAAGCCATTCACAAGCTGTATTCCCAGCAGGTGATAATCAAGGTACCCCTCCTACAACAGGGAAAGGGGTATTATTCCACGCTGTTTGTGGTACCGAAGCCGGACGGCTCGGTGAGACCAATTTTAAATCTGAAATCCTTGAACACTTACATAAAGAGGTTCAAATTCAAGATGGAATCACTCAGAGCGGTGATAGCAAACCTGGAAGAAGGGGACTATATGGTGTCTCTGGACATCAAGGATGCTTATCTCCACGTCCCAATCTACCCGTCTCACCAAGGGTACCTCAGGTTTGTAGTACAAGACTGTCATTATCAGTTTCAGACGCTGCCGTTTGGGTTGTCCACGGCACCTCGGGTCTTTACCAAGGTAATGGCCGAAATGATGATTCTTCTTCAAAGAAAAGGCATCTTAATTATCCCTTACTTGGACGATCTCCTGATAAGGGCAAGGTCCAGGGAACAGTTAGAAGTCGGAGTAGCACTATCTCAGGTAGTGTTACGTCAGCACGGGTGGATCCTAAATATTCCAAAATCGCAGCTGATTCCAACGACACGTCTACTGTTCCTAGGAATGATTCTGGACACAGTCCAGAAAAAGGTGTTTCTCCCGGAGGAGAAGGCCAGGGAGTTATCCGAGCTAGTCAGGAACCTCCTAAAACCAGGCCAGGTGTCAGTGCATCAGTGCACGAGGGTCCTGGGAAAAATGGTGGCTTCTTACGAAGCGATTCCATTCGGAAGATTCCATGCAAGAACTTTTCAGTGGGATCTACTGGACAAATGGTCCGGATCGCATCTTCAGATGCATCAGCGGATAACCCTGTCGCCAAGGACAAGGGTGTCTCTTCTGTGGTGGCTGCAGAGTGCTCATCTACTAGAGGGCCGCAGATTTGGCATTCAGGATTGGATCCTGGTGACCACGGATGCAAGCCTGAGAGGCTGGGGAGCAGTCACACAGGGAAGAAATTTCCAGGGCTTGTGGTCAAGCATGGAAGCATCTCTTCATATAAACATTCTGGAACTAAGGGCCATTTACAATGCCCTAAGTCAAGCGAAACCCCTGCTTCAGGGTCAGGCGGTATTGATCCAATCGGACAACATCACGTCAGTCGCCCACGTAAACAGACAGGGCGGCACGAGAAGCAGGAGGGCAATGGCAGAAGCTGCAAGGATTCTTCGCTGGGCGGAAAATCATGTGATAGCACTGTCAGCAGTGTTCATTCCGGGAGTGGACAACTGGGAAGCAGACTTCCTCAGCAGACACGACCTCCACCCGGGAGAGTGGGGACTTCACCCAGAAGTCTTCCACCTGATAGTAAACCGTTGGGAAGAACCAAAGGTGGACATGATGGCGTCCCGTCTAAACAAAAAACTAGACAGATATTGCGCCAGGTCAAGGGACCCTCAGGCAATAGCGGTGGACGCCCTGGTAACGCCGTGGGTGTACCAGTCAGTGTATGTGTTCTCTCCTCTGCCTCTCATACCAAAGGTACTGAGAATCATAAGAAGGAGAGGAGTAAGAACTATACTCGTGGTTCCGGATTGGCCAAGAAGGACTTGGTACCCGGAACTTCAAGAGATGCTCACGGACGAACCGTGGCCTCTACCTCTGAGAAAGGACCTGCTCCAGCAGGGGCCTTGTCTGTTCCAAGACTTACCGCGGCTGCGTTTGACGGCATGGCGGTTGAACGCCGGATCCTGAGGGAAAAAGGCATTCCAGATGAAGTCATCCCTACCCTGGTCAAGGCCAGGAAGGACGTAACCGCAAAACATTATCACCGCATTTGGCGAAAATATGTTGCGTGGTGTGAGGCCAAGAAGGCCCCTACAGAGGAATTTCAACTGGGTCGTTTCCTCCATTTCCTGCAAACAGGACTATCTATGGGCCTAAAATTAGGGTCCATTAAGGTTCAAATTTCGGCCCTGTCGATTTTCTTCCAGAAAGAACTGGCTTCAATGCCTGAAGTTCAGACATTTGTAAAAGGGGTACTGCATATACAGCCTCCTTTTGTGCCTCCAGTGGCACCTTGGGATCTCAATGTTGTGTTGAGTTTTCTAAAGTCACATTGGTTTGAACCACTCACCACTGTGGACTTCAAATATCTCACATGGAAGGTGACGATGCTGTTAGCCCTGGCTTCAGCCAGGCGTGTATCAGAATTGGCGGCTTTATCATATAAAAGTCCTTACTTAAATTTTCATTCTGACAGGGCAGAATTGAGGACTCGTCCTCAATTTCTACCTAAGGTGGTTTCTGCATTTCACATGAACCAACCTATTGTGGTACCTGCGGCTACTAGGGACTTGGAGGACTCCAAGTTACTTGACGTTGTCAGGGCCCTGAAAATATATGTTTCCAGGACGGCTGGAGTCAGAAAATCTGACTCGCTGTTTATCCTGTATGCACCCAACAAGCTGGGTGCTCCTGCTTCTAAGCAGACGTTTGCTCGTTGGATTTGTAGTACAATTCAGCTTGCACATTCTGTGGCAGTCCTGCCACAGCCAAAATCGGTAAAAGCCCATTCCACAAGGAAAGTGGGCTCATCTTGGGCGGCTGCCCGAGGGGTCTCGGCTTTACAACTTTGCCGAGCAGCTACTTGGTCAGGGGCAAACACGTTTGCAAAATTCTACAAATTTGATACCCTGGCTGAGGAGGACCTTGAGTTCTCTCATTCGGTGCTGCAGAGTCATCCGCACTCTCCCGCCCGTTTGGGAGCTTTGGTATAATCCCCATGGTCCTTACGGAGTCCCAGCATCCACTAGGACGTCAGAGAAAATAAGATTTTACTTACCGATAAATCTATTTCTCGTAGTCCGTAGTGGATGCTGGGCGCCCATCCCAAGTGCGGATTGTCTGCAATACTTGTATATAGTTATTGTTACAAAAATTCGGGGTATTATTGTTGTGAGCCATCTTTTCAGAGGCTCCTTTTCGTTTTATCATACTGTTAACTGGGTTCAGATCACAAGTTGTACGGTGTGATTGGTGTGGCTGGTATGAGTCTTACCCGGGATTCAATATCCTTCCTTATTATGTACGCTCGTCCGGGCACAGTATCCTAACTGAGGCTTGGAGGAGGGTCATAGGGGGAGGAGCCAGTGCACACCACCTGATCCTAAAGCTTTTATTCTTGTGCCCTGTCTCCTGCGGAGCCGCTATTCCCCATGGTCCTTACGGAGTCCCAGCATCCACTACGGACTACGAGAAATAGATTTATCGGTAAGTAAAATCTTATTTTTACAAGTGTAGTTTGTCATCTTCAACAATATGTTGCATTGCACATTGCATTGCGACTAACATGCATTTTCGTCAGTCTCACATGATCTGGTGTGCTAAGAGGGGCTGTTTCTCATGGCTGCAGCAATGAGGTATGTGGACAACTGTACAATGAAATTGCATCCACAAATATTGTCATTCTATTTTTATTTTCTTAGTAATGTATTCTATCACAGAATACCTGAACTTTTATTCCTGTATGAAGTAGTAACAAAGAACACGTGTGCATCTTTTTTTTTTTTTTTTTTTTTTTTTCTGTAAGCTTCACTCCTCTTTGGAACGACCGATAGTTTTAGGCATTTACAATTTTAATAAACTCCAAGCACATGCTAAGATACTGTGCCAAAACAAGCACATTTCAAAAGTTCCAATAAAAGGTTCCACTAGAGTAAATCTGGTTTAATTGTTAAGTCATTAAACTTTTCAGAAATGTGTATCGTTAGTTTCTCGACCAGCTGTGGCTGTAGTGAAAAGTCTCAGCCTCTGGCACTTGTCGTGTCCCCCCTACTTATACGTCAGTAAGCTTTAGCAATTCAAGAATAATACAGCATTTCAGAATCCTTTAGCTTGCTGTTGTGCCTTAGCCCATAGTACTGGAATACCTGTATTCTTAATGTACAAGTGGGTACATGCATATACAGAGTTCAGCCATTGTTATCATTACAGCTTCTAAGTTATCCTGTAGAGCGGTATATTGGACAAGCAGCTATTATACCCATAAGTAGAGACACTATTACCTCCGTTGGCATAGTGTTATAGGTGTGGTTCTGGCAGGCGTGTCGCAATTATCATTTGTTAATATTCCCTCGGCACAAAAAGTGGTTTATTCAATTAGAAGCAAGTTTGTCCCTGTAAGCTGTTCTCCATGCGATTGCACTACAAATTGCAATTCAATTCCATGCCCAAATTGCATTTGTGCACACCCCATGAGTAGGTGAAAATGTAGAGAGAATCTTTATAGTAATGAAAAATGTCAGGACATGCGCCGCGCCGTCGCAGATGAACGTCGCAATGTTAATCTGATTTGCGATTCCATCGCAAATGCAGGCAAAAGGTGGTATGCGCCTCCTCCTGCATTTGCATTGCTAAGGACTGTAAATTCAAAGCTGCTGCGAGCAGCATTGCATTTGCAATCCTTAATGAATCAGGCCCACAGTGAGGAACTCCTAGTACACACCTCCCAATGAAAGATCCGGCACTGTACAGTTTGTATGGTCCTGTTATCTCATTTGCCACTGTTTGGAGATCCAGGATGGTCTCCTCACTTTCCCATGCATTACTCCCAGGTCATTTTTTGTCGAAAAGTCATGCAATTTAGCTGTGTCTCCTGCAAACTGGCATTTCTAATTTAATCTCATTGTGTGCCTGTTTTATGCTGAATTAAACCAACATGTCTGCTCTGCTGTGCTTGCCCTGGGTGCACATTGTGCCTAACTCTGAGTTGGGATTAAAGCTAAAAGAGCAAGTCACTTTACATGTGGACGCACCATGGTGCAATGTAAAGGGTGCAGATACATTTATTTTTTCTCTTACGTCCTAGAGGATGCTGCGGTCCATATTAGTACCATGGGGTATAGACGGGTCCACCAGGAGCCATTGGCACTTAAAGAGTTTAATAGTGTGGGCTGGCTCCTCCCTCTATGCCCATCCTACCAGTTTAGAAAATGTGCCCGGAGGAGCCGTTCACAGCTAGGGGAGCTCTACAGAGCTTCTTTAGAAAAGTTTTATTTAGAGTTTGTTTTTTTACAGGAGGCTGCCGGCAACAGCCTGCCTGCATCGAGGGACTGAGGGGGGGAGCAGTGTCCACCCTGCGGGGGTTTTGAGCCACTGACTCCGCTGACTGGACATTGAGCTCCAGAGGGGACAGATCGCGCCCCGCCACAGGGGAACGCTCACCCCGGCAGCCAGCCGCCACCCCCTCACAGTGTTGGAGAGTTGGCGAGTTAGTCACTGTCCCCCCTTCCAAGCGGGGGGTCAGTGTGAAGAGGGCGGCTTAAGGGTGGGAGCGTGTTTTTACCCGCGCTCCGGTAAGGCTCTGCGGTGAGGGGCGCCCCGGGCCAACACAAAACCCTACACTGACCACATCCAGCCTGTCGGGGTCTGCGGATCTCAGCCAGCTAAAAATTCCTCAGGCCAGTATACTCTTCAAGAGCGGGAAGACAGCGCCATTGAAGGGGCTGAGCTTCTCAGAGCGGACCCAGCAGCGTTCAGCGCCATTTTTCCTGCCTGCAATCACTGCCAGTGGATGTCCAGGTCCCTCCAGAGCAACTCCAGCTATCTATACGGTACCAGGGGGTTGTAGAAGGGAGGGGGAGGCTGTATACAGGCTGTGTCTCCTAATAAGGAACTCAGTCAGCGCGGGTTAGGGTCTCCCTATACCTCTAAAAGTGCTGTGTGTGGGTTGGCTCCAATCTATGTGTCTCTCTGCCATTCTTGGGGGGGGAAACTCTGTCTACCCAATACCCTGTGTGTTTGTGGGGTGTTTGGTGTGTATGTGACAACATGTCTAGGGACACTGTTTGTTTCATATGCTGCAGAGGATTTATCTTCCCAGGAAGACTCCATACCATGTAATCATGATTGCACTGTTGGAGTGCAGATCCCAGCTAGAGAACCAGAATGGTTAGCCTCTCTGAGGGGGGACTATTTCTCAGATTTCTGGTAGGGTTGCTAGGATTGAGCATGCCACTCAGGTCTTACAATCCTCTATGGTTGTATGGTCTGATACTGCTTCCTCGGGGTCCCCTGCGGTACATTCTCACAAACGTGCACTTGCAATGCTTATGCAGGATGATACGGACACCGATTCTGACGTTGCAGACGGTGACGGGGGAATGTGTCAAGGGGGAAGGTATCGCTTGCTAAGGGGGTGCAGTTGATGATTGAAGCTGTACGGGATGTGTTACACATTACTGACACAACTCCTGAGCAGGTGGATGAGGCCTTTTTCACTGACAGTGAAAAGCACCCCCTCACCTTCCCAGCGTCCAAAGAATTGAATGCTATCTTTGAAAAAGCCTGGGAAAATCCGGAAAAGAAATTCCAGATCCCTAAGATGGTCTTAGTTGCTTTTCCCTTCCCAGAAGAAGATAGGAAAAAGTGGGAGTCTCCGCTGATAGTTGACGCCTCTGTCTCCAGGCTGTCCAAACAGGTGGCATTACCAGTCCCTGGATCTATCGCGCTGAAAGACCCGGCAGATCGCAAGGTGAATACTACGCTAAAATCCATTTACACGGCTTCATGGGCTATACTGTGGCCTACTATAGCCTGTGCTTAGATTGCAAAAGCTATTGCCATGTGGTCAATCACTCTGCAGGAGGAATCGACTACGATGGATAAAGGTGATGTCTATTTATTTTTCTCTTACGTCCTAGAGGATGCTGGGGACTCCGTAAGGACCATGGGGTATAGACGGACTCCACAGGAGACATGGGCACTATAAAGAACTATAGAATGGGTGTGCACTGGCTCCTCCCTCTGTGCCCCTCCTCCAGACCACAGTTAGATCCTGTGCCCAGAGGAGACTGGGTGCATTACAGGGGAGCTCTCCTGAGTTTCTCTGAAAAATAATTTTGTTAGGTTTTTTATTTTCAGGGAGCACTGCTGGCAACATGCTCCCTGCATTGTGGGACTGAGGAGAGGGAAGCAGACCTACTTAAATGATAGGCTCTGCTTCTTAGGCTACTGGACACCATAAGCTCCAGAGGGTCGGAAAGCAGGTCTCGCCCTCGCCGTTCGTCCCGGAGCCGCGTCGCCGCCGTCCTCACAGAGCCGGAAGATAGAAGCCGGGTGAGTATAAGAAGAAAGAAGACTTCAAAGGCAGCTGAAGACTTCAGATCTTATCTGAGGTAACGCGCACGCCATTGCTCCCACACACAACACACACAGCGGGCACTGAAGGGTGCAGGGCGCAGGGGGGCGCCCTGGGCAGCAATTATAAACCTCTTCGGACTGGCTAATGTATATAGAGGCTGCAGAGGCACTATATTATAGAATCCCCCGTCAGTATAGAAAATTTGAGCGGGACCGAAGCCCGCCGCTGAGGGGGCGGAGCTTGATCCTCCAGCACTAACCAGCGCCATTTTCTCCACAGCACACTGCAGAGAAGCTGGCTCCCCGGACTCTCCCCTGCTGAACACAGTGACAGAGGGCAAAAAAGAGGGGGGGGGGCACTTTTTATTGGCGCAGTGAGTGTATATTTATATAAAAGCGCTGTTGTGTCTGGGAATTTGGTTTCCAGTGTCAGTTGGCGCTGGGTGTGTGCTGGCATACTCTCTCTCTGTCTCTCCAAAGGGCCTTATTGGGAAACTGTCTCCATATAGATATATCCCTGAGTGTGTGGGGGTGTCGGTACGCGTGTGTCGGCATGTCTGAAGAGGAAGGCTCATCTAAGGAGGAGGCGGAGCATATGATTGTGGTGTCTCCGTCGGCAACGCCGACACCTGATTGGATGGATATGCTGAATGTTTTAAATGCAAATGTGTCTTTATTACATCAGAGATTGGACAAAGCAGAGTCCATGGATAGAACAGGGAGTCAATCCATGGCTTTGGCTGTGTCACAGGGCCCTTCAGGGTCTCAGAAACGTCCCCTGTCCCAAGTAGCAGACACTGATACCGACACGGATTCTGATTCCAGTGTCGACTACGATGATGCGAGGTTACACTCAAGGGTGGCCAAAAGTATTCATTATATGATTATTGCAATAAAGGATGTTTTACATATCACTGATGACCCCTCTGTCCCTGACAAGAGGGTACACATGTTTAAGGAAAAGAAACCTGAAACCTGAGGTAACCTTTCCCCCATCTCATGAGCTGAACGCGTTATTTGAAAAGGCTTGGGAAACTCCAGACAAGAAACTACAGATTCCCAAAAGAATTCTTATGGTGTATCCTTTCCCTGCACAGGACAGGTTACGGTGGGAATCCTCACCCAGGGTGGACAAGGCGTTAACGCGCTTGTCCAAAAAGGTGGCGCTGCCGTCTCCAGACACGGCCGCCCTCAAGGATCCTGCTGATCGCAGACAGGAAACTACCTTAAAATCTATTTATACACATACGGGGGGCCTTGCTCAGACTGGCAATAGCGTCGGCTTGGGTTTGTAGTTCTGTTGCGGCTTGGATGGATACCTTGTCAGCTGACATTGATGCCCTGGATAGGGATACTATTTTATTGACCTTAGGTCACATTAAAGACGCAGTCTTATATATGAGAGACGCTCAGAGAGACGTTGGTTTGCTAGGTTCGAGAGCCAACGCCATGGCGATTTCTGCTAGGCGAGCCCTGTGGACCCGCCAATGGACGGGTGATGCCGAGTCAAAGAAGCATATGGAAGTTTTGCCTTACAAAGATGAGGATTTATTTGGGCAAGGTCTCGCGGACCTGGTTTCCACAGCTACCGCGGGCAAATCTACTTTTTTACCTTATGTTTCCCCACAGCAAAAGAAAACGCCGCAATATCAGATGCAGTCCTTTCGGTCGCATAAGTCCA
Organism: Pseudophryne corroboree; assembly: GCF_028390025.1. NCBI lineage: Eukaryota > Metazoa > Chordata > Amphibia > Anura > Myobatrachidae > Pseudophryne > Pseudophryne corroboree. The sequence continues at coordinate 406,610,198 of NC_086449.1, forward strand.
TAAGAGGTCGAAAAAGCAGCCTGCTACGGCTAGTTCCCAGGAGCAGAAGTCCTACACGGTTTCTACTAAATCCACCGCATGACGCTGGGGCTCCAATGAGGGAGTCTGCGCCGGTGGGGGCACGTCTTCGACTCTTCAGCCACGTCTGGGTTCAGTCAGACGTGGATCCTTGGGCCATGGAAATCGTCTCCCAAGGCTACAAGCTAGACTTCGAAGACATGCCTCCTCGCCGGTTTTTCAAATCGGCTCTACCGGCTTCTCCCCCAGAGAGGGAGATAGTTTTAGCTGCAATTCAAAAACTGTGTCAACAACAAGTGGTTGTCGAGGTTCCCCTAGTTCAACAGGGGAAGGGGTACTATTCAACCCTATTTGTGGTCCCGAAACTGGATGGCTCAGTCAGACCCATTCTAAATTTAAAATCCCTAAACCTGTACTTGAAAAAGTTCAAATTCAAGATGGAATTGCTCCGGGCAGTTATCTCCAGCCTGGAGGGGGGGGAATTTATGGTGTCACTGGACATAAAGGACGCATACCTTCATGTCCCCATATATCCCCCTCATCAGGCGTACCTGAGATTCGCTGTACAGGACTGTCATTACCAGTTTCAGACGTTGCCGCTTGGGCTTTCCACTGCCCCGAGGATTTTCACCAAGGTAATGGCGGAAATGATGGTGCTCCTGCGCAGGCAGGGAGTCACAATTATCCCGTACTTGGACGATCTCCTGATAAAGGCGAGATCGAGAGATCAGTTGCTGAAAAGCGTGGCGCTCTCCCTGAGAGTGCTGCAGCAACATGGCTGGATTCTGAATCTACCAAAGTCGCAGTTTGTTCCAACAACTCGGCTTTCGTTCTTAGGCATGATTCTGGACACGGAACAAAAGAGGGTTTTTCTCCCAATGGAAAAAGCCCAGGAACTCCAGAACATGGTCAGAGACCTGTTAATTCTTTATTTATTTATTTATTAGCAGTTTCTTATATAGCGCAGCATATTCCGTTGCGCTTTACAATTAGAACAACAATTATAGAACAAAACTGGGCACAGACAGACAGAGGTAGGAAGGCCCTGCTCGCAAGCTTACAATCTATAGGGAAATAGGCATTGATACACAAGGATAGATGCTACCTGTCACATAATGGTTCCCCAGGTTGCTAGGTTCTTAATGGGTTGTATATGATATGATCACCCAGCAATGTTGGAAGACAAAATGTGAGTTTATGTGGACTGTACAGAGGGGATGTAACTTGATAGGGAAGCTGTGAAGGTTATGTGTGTGGGTCTGAAATTTGGTAGGCTTGTCTGAAGAGATGAGTTTTCAGAGAACGTTTAAAGGTTTGGAGACTAGAGGAGAGTCTTATTGTGTGTTGAAGTGCATTCCACAGAGTGGGTGAAGCCCGGGTAAAGTCCTGTAATTTTGAGTGGGAACAGATAATACATGTGGATGAGAGACGCAGATCTTGTGCAGAGCGGAGAGGTCTGGTAGGGAGATATTTTGAGATGAGTGAGGAGATGTATGATGGTGCAGTTTGGTTAATAGCCTTGTATGTAAGTAAAAGTATTTTATATTTGACACGGTAGAATACCGGTAACCAATGGAGGGACTGACAGAGTGGATCAGCAGATGAAGAACGTCTGGCGAGGAAGATTAGCCTCGCAGCTGCATTTAAAATGGATTGAAGTGGTGATAGCCTATGTTTGGGAAGACCAGTAAGGAGACTATTACAATAATCAATGCGGGAGATGATGAGTGCATGGATTAGAGTTTTTGCAGTGTCTTGTGTAAGATAAGGGCGTATTTTGGATATGTTTTTAAGGTGCATGTAACATGATTTAGAGACGGATTGAATGTGTGGAACAAAGGACAGTTCAGAGTCAAGGGTGACACCTAGGCAACGAGCTTGTGGGGTGGGGTGGATAGTTGCATTGTCAACAGTTATAGAGATATCAGGTTGGTAACTACTCTTAGCTGGTGGGAAAGTAATTAATTCGGTTTTGGAAATGTTGAGTTTGAGGTGGCGAGATGACATCCAAGATGAAATGGCAGACAGGCATCCAGTGACACGAGCCAATACTGGTGGTGACAAATCTGGGGAGGATAGGTAGATTTGAGTATCATCAGCATACAAATGATACTGAAATCCAAAGGAGCTGATTAGTTTACCAAGAGAGGAGGTATAGATTGAGAAAAGCAGAGGACCTAAGACTGAGCCTTGCGGTACTCCAACCGATAGAGGTAGAGAAGAGGAGGTAGAATAAGAGAAGTGAACACTGAAAGAGCGATTAGATAGGTAGGATGAGAACCAAGAAAGGGCTGTGTCCTGAAGACCTAGGGATTGTAGTGTTTGTATGAGAAGAGAGTGGTCAACAGTGTCAAAAGCAGCAGAGAGATCTAGAAGAATAAGTAGTGTGTAATGGCCTTTTGATCTAGCAGTGACTAGATCATTCACTACTTTGGTCAGTGCCGTCTCTGTGGAGTGTTGGGCACAAAAGCCTGACTGAAGTGGATCCAATAAGTTGTGCGAGTTAAGAAAGTGTGTAAGGCGACTGTAGGCAAGCCTCTCAAGTAGCTTGGAGGGACTGGGTAGCTGAGAAATGGGACGGTAGTTAGAGAGTGTGTTTGGGTCAGAGTTGTGTGTTTTTAGAATGGGAGTAATGACTGCATGTTTAAACAGAGAGGGAAAGATACCAGTAGAGAGAGAGAGAGATTACAGATTTTAGTTAAGGTTGGGATAAGCACAGGAGACACAGTTTTACTGACCTGTGAGGGTATAGGATCAAGAGGAGAGGTAGTGGAGTAGGAGGATGAAAAGAGTGTTGATACTTCATCTTCACTTGTGGGATCAAATGAAGAGAAAGTGCCAGAGGGTTCAGGTAGGGAATTGAGCAGGTCACTGGCTGAGTTAGAGCATACCATTTCATCTCGGATTTTATCAATCTTATCCTTGAAGTAGGAAGCAAGTTCTTGTGTACGGATAGTAGCTAGTGGGGGAGGTGAGGGAGGGTAAAGAAGTGATTTAAATGTATTAAAAAGTCGCTTGGGGTTGTTGGCATGATAAGGGATGAGAGATTGGAAAAATGTTTGGCAGTGTCCAGGGCCTGACGATAGGAGTGGTAGGTAGTCTTATATGTGAGAAAGTCACTTGGATTCTGAGATTTCCGCCACTGACGTTCTACTTTACGTGACAGTTTTTGTAGGTGTCTTGTTGATTTAGAGTGCCATGGTTGGCATCTAAGCCTACGTGGAGTGTGATGGGTAGCTGGAGCCACTTCATCAAGGGCACTCTCTAGGGTCTGGTGCAGGTGTGATACAGCAGTGTCAGGTGTAGTAAATGTCGAGATTGGTGAGAGCAGTTGTTGCAGAGAAGTGGAAAGTTGTTGAAAATGTATATTGTTAGTATTTCTGCGGGTTAGAGGAGGCTTGCTTGGTTTTAGTGTCCTAGAATTTAAAGTAATAGAAGAGATTGTGAAGGTGATCAGGTTGTGATCAGAGAGAGGGAAAGGAGTGTTAGTGAATTCGGAAACTGAGCAGAGCCTGGTGAACACAAGATCAAGGCAGTGGCCCTCATGGTGAGTAGAGGAGTCGGACCATTGGGTTAGGCCAATGGAGGAGGTTAGAGAGAGGAGTTTGGATGCATGAACAGATTGTGGACTGTCAAGAGCTATATTGAAATCGCCCATAATGATGGTGGAGATGTCAGAGGATAAGAAGTGTGGGAGCCAGGCAGAGAAATCTTCTAGAAATTGTTGTTTAGGTTGCCCAGGAGGGCGATAGATAGCTGCAACACGCAGATAGAAGGGGGTGAAAATCCTGATAGAGTGAACTTCAAATTAGGTGAATGCGAGTGATGGAACCTTAGGTAGAACAGTGTATGTGAAAAACTGTGACAGTAAGATTCCGACCCCACCACCTTTACTATTATTAGGCCTAGATGTGTGTGAGAAGTGGAAACCACCATGTGACAGTGCTGCAGGGGAGGCAGTGTCTGATTGTGTGAGCCATGTTTCTGTTATAGCCAGCAGATTAAAGTTGTGAGATATGGGGGGCGTGGCCACAACGGCTGAGGAGTAGGCAGCAGGTCTCGGGAGCTCCCCTGCTACCAAACTCCTGACACCCATCCTGACTCCCTCTGGTGCCTCTGCCCGGCCGAATTATCCACCCCATACTGCTGGGCACCGGCGGGCATCCTTCTCCGTAGTCTCCGGGTTCCGTGGAAGTGGCAATTACCGATCTCCGGCCCTGCGGCCTACACCTCCTCCGGATCCCCGGCCTCGATTTTGGCGGCCTCGGCCGCGGGACGCCCGGAGCTCGAGCGGCGGCTGCTGCTGCTGCCGCCAGACGCAGCGGGAAGACTGTGAGGGGGAGATAGCCTCTCCTCTACCTCTCGGGCTGTGGCCTGGGGCCCTGATAATAGGAGGATAAGCAGGTACTCAAGGGGAAGGGGCACTGCGGCCATTTTAGAAGTGGATTATAAAGGCTGCTACCCATGCCTGGACATCTGATGGGCTGCCTGATTCTCCTGTGTCCTGTGAACTGTTTTTGATCTCTGAGATCTTACTGCATGTTGCTCTCACCCATTCTCAATCTCTCAATATCTATACTAACTTAACATATTGTTGGAAGCACAGTCAGCTGTTCCCACTGCGCAGCTCTCCCATTCTGCCACACAGGAGCTGCATATAGAATGGAACTGACTACACTGCTGTACTGCACTAATGTCCTACAGTGTACTACACACCAATATCCTACATTTGCCTCCCGGAATTGCTGCAGGATATTCCCTCCTCAATATTCCCGTCCGTATTGTTACTTTTACACAAGCCTGTATTTCCTATCCATTGATATTTTGACCTAAAGACCGGGCACGGTTGTTTCCCGCCACTGATTATATACATCCTTGCTGCTGCCGCCTTCTAATTACACTTCTATACTGTAACCCTACCCTAGGGTGAGTGTGACTGCTCCTGTCCAATATGGTTAAGGGCGGCCAGAGTGCGGCCGCGGCTAAACTAGAAAGATATGCCAGGCAACCCAATCCCAGGGTGTCATCGGCTCCTTCTCAGGGAGCCTCTCCGACACACTCGAACTCCCCCTCTGCGTCTGCTGCCAATTCCCCAGCGGCAGCGGAGGCGCCGTCTATTCAACAGGTGCTGGAGGCTATAGCTGGCAGTGAACAGCGTCTCTCCGATAAGATTGAAAAGGTGCAGTGCGACCTCTCCTTACTCCGACAAGATGTTCAGCGTATCCGAGAGAGAGTGGGTGAGGCGGAGACACGGGTCTCCAACCTGGAAGATATGTGTGGCCCCCTGAAGCAGTCCGTATCCACGGTGACCCAGCAGGTTTCCTCCCTCCAGACCAAGCTTTTAGACATGGAGGGTCGGCTGCGCAGAAACAATGTAAGATTTGTAGGCCTGCCTGAAAGAGAAGAGGGCTCGCAGCCGGAGTACTTCCTCGAATCTTGGCTTAAAGAGATGTATGGCGCTGAGTCCTTTACGGCCCAATTCACGGTGGAGCGTGCACATAGGATACCATCTCGGCCGCTACCTCCTGGTGCCCCTCCTCGCACCTTCATCGCCAAATTCCTGCATTATAAGGACCGTGACTCGGTTCTCCGTCTAGGTCGTACGAAGGGCCCGTTGGTTCGTAATGGAGTCAAGGTGTCGGCCTTCCCGGACTTTGCCGCAGACGTCCAGAAGGACCGAGCCCAGTTTATGCCCATTAAACGGCATCTGCGGGACCTCAACATCTCATATTCCATGCTGTTTCCTTCAAGGCTCCGGGTTGTGGCGGATGGGGAGACCAAGTTTTTTAATTCCCCCAGGGAGGCGGCCCAATGGCTGGACAGATTTGCGCCGGGTGCTCGGCAGCTGGCTCCGGACTGACCTCCTGCGTTGAAAAAGCTGGGGCCTAGACTACCGGAGGGAACGATCATAGATCGGGGTGCCCCCCTCCTTTGCATTGGTGGCTCAAGACTTTTACGTCCAAGTGGTGTTGGTTAGAGAGAGTTAGAGGTTTAGTTGAGAATCTAGGCCTTCTTAGCACTTGGTAGTTTGGGATGTTTGTTTGGGATATAAGTATGCCGGTGTTCAGGGAGGGGAAGGATAATTGGGAAGCTGCTAGTTGCGGCTCCTTTTGCTGTTTTTGGTTTTCTTTCTTTAGTTTGTTATTTTTCTTATCTAAGTATTTTCTGAAGCAAGGATGTTTAATGATTCAGATGCTATGGCTTACAACGCAGGGCTTGTATACGTCATGTGCTGCTGTTATTAATAATGTTGATTCTCAGTTATATTTTGGGAGATGTCTATCCGGGAGGCACATAGAGCCTACACGGGGTCATGATTAACCTGAAATTTCTGGCATGGATTTGTCCGAGGTCTGAATAACAAAATCAAACGATCTTTGGTTCTAAATATGATTAAGAAATATGACCCGGATATTGCATGCCTCAGTGAGACCCACTTGGAGGGACATAGGTTATTGTCTTTACGACGGGCCTGGGTGGGATGGGCTTACCATGCCTCTCATTCTTCCTTTTCTAGGGGTGTCTCGGTTCTGATTAAAAAAATCAGTGCAATTTGAATTATTATCGATCAAAACTGACCCGTATGGAAGATTTGTATTTATGGAATGTAAACCGAGTTCCCAGCCCTATTACATTTTAGCGGTGTATGTCCCCCCTCCTTTTTCATATGCTGTGCTGCAGCAGGCTGCCTCTTTCATTGCTCCATCTCCTACCACCCCAGTGATATGCCTGAGCGATTTTAATAACATCCTAGATTTATCCTTGGACCGATGGCACTCCCCGAATGTTGCGCTGGCGGTCCTACCAAGTTTGCTGATTTTCTTGGATAGTTTGCAGTGGGTAGATGCGTGGAGGCTCCGTCACCCTGCGGCCCGTCAGTTCTCCTGTTTTTCCAGCACTCATGGCTCCTCCAGGATTGACCTGATGCTGGTGTCCCCCGCCCTTGTCCCTGGGATCATTGACATCCACTACGAGGCTCGAGGGGTCTCTGACCACTCCCCTCTGTTGATGACTATTGCTGTGGAAAGTCAGAGGGGGCACTCTTATTGGAAGCTGCACCCCTCTTGGCTGACCCAACTGGGCGACTGCAGTGACCTGGAGACTCAGTGGGGGGGTTACTTTAACGACAATGTAGGGTCAGCCCCGGGTACGATAGTTTGGGATTCATTTAAGGCGTTTTTGAGAGGTTCATATATTGGACGCATAGCGGCTCATAAAATGTCCTCAAGGGAGAGAGAACAGGCCCTTGAAAGCGACGCCAGGGAACTAGAGTCCCAATATTTGCTCGATGGTGCCCCCGCGACGAAGGCACGCTGGCTAGTGGCTCAGTCGGCTTGGTTGGCCCACCTGTCTGATAAAAACTCTCGTTCCCTCCTTTTTAAGGCTACTAATATTTATATGCAGGCTGATAGGACGGGGGGCCTCCTGGCCCGTCTGATACATTATGATTGTCCTGGGTCTACGATCACCCAAATGTCCGATGGGGATGGCTCCTTTGTTGACACCACGCCGGACATTGCGCAGTTATTCAGATCTTATTACTCTGAGGTTTATAGCTCACAATTGACGTGCTCTACTCTAGATCTCTCACATTACCTGGGGGGTATTCCGCTGCCCGCACTCTCCTCTGAGGCCTGTGAGCTGCTGGAGGCGCCTTTGACGCTCGAGGAGGTGACTGCGGCCATTGGTATGTCCCCTAATGGCAAGGCTCCGGGGTGTGACGGAATTCCCTCCGAGGTTTACAAAAATCATATCGATTTTTTTTGGGCCCAGGCTCCATGCCCTATACTTAGATATATTTGCCAATAACGAACTTCCCCCCTCTATGTCAGAGGCAGTTATAATAGTGATTCCAAAGCCCGGTAAGGACCCTAGGTCTCCAGACTCCTATAGGCCGATATCCCTGATTCCCACCGATGCTAAGGTCCTGGCAAAGATATTGGCAGTACGGCTTAACACAGTGATCACCTCCCTCATTCACTCGGACCAGACTGGCTTCATGCCAGGGAAGTCTACGTCTATTAACCTACGTAGACTATATACCATTTTACAACTCCCACATGACTCCCCTTCTGACTCGGCTGTGGTCTCGTTAGACGCGGCCAAGGCCTTTGACAGCATTGAATGGGCTTATTTATGGGAGGTGATGGCTTGTATGGGCTTTGGACCTAACTTTATCAGATGGACTAAATTACTGTATCAACATCCGAGTGCCAGGATCTTGGTGAACGGCTATGTATCCCCCTCTTTTCAACTGTCCCGTGGTACTAGGCAGGGCTGCCCCCTATCCCCCACACTGTTTGCCCTGGCCATCGAGCCCCTGGCCTGTTTGATAAGATCGCACCCAGATATTGTGGGAATCGGTACGGGTTCACGTGAGGATAGAATAGCTCTTTATGCCGACGACATGTTGTTGTTTTAGCAGGATTACACCAAGTCAATGCCCATTCTGTTACGTGTGATTGAGAGCTTTGGTGATCACTCGGGTCTTAGAATTAACTGGTCTAAATCATACATTATGCCAGTCATAGGCCCCCCTCCTACTGTTCCCAAAATCCCCCTGCCATTATGTTGGACGATACAATTTAAATACCTCGGAATCCAAATAACTAACGACCCTTCTGATTTTGTCCCTCTGAACCTGGACCCGACCATGCAGTGGGTCATGGGCAAATCCAAAACTTGGTGTAAGCTTCCACTGACGGTGTCTGGCAGGGTTAATCTCATTAACATGATTATACTGCCCAAACTTTTATACATTATTCTCCAGTCCCCGGTATATATTTATCCGCTATTTTTTAGGAAATTAAATAGCGTTTTATCCTCACTGATATGGGCTAACAAACGACCTAGGATACAGCTAAATAACCTTACCAGGCAGCGCTCTGACGGTGGCCTGGCTCTGCCTAATTTTCAGATATATTACTACGCTGCTCAGCTGACTCATATTAGTGTGTGGGCGCAGGATTCTGGGGTTAACTCTTTACATTGTGAGTTTATTCGCTGTTACTTTCCTCACCTCTCTCCTGTGCAGGTGCTGCTGAGTGGGAGCATAGCTTGGTTTCTTCCCCCTATTATTTTCCAGGCCTTAAAGATATGGCGGGCCCTGAGAGACCTCTTGAGATACGACGGTCTGGACCCAGATACCCCCCTTTGGTACTCTGACTGGCTCCCTGAATTGCATGCGCTTGAGGGGCGGGAGGTATGGGCCCCTAGATCGGTGGTTTCTATTTCTCAACTCTACCTAGATAATGTACTCAAATCCTTTCAACAACTGAAAGATGAGTTTGACTTACCCAATTCCTACTTTTTCAGATACCTCCAGCTTCGTCATGCCCTCCAGTCCCAGTTTGCTGAGTCCCCCCACGAATCCTCCCGTTTCCCATCAAGACCTTTGTGGCTACTTTGGGTCGAGCTAAGATGGTCTCCCTTACATATGGATATCTTCTTACTAAGCTCCATGCGGACCCTCTGACACGTCTCCGTGGAAAATGGGAGGAGGATATGGGTCTAATAACTGAGGAGGACTGGGCCCTTGCTCTGGAATACCCTGCTAAAGTTACCAAATCTCTCAGATATCAGCAAATTCAATTCTTCATTTTACACAGAACATATATGACTCCAGCTAGGCTGGCTACTTTTGGGACGAGCGGATCTGGCCTCTGTCCTAAGTGCGGGGGGGAGCTGGGAACATTTTGGCATCTAGTGTGGGATTGCCCGAGGTTGAGGGTGTTCTGGTTGGGGGTCAGGTCAATTCTGGAGAGTACGGGAGTGACTGGTGGACTGCTTACCCCACAATTCTGTATTCTGGGGATGGGTTGCTCTACTTCTCTGTCTGTTTCGATGGGTCTTTATGCTCGCAGTGTATGTGCCTTGGCTAAGGTTTGCATTGCGAGGCTATGGATGGCCCCTAGAGGCCCTTTAGTTTCTGCGCTCAAGACCTTAGTTAATGATACAAAAATTAAGGAAAGATATGTCTATATGAAACAAAACGCATCAGCCAAATTTGAAAGGGTCTGGTCTCCATGGCTTGACTCCCCCCATTCTCACCTAGTCCCGCAACTATAGAGGGCACTGAAGTGCTAACTTACCAAAAAATTTACTGTTTAATGATGTATATTTGAGATGCTTGGCGGTTGAGCACTGCGTGTTCGTCTACTTATTTGCATGATTAATGTGGTCCTGAATCAGATGATTCCTTCTCACTTTGCTTCTGTTTTTTTATTTTTCTCATTGGTTAGTTTAAGGGCGAAAATATAAAAGTTAATGAGGATTTATATATATATATGGTTACAGATCTTGCAGACCCAAATGGTCTGAACAATAGGAATTTTTTGTATATTCCCTCATGGACATGGTCTGTTATTCCACTGCTGTGAACTTATTTCAAAATTGAGGTTCTGATTCGAGTTAATTGATTTATTTTTTGTGATATGATGATGCTCTGCAATGTCTGTACCTTATTCTCCAGACTACTGAATAAAAATTACTTTATTAAAAAAAAAAAAAAGTTATGAGATATGAAGAGGTCATGGATGGATGTTAATTTGTTACAAACAGAGCGTGCATTCAATAAGGCACATTTTAGTGATTTGGATGGGGATGGGAGACACGTGATATTTATGAGGTTAGATGGATTTCTATGTTGTTTTGAGACAGCAGAGTGTGAGAGGGAAAGGTGGTTGGGGCCTGGATTTGGTGATATGTCACCAGCTAATAAAAGCAGAAGAGTGAGATAAATCTTGGTGGATGTTTGCGAGTGTTTGTACTGGTGGCCAATTGTGGTTGTCAAAGTACTTGCTGAGAGGAAAGTATAAATCTCATGAGTGTTTAGAAGAGGGGAGTGGAGAATAGAAGCTGTAATGTGTACAGAGGGGTGAGTTTCAGGGTGAGTGTAGAATGTGTTAAATTTGGTGAGAATTCCATGAATTGAAATTAGACACAGTAGTTTGATGAACATGCTGAGGTTGTTTGTGTTTTATGGGTTAAGTGGAGTTAAAGTAAGTTGTTAAAGTAAGTTACCTTTTCTTGATGTTTTTCAATGTTTGTTCAACTGTTTTTTTAACTGTTCGGATAACACACTTATTAATTCCACACTTAAAAAATTCCAGCAAGCTACCCCCAGCAAGCTGACCCCTTAACTTAAAACCGAAAAGAGTGTCAGTCCATCAATACACTCGAGTACTGGGAAAGATGGTGGCGACCTACGAGGCCATCCCCTTCGGCAGGTTTCATGCGAGGACGTTTCAGTGGGACCTTCTGGACAAGTGGTCCGGGTCCCATCTTCAAATTCATCAGAAAATAAGCCTGTCCCCCAGGGCCAGGGTGTTTCTCCTGTGGTGGCTGCAGAGTGCTCACCTTCAAGAGGGTCGCAGGTTCGGCATTCAAGACTGGGTTCTGGTAACCACGAACGCGAGCCTCCGAGGATGGGGAGCAGTCACACAAGGAAGACATTTTCAGGAGATATGGTCAAGCCAGGAGGCTTGTCTACACATCAACGTACTGGAATTGAGGGCCATATACAACGGCCTACCTCAAGCGGAGAATCTTCTTCGCGACCTACCGGTTCTGATTCAATCAGACAACGTCACAGGTGTGGCTCATGTAAACCGCCAAGGCGGAACAAGGAGCAGAGTGGCAATGGCGGAAGCCACCAGGATTTTGCACTGGGCGGAAAATCACGTAAGCGCTTTGGCAGCAGTCTTCATTCCGGGAGTGGACAACTGGGAAGCAGACTTCCTCAGAAGACACGATCTCCATCCAGGCGAGTGGGGACTTCATCAAGAAGTTTTTGCAGAGATAACAAGTCAATGGGAACTTCCTCAAATAGACATGATGGCGTCACGCCTCAACAAGAAGCTTCGGAGGTATTGTGCCAGGTCAAGGGACCCTCAGGTAGTAGCTGTGGACGCCCTGGTGTTTCAGTCGGTCTGTGTTCCCTCCGCTTCCACTCATCTCAAAGATATTGACAATCATAAGAAGGAAAAGAGTGCAGACAATACTCATTGTTCCAGATTGGCCTCAAAGGGCCTGGTATTCCGATCTTCAGGAAATGCTCACAGAAGATCCGTGGCCTCTTCCTCTCAGGGAGGACCTGTTGCAACAGGGGCCCTGCGTGTTCCAAGACTTACCGCGGTTACGTTTCACGGCATGGAGGTTGAACACCGAATCCTAGCGGGGAAAGGCATTCCGGTAGAAGTCATCCCTACTCTGATGAAGGCTAGGAAGGAGGTGACGGCGAAACATTATCACCGTATCTGGAGAAATTATGTATCTTGGTGTGAAGCCAAGAATGATCCTACGGAAGTTTTCCATCTGGGCCATTTTCTCCACTTTCTACAGACAGGAGTGGATATGGGCCTAAAATTAGGCTCCATTAAGGTACAGATTTCGGCCCTTTCAATTTTCTTCCAGAAGGAATTGGCTTCTCTCCCAGAAGTCCAGACTTTTGTAAAGGGAGTGCTGCACATACAGCCTCCTTTTGTGCCTCCAGTGGCACCATTGGACCTTAACGTGATGTTACAGTTCCTAAAATCTCACTGGTTTGAACCTCTTCAAACGGTTGAATTTAAATTTCTCACTTGGAAGGTGGTCATGTTGTTGGCCTTGGCATCTGCAAGGCGGGTGTCTGAATTGGCGGCTTTGTCTCTCAAAAGCCCCTATCTGATTTTCCATGTGGATAGAGAGGAATTAAGGACTCGTCCTCAATTTTTGCCTAAGGTGGTTTCATCGTTTCATATGAACCAACCTCTTGTGGTTCCTGTGGCTACGAAGGACTTGGAGGATTCCAAGTCCCTTGATGTAGTCAGGGCCTTAAAATTATATGTAACCAGAACGGCTCGAGTTAGGAAAACAGAGGCACTGTTTGTCCTGTATGCAGCCAACAAGGTTGGCGCTCCTGCTTCTAAGCAGACTATTGCTCGCTGGATCTGTAATACGATTCAGCAGGCTCATTCTACGGCTGTATTGCCGTTACCAAATTCGGTAAAGGCCCATTCCACTAGGAAGATGGGCTCTTCTTGGGCGGCTGCCCGAGGCGTCTCGGCATTACAGCTTTGCCGAGCGGCGACTTGGTCGGGTTCAAACACTTTTGCTAAATTCTACAAGTTTGATACCTTGGCTGAGGAGGACCTCATGTTTGCTCAATCTGTGCTGCAGAGGCATCCGCACTCTCCCGCCCGGTCTGGAGCTTTGGTATAATCCCCATGGTCCTTACGGAGTCCCCAGCATCCTCTAGGACGTAAGAGAAAATAAGATTGTAAACCTACCGGTAAATCTTTTTCTCCTAGTCCGTAGAGGATGCTGGGCGCCCGTCCCAGTGCGGACTAAATTCTGCAAGACTTGTATATAGTTTTTGCTTACATAAGGGTTATGTTACAGTTTTGATCAGTCTCGGACTGATGCCGTTTTGTTTCATACTGTTAACTGGTTCGTATATTCCATGTTATACGGTGTGGATGGTGTGGGCTGGTATGAATCTTGCCCTTGGATTTCCAAAATCCTTTCCTCGTACTGTCCGTCTCCTCTGGGCACAGTTTCTCTAACTGAAGTCTGGAGGAGGGGCATAGAGGGAGGAGCCAGTGCACACCCATTCTAAAGTTCTTTATAGTGCCCATGTCTCCTGTGGAGCCAGTCTATACCCCATGGTCCTTACGGAGTCCCCAGCATCCTCTACGGACTAGGAGAAAAATATTTACCGGTAGGTTTAAAATCTTATTTTACGCCATATTCAGGATTCCTGGTAGATTCCATGAAGGACCTGTGCTCCATGGCTGCGGGGATCTCCTCCATGTCCGTCTCGGCTCGCAGAGGTCTCTGGCTGCGTCAATGGTCTGCGGATGCGGAATCCAGAAAAAGTGTGGAGGGCCTTCCTTATACAGGTCAAGCTCTCTTTGGGGAAGCGCTAGATGCGTGGATTGCCACGGCTACAGCGGGTAAGTCACCTTTTCTCCCCTCAGCTGCACCGGCTACGAAGAAGCCTTTTACACCAGCCACGTCACAGTCCTTTCGGCCAGCGAGGCCTAGAAAGAACAAACATTCGAACACCTTCTTCAGAGGTGGTCGTGCTAAGGGAAAGAAGCCTGCTCCCGCTGGCTCCCAGAGCCAGAAGCCCGCTTCTGATACCCCTAAGTCCTCCGCATGACGGTGGACAGCTGGGTCTGGAGGAAGGTCAGGTGGGGGCAAGACTCCGGCATTTCAGCTACGTCTGGGTGTCGTCAGGCCTGAGCCTCTAGGTATTGGATATAGTGTCCAGAGGGTACAGGCTGGAGTTTCAAGATCTCCCGCCTCACCGCTTCTTCAAGTCAGGCTTACCAGCTGTGCTGGCAGACAGAACAATTCTTCTGGATGCTATCCAAAAGTTGGTGGTGTCCAGGGTCATTGTTCCAGTTCCTCCTCACCAGTGGAACAAAGGTTACTATTCGAACCTTTTCGTGGTACCGAAGCTGGATGGTTCGGTACGGCCAATTCTGAACTTAAAATCTTTGAACCCCTACCTCAGGGAGTTCAAATTCAAAATGGAGTCTCTGAGAGCTGTCATCTCAAGTCTGACGGAGGGAGAGTTCCTGGTGTCCTTGGACATCAAGGATGCGTACCTCCACGTTCCCATCTGGTCTCCACATCAGGCATATCTCAGGTTTGCACTGTTGGATGATCACTATCAGTTTCAGGCGCTGCCGTTTGGTCTCTCCACAGCATCGGGGGTCTTCACCAAGGTGATGGCGGAGATGATGGTTCTCCTGCGCAAGCAGGCGGTGAACATAATTCCGTATCTAGATGATCTCCTGATCAAGGCGTCGTCCAGGGAGAAGTTGTTGCTATCCATTGCTCTCACGACACATCTTCTCAAGGAGCACAGTTGGATCCTGAAACTTCCGAAGTCTCATCTGGAGCCGACAAGGAGGCTGTCTTTCCTGGGAATGATCCTAGACACGGAAGTGCAGAGGGTGTTTCTGCCGGTGGAGAAAGCATTGGTAATCCAATCAATGGTCCGGGATGTCTTAAAACCTACCCGGCTCTCGGTTCATCAATGCATCCGCCTTCTGGGAAAGATGGTTGCCTCCTACGAGGCTCTGCAGTATAGAAGGTTTCATGCTCGACCCTTTCAGCTGGATCTCTTGGACCAGTGGTCGGGGTCTCACCTGCACATGCACCAGAGGATCCGTCTGTCACCGAAGGCCAGGATTTCGCTCCTCTGGAGGCTACAACTTTCACACCTTCTGGAAGGCCGAAGGTTCAGAGTTCAGGACTGGATCCTTCTAATCACAGATGCAAGTCTAAGAGGTTGGGGAGCTGTCGCTCAAAGGGAAACCTTCCAAGGAAGGTGGTCGAATCAAGAATCCCATCTCCCAGTAAACATCCTGGAGCTAAGGGCCGTGTACAATGCCCTTCTGCAAGCAGCACACCTTCTACAGGATCAGGCTGTTCAGGTGCAGTCGGACAACGTGACCACTGTGGCCTACATAAACCGACAAGGCGGAACGAAGAGCAGGGCTGCAATGTCAGGTGTCAAGAATCCTCCTCTGGGCAGAGAGGCACGCTGTAGCGATGTCAGCAATCGTCATTCCGGGAGTGGACAACTGGGAAGCAGACTTCCTCAGCAGACACGATCTCTATCCGGGAGAGTGGGGCCTCCACCCAGAGGTGTTCGAGGAGGTAACCGGTTGGTGGGGGGGGATCCTCACATAGACATGATGGCCTCCTGCCTCAACAAGAAGCTGGGGAGGTACTGTTCCAGGTCGAAAGACCCTCAGGCAGTGGCGGTGGACGCACTGGTAACACCGTGGGTGTTCACGTCAGTGTATGTGTTCCCTCCACTTCCTCTGATACCAAAGGGGTCTTCAGCTGGTAAGAAGAACAAAGGTTCTGGCAATCCTCATTGCTCCAGACTGGCCAAGGAGGGCTTGGTATGCGGATCTGATGGATCTTGTGCTGGAAGAGCCAAAGCCTTTACCTCTTCGGGAGGATCTGCTGCTGCAGGGGCCGTTCGCCTATCAAGACTTACCACGGCTACGTTTGACGGCATGGCGGTTGAACGCCAGATCTTAGCTCGGAAAGGTATCACGAGTGAGGTTATTCCTACCCTAATTCAGGCTAGGAAGGGGGTAACGTCTAAACATTACCACCGGATTTTTTTAAATTCAATAACTTTTTATTTGAGTTTTTGATTTTTGCATTAACAACTTAGACAAAAAACAAACCTAAGACTACAAACATACACAAAGTACACATAAACAGCTGTACATTCATAAGGCACATGGTACATCAAGCGGATAACATGTCGCATAAATCACATAGTCACAAAGCGTCGGCGTCTGGAGTAACACAACCCAAACACATCACTTCCAGTACAAACATAAGCATAGCAGAGTAAGAGCAGTATATCGAAATACAGCATAGCAAGGCCGGCCGCGAGGGCATCCACCTCCAAAACATCCCAGAATAAAATAGGAAAGCAATACAAGTCTAAACTTTATCTATCCTTAAAATATCTAGACTCCATCCACCTACCTCATATTGTAAACAGTTTCCTCTCCACCTTCCTAGCCAGGAACACAAATTTTTCATGTGCAATAGTTTCGTTGACCAGAGATATCCAAGCCTTAGGTGCCGGGGCCTCACCAGCCAGCCACAGCCGGACTATGCAGACCCTAGCCAGGGCACATAAATTGATGACATATCGCCTGCTGGGCGGATCTAAAGCTTCCTCGTCCACAATCAGTAATGTACACAGCACAGGCGTACATATGGAAGAGGGAATACCTGTATCAATTATGGTACGTATAACAGCCTTCCAGAACAAAGATATGCTAGGGCACAACCAAAGCAGATGCCAGAAGTCTGCACCCATGGCTCCACACTTAGGGCACCATGAGCTATGAGACCCCCCCCAATATGTACTAACCTCACCGGGGTCATATACACCCTATGCAGAATATATAATTGTATTTGCTGGTATCTAACAGAGGAAGTGGAGATCCGATGGGATCCCATAGCAGTGTTCCATGCATCATCTGATAACACACCCACATCCGACTCCCACCTACCCCGGAGAGAAGTTAGAGGGTCAGTATGGTGCATTTGGAGAATGCGACCATATATCTTAGAAACTAGGTGTCCCGAGTCCAGTGTCCGCAGCATTAATTTGACCGGGGAATCAACGAGGACCGGAGGGCCATTCGGAAACTGGCCAGCCAGAGCATGTCTCAGCTGAAGGAATCGAAAGAAGAACCCAGAGGGGACATTGTGCACCTGTTGAAGTTGTTGGAATGAGTTAAGGGTCCCATCACTATATAAATGGCCTAAAGAATACACTCCCCAGTTTCCCTAGACCTCTCGGACTTGAAGTTGACACAGTTCCGGCAGCCCATAAGCATTATCCAGTGGGGTATCAGGATCAACGCCGTGGCTGCGCATCACAGAGTGCACCAATTTCCATATTAGGATGGATTGTTTAATCAGTGGCAGTGTGGACATTTTGACGCTACCGCAAAGGAGTAGCTGTAATGGGGAGCCACCAGGATAGTCATGGTGCATCATCAGCGAGTGCAAAGCCAGGGCATCGAGGTCGTTAACCCACTCCCAGACATGTGTCGGTTGCGCTGCATAATAGTAAAAACGGAAGTTGGGGAGAGCCAAACCCCCCAATTCCCGTGACCTGGTCAGGGTATCCAGTCTCAAACGTGCCCGCTTACAAGCCCACACCAGGGAGGAAAGCAACCCATTCATTTGTTTAAAAATCTTCTGCTGAATGTAAACGGGAGAGTGCTGCAAAACATATAGAAGTTTGGGCTGGAAATTACCACCATATTAAGAAGAAATATGTTTCTTGGTGTGAATCCAGGAAATTCCCTGTGGTGGAGTTTCACCTTGGACGTTTTCTACTTTTCCTGCAAGCAGGAGTGGATATGGGCCTGAGATTGGGCTCCATCAAGGGCCAAATCTCTGCTTTGTCCATCTTCTTTCAAAAACAATTGGCTGTCCTCCCTGAAGTTCAGACCTGTTTGAAAGGGGTTCTGCATATCCAACCTCCCTTTGTGGTGCCAACGGCACCCTGGAATCTGGATGTGGTGTTGCAGTTCCTACAATCTGCTTGGTTTGAGCCTCTACTGGAGGCTGACATCAAGTTTCTCACGTGGAAGGCGGTCACTTTGTTGGCCTTGGCTTCTGCCCAACGCGTGTCAGAATTGGGGGCTTTATCGTGTAAAAGTCCTTATCTGATCTTCCATGAAGACAGGGCGGAACTTAGGACTCGTCCACAGTTCCTGCCTAATGTTGTATCTGCTTTCCATATCAACCAACCTATTGTGCCAGTGGCTACTGACTCCTCAATTGCTTCAAAGGCCTTGGATGTTGTGAGGGCTTTGAAGATCTATGTAAAGAGGACAGCTCATCATAGAAAAACTGACTCTCTTTGTCCTCTATGATCCCAAGATAATTGGGTGTCCTGCTTCTAAGCAGTCGATTTCACGCTGGATCAGGTTCACTATCCAGCATGCATATTCTACGGCAGGATTGCCGTGTCCGAAATCAGTTACGGCCCACTCTACTCGTAAAGTGGGCTCTTCCTGGGCGGCTGCCCGGGGTGTCTCGGCGGTTCAACTTTGCCGAGCTGCTACTTGGTCTGGATCGAACACGTTTGCCAAGTTTTACAAGTTTGATACTTTGGCCTCTGATGACCTCAAGTTTGGTTAAGCAGTCTTGCAGGAGCCTCCGCACTCTCCCTCCTGTACTGGGAGCTTTGGTACATCCCCATGGTACTAATATGGACCCCAGCATCCTCTAGGACGTAAGAGAAAATAGGATTTTAATTACCTACCGGTAAATCCTTTTCTCGTAGTCCGTAGAGGATGCTGGGCACTCGCCCAGCGCTGCGTTTTCCTGCATTGGTTTTACAGTTCAGTACTGCCTGGTTCCTAGGTAAGTTCTGCGTTATTACTGTTTCAGTACTGTTTCAGCTGTTGCTGAGTTTTTCCGGCATGTTAGACGGATTCTATGAATCTCGCCACTATCTGTGTAATTCCTTCTCTCAAAGTATGTTGTATCCTCGTGCACAGTTTCTAGACCAAGTCTGGTAGGAGGGGCATAGAGGGAGGAGCCAGCCCACACTATTAAACTCTTAAAGTGCCAATGGCTCCTGGTGGACCCGTCTATACCCCATGGTACTAATATAGACCCCAGCATCCTCTACGGACAACGAGAAAAGGATTTACCTGTAGGTAATTAAAATCCTATTTTTTTGCATGCAGGCTGCTTTTGCATGTAGCCGACAAATACTGGCTAGCTTTGTTTTTACACCTCAATTTTTAAATGTCAGTTTGGATAATCCACTCTCACATTTAAATCTCTCTGCACATGTTACATCTGCCCCACCTGCATGCAACATGGTTTTACCCAGGTGCACAGTTACATGTTCTTTTTAGCTTTGCTCCCCAGTGTTTTTTTACACCAAAATATAATCACGTGTGGTCTACTTTTGTAAAAGTATTTTGTTTTCAAATGACTCCATTTATGTTTCTTTTCCTTTTAGGGATTGAAGAGATTAATGACTATTTGCCAGAAGCACTTTTCAACCGATCCTTCAAAGTGTGTGGAATATAATGCTTTGTGAAGAGCATTTAGTAAATGCCTGTTTTTTTGTCTCATAATACATGTACATCTAAATAATTGTCAGCTGTGGATTACCCCCACACAAACACCTGAACTCCTCTGATTGGTTGCATTTCTGTTTTATAGATATGCCTAATAACATTTACCCCAAAACACATTTGTGACACTGCTATGCTGTTGGCTGCAAGTATTATTTTAACAGGGTTTTTTTTTCTTTGTTTATTTTGGTGTTTTTTTTCTTCAGTAAAACAGTTATTTTACCTCCGCGTGAAATAAATTCCTTTCAAAACTTCCTTCCTTAAGTACTGTTGTCCCTATTTTTTTTATGGTGTTGTACCATAGTGGACTCTATGATCTCTTTCAGGTCATCCATGCATAACTTAATATTTATTTTTTAAATCTATTTACCATATGAAATAAGCCATTTACTTTATGATAACCCAACACTGTAAAATACTTACAAATATAAATAAAATGGTCATTCAGAATGCATAGTAAATGCCTTATACACAACTGTGGTTTCAGAGAAGCTAAACATTCTGGAAGTATCCACATTTCCACTGGTATTAGAGAATTTTCACACATTTTACAGGCAGATGACGGCCATATTGCAGGGACATTGAAACAGCGCAGACCTGTGTTTTATAAATGAATCATTAGCATTGTAATGTCTCTGCATTAGACTAGCTCAAAATATGTCTTTGCTGCACATGTATTAGAATAAAATCAATTGTATATGAAGCATAGTAGAACTATGGCCATACCAATTCACAGGAGGACTTCAAGTAGTGTTTGGGAGGGGAAAGACCTGTTTCTCACGGCATCTGTGTAATTGTTTGCAGCTGTGGAGTGTGAGAGGAGAGCCTGTGCTTCTCCCTAGAGAGCAGAGCTAGAATCTGTTGTGGCAACTGGATTTCATCACAGACTGTACACTCCAGTGTAGCCACATAATAACCACTAGCTGGACCTAGCGGACCTTTTAGCTTTGCTATTATATTTGTTACATAATGCATCTCAAAATCTAGGGATGGCCCAGCTATAATAAATTCTTGCAAGACTTTTATGTTTGTGATCTAGCGTTAAATTTTATTGTGCACACCTGGCCTTTCTAGGTATATAGGATTTCTCCATCAGTGGCAGTATCATTAAATTGGTTAGGCTGGTACCAATGTATGGTGCGGGAAGAGAGAGAATGCTAGTCAAAATAATTGCCTGACTTTACTTTTACAGTGGGCACCAGATGTCACGGTATGAGTGTGTCAGCAACAGCTATCTTCTAGTGATTTCATACTCCTGTTAAGAAGACAAATCATTTTATCAGTCGTTGGTAAATCTTTTCTTACTGAAGAACACTGTTTACTCTATGTATAGATGCTAACCGTTTGGAGAAGGCATTTACTAAGTGAACTAATGCTCTCTCTTCCCTATATACACCCCTCCTACTTCCTGCATTACCTCTGTATTATATTAAGTGCCTTGGGTGTTGCTCATTTCTCTAACATCCATAAGGGATATTGGGGACACATTAGTACAGTGATGGCTAACCTTGACACTCCAGCTGTTGTTGAACTACACATCCCAGCATGCCCTGCATCAGTTTTAGCATGGCCAAATAACAAAACTGTAGCAGGGCGTGCTGGGATATGTAGTTCAACAACAGCTGGAGTATCAAGGTTAGCCATCACTGCATTAGTACAATGGGTATAGATCGGGTCCAAATGAGCCCGTTCACTTTACATTTCTTCCACTGGGTGTGCTGGCTACTCCACTCTATGTCCCCTTCAACAAGCAGTTTAGAAAAAAGTGCCCTCGGGAGAGGATGCACGCCCTGCTTGCTCCAGAGTTTTTCTTCTATTTATTTAAAACTTTTGTTTATTTCGGTATGCTGTTTGGGCAACAGCATACCTGCACCGTGGGAGTTAGGGGAGGGGAAGTCACCGGCCTCCTGAGGTGCAGAGCCGCTTTGCCGCTGCAGGACCTCTGTCCTGAGGGGTTGTTTGTTCAGCGGGGCACTGCGCCTTAGCTGTCGCAACCGCAGCACGCCGCACACCTCTAAGATAACCTGAAGGTGGTCGTTGGTATTGAGAACACACCGGGGGCCCACTAGAGGGGTCCCCCGGTTCTTGGTGTGGCAGCAGCATGGGTGAGGCATACGGGTCCCTCCTGGAGGTATCCGCTATAGCCCCTGTGAGAGACTGGCAACCGATGGCTGTACCTAGCATTCATGTTTAGCTACAGCAGGTTTAGGAGACAGGGACAGTATAAATATATATTTAGGTAGCTCTGGCGCCATTACGGGGGGCGGAACTACATCAGAGCGGGCTCAGCGGCATTTTGGCGCCTTCCTCTGCATAAGCCGCAGCAGCCTCACACAGCTCCTCCAGACTGTCACACGCTGGATCACTGGTACAGGGTGTTTAGTTAGGGGGAGAGCCGCTATTTTGTGCACAGATTAATTCCTCAGGGATTTACATTGTAAAAACAGTTCTCACTGTTAGTTTAAAACGCTGACAACCTCACTGGGGCTCTGTAGCGTGGTGTGTGCTGGGTCCTCTCTTATTTGTGTCTCCTCTCACATGCAAAAGGGCAGGCTTGCATTGTTATCAGTCTGTTGTATGTGAACTGTGTATTTTCATAATGGTAAAACAAAAGTTATACAGTGTGTGTCATACCAGATTTTCCCCTCTCTCATCTGATTCCATATCATGCGAGCAGTGTAGTCAATTCTCACAAAATGCTGAGGACCATGAAGGGGGAGCCCACCTGGCTGGGGGCTATCAAAACTATGATGTCTGATATGTCATCTCAGCTCACTGGCAATAAAACTAAGAACTGCAAAAAGCAGTAGCAGATCTAGCTGCCAGGGCTGATGTTCCCCATTCCCCCCTGTCTTATACAGGTGCACAAAAATGTGCTTTGCCTGCACTTCTATCAGATTCTGATGATGATATACAGGATGATGGGGATGGTGTAGATCCCTTAAATGGCGATTCCACTCCTACACAGGGTATTGAACCCCTCATTTTAGCTATTAGGTATGTACCAAAGCTCCCGCTAGAGGACGCTGCTTATCAGCAGTCATTTTTCCTCCCTCAAGACAAACGGTCACATTTCTTGACTCTAAAGAATTAGATGATTTCTTTAAGTTGGCCTGGAAGAATCCAGATAAAAAAATAGGTGTCAAAACGGTTTTTGCATACATTCCCCTTTGCCCCTGAGGGTAGAAAATTTTGGGAAGAATCTCCGGCTGTAGACGTTTCAGTCTCTGCCTCTCTAAGAAGGCGGTACTCCCAGCTCCACGCTACTTTACGGTAAAAGACCCGGGGGGTAGGAAAATTGAAGCTACACTGGAATCAATCTACATTGCTGCAGGTATATCTCAAAGGCCGGTTATTGCAGGTTGTTGGATGACACATGCAATTCACTCCTGGGCTACTCAAATTCAGGAGGGTCTCTCGGGTGACATGACCCTAGTTACTACGGTGACTTTCCTAAAACTCATTCAGGACACAGCAAGAGTCCTTTGTGACTCCCTAAAAGAGATGGGCAATATTAATGCTAGGGCTACTGCTATGGCTGTGTCAGCACGCAGAGCTATATGGTTACGTCAGTGGATTGCAGATGCTGACTCCAAACGCAATGTGGAATCTCTTCCCTTTACAGGTGAATGGCTTTTCGGAGGCGAATTGGACATATGGATCTCCAAAGCTACTGCTGGCAAATCCGTGTTTCTTCCTTCGGGGACTCCGCCTGCTAGACGTACCTACCCAGGACCGTCTAACTCAGTTCTTTCGGTCCACCAGATTTCGAACTAAAGCCAGTGGTGCATCAAATGCAGCTAGAGGCACCAGGGGTAAACCTAAGAAACCAGCCGTTGCTGGCTCTCAAGAACAGAGCACCAGTTCAGCTTCTGCAAAAACCTCAGCATGATGGTGCCCACCCACCCCGGGAGGATCTCGAGGTGGGAGCCCGGCTATGTCACTTCAGCCACATCTGGGAAAGTTCCTGCCAGGACGCTTGGGTAAGGAACCTTATTTCTCAGGGTTACAAGCTGGAGTTCGATGGTGCTCCTCCCTAACGATTTTTCAAATCAAGCTTACCAGCTTTGGAAAATATGCATGTTACGCTACTACAGGCCATCACAAAGTTGTTCCGGTCCCAAGTCATTGTTCCAGTTCCCCTGCAACAGCAAGGGAAAGGTTACTACTCCAGTCTGTTCACTGTGCCATAACTAGACTGGTCTGTGAGGCTGATTTTGAACCTGAAGTCTTTGAATCCTGACCTAAAGTTTTTCAAATTCAAGATGGAATCTTTGAGAGCAGTGATCGCAGGCATGGAACTTCAGGAATTCCTAGTGTCCCTGGATATCAAGGACATCTACCTTCATATCCCAATTTGGCCTCCCCATCAGGCCTATCTGAGATTTGCCCTGCTGAACGATCACTACCAGTTCCAGGCGTTACCGTTTGACCTGTCTACAGCTCCGAGAGTGTTCACGAAGGTGATGGCGGAAATTATGTTCCAGCTCAGGGTCCAGGGGGTCAACGTGGTCCCTTACCTGGACAATCTCCTGATAAAGGCGAGTTCCAGGAAGCTCCTACTGCTCCATATAGATCGCACTATACACCTTCTGTCACACCATGGGTGGATCCTCAATCTACAGAAGTCCCACCTGGAGCCATCTCAGAGGTTCCTGTTTCTGGGAATGCTATTGGATACTGTAGCGCAGAGGACAAAGTGAGAACTCTCCAGGGAATGGTTTGCATGGTTCCCCGACCGACTCGGGTTTCCATTCATCTTTGCATAAGATTATTGGGAAAGATGGTAGCCTTGTACGAGGCCATTCAGTGTGGACTGTTCCATGCCAGACCCTTTCAACTGGACATCCTGAACAAGTGGTCTGGTTCCCATCTTCAGATGCACCAAATGATTCATCTGTCACCTCGGGCCAGGATTTCACTCCTCTGGTGGCTGCGGTCTTCCAATCATCAAGAAGGTCAACGCTTCGGAATTCAGGATTGGATTCTCCTCATGACCGATGCGAGGATGGGGAGCTGTCACCCAAGGGGTGCAGTTCCAAGGAAGGTGGTCTGCACAAGAGACCCTACTTCCGATCAACATCCTGGAACTTTGGGCTATCTACAGTGCCCTGATTCAGACCTCCCTTCTGCTCCGGGATCAAGCAATCCAGCTACAGTCGTTGTCGGCTGTGGCTGTGGCGTACATCAATCAACAAGGAGGGACAAAAAGCAGGGTCTGCATGAGAGAAGTATCAAGAATACTCCTATGGGCGGAAAGAAATCCAATGCACTGTTAGCAATCTTCATTCCAGGAGTAGACAACTGGGAAGCGGACTTCCTGAGTCACCACGATCTCCACCCAGGGGAGTTGGGCCTACATCCTCAAGTGTTTCAGCTGATCGACCGGTGGGGTTGCCCCCAGATCGACTTGATGGCATCTCGCCTCAACAAGAAACTTTGCTCCTATTGCTCGCAAACCAGAGATCCTCAGGCGTGCGCAGTGGATGCACTGACGTCGCCCTGGCCTTACGGGGCTGGTCTATATATTTCCTCCGATTCTGTTGATCCTGAAGGTGCTCAAGAGGATCCGGCATCAGGGAGTACAAGCAATTCTACTTGCCCCAGAGAGCGTGGTACGCCGAAGACCCTTGGCCTCTACCACTCAGAAGAGATCTTCAACAAGGACAGTTCGTCGACTCGGACTTACGGCGTCTTCGTTTGACGGCATGGAGGTTGAGCGGAACATCCTAGCTCACAAGGGCCTTTCCAAGAAGGTTATTGCAACCATGGTTCAGCCCAGGAAACCTGTGACGTCAAAACACTATCATCATATCTGGAGGAGATATCTCTTGGTGCGAGGAACGCATGTATCCGCCTCCAGTGTTTCACTTTGGACGTTTCCTCCGTTTCCCCGCAGGCTGGTGTGGATAAGGGCTTACGTCTTGGTTCCATTAAGGTCCAGATTTCAGCTCTCTCCATTTTCTTTCAGAAGAAATTGGCAGTGTTGCTCCATACACAACCTCCCGTTTGGGGATTTGGATGTAGTGTTGAAATTTCTACAGTCCTCCTGGTTTGAACCTCCGATGATGGTAGAAGAGAAGTACCTCATGTGGAAGACGGTGATGTTGTGTGGCCCTGGCTTCTGCTAGACGTGTCTCAGAATTGGGGGCCTTATCGCATAAAAGTCCGTACTTGGTCTTTTACAAGGACAGAGCGGACCACCAGACTAGACAACAGTTCCTGCCGAAGGTTGTTTCGGCATTTCATCTGAATCAACCTATTGTGATTCCATCCTGTTCTGACGCTTCTGCTCCTCCGGAGACATTGGATACTGTGTGTGCCTTGAAGATCTACAATACGTCAAGCATACAGCTTGGATCAGAAAAACTGATTCCTTGTTTGTGCTCTATAATGCGCAGAAAAAGGGTTGCCCTGATTCCAAGCAGTTCATTGCTCGTTGGATTCGACTTACTATCCAACAGGCCTATGTATTGGCAGCCTTACCTGCTCCTAAGGCTCTAAAAGCCCGCTCTAATAGATCAGTGGGCTCTTCCTGGGCGGCTGCCCGTGGAGTTTTGGCCTTGCAACTGTGCCGGGCTGCTACCTAGTCAGGGAAGAACACCTTTGTGAAGTTCTACAAGTTTGATACCCTGGATACCAAGTTTGGGCAGGCGGTGCTTCAGATGTCTCTGCAAGTTCCCGTCCGTTCTGGAAGCTTTGGGACATCCTCGTCGTACTAAAGTTTCCCCAATATCCCTTATGGATGCTAGAGAAAATAGGATTTTAAATACCTACCGGTAAATCCTTTTCTCGTAGTCCATAAGGGATATTGGGCGCTCGCCTCTGTGCGGTGACTTTCTGCAGGTTCTCAGTTAGATGTTACATCTTCAGCCGTTGCTGTTCATGTTGCCAGCTGTTGCTGGCTCAGTTGTGTTATGGTGTGCTGGTGTGTAAATCTCACCACACTTCTTGTTCTAATGTTACTTCTCTCAAGTATGCCCGAAGCAGAAATTACACTGTTTTACCTAGAAGTGCCTGTAGGAGGGGGCATAGAGGGGAGGAGACAGCACACCTAGTGGAAGAAATTTAAAGTGCACTGGCTGCTTTGGACCTCGTCTATACCCATTGTACTAATGTGTCCCCAATATACCTTTATGGACTACGAGAAAAGGATTTACGGGCAGGTATTTAAAATCCTATTTCTAGTTGCACTGTGGTCCTTTTTATAGGATTTACCAGAAGTGCAGGCTGAACGGTACCGGTCTCCCTGAAGGGTCACCGAGCAGCAGGTTTCTTCTGCTGTGATTTAGAATTGAAGCACGCAGGAACTGAAAGCCACACCCTGGGATTCTGTGGCAGCTGGTAAGTGCAGTCACAGCTTACCTGCAGGTAGTGCTGGGTTGCTGCCAGTCATATCGGTCATAGAGGTTTGTATTCAGAACATAAAAAATGTCCTTTATTAATGAGTAAAATCTCCATCAATGTTCCAAAAAGATGTAACATGAACCAAAGAATAAATTTATTCTATGATGATTTTAAAGGTCTATCTCCAGACACCTCGGTATGTGGCTGTGAGGGAACAAATGCCATAGTTAGTTAAGGTGAGACTGTACTGAATCCACCACCTAAGTATCCAAAAAGTTAACACTTACAGTAAGACCGTGAACTTCCACAAGGTCTCTCATGGTATATGAACGATAAAAGAAGAATGCAATGTTCCATTATTGTTTTAACCAGTTCTTATTTGTGTATAAGATTCCAAATACACTCTTTTAATAAGCAACTGAATGGGCACATAGCAGTTTATTTAGGTCTGTCTAAACTTCCATCAATTCCTATAAAAATAGTTGTATAGTTCAAACAAGAAAATACTAAAAGCACATTTTATTTTTGTATTAAGTGAGTAGGCAGACTTTTGTAGTACTAGTTCTGTTTGCTGTGCTTGTTTTTTTTTATTTGTTATGTCTTACAGACATGTCTTCCTACATCATTGCTGCAGTCACACTAACACTAAACACCCTCTCTCGATGTGGTTTTTGGACAAGAATGCATCATAGTTGCAATGCCAGGAGACTGTGCTGATTAATATGACTTGTAGATCTGCGCGTGAATACGTCTCTGAATCTGTATACGAAGTGTTACAATGTAGCAGCTGCAGGTTTTTACCACCTAAAGTTCCGTTGTGCTAAGTCACACACAATATATAAGGGGTTCACTATGGTATGCCGGCGGAAGGGCTCCCGGCGACCAGCATACCGGCGCCGGGAGCCCGACCGCCGGCTTACAGACAGTGTGGCGAGCGCAAATGAGCCCCTTGCTCATAGCGTCCGGGCACGGACGCTATTTTATTCTCCCTCTAGGGGGGTCGTGGACCCCCACGAGGGAGAACAATTGTCGGTATGCCGGCTGTCGGGATCCCGGCAGTCGGCATACTGAAGACCACTAACCATAATGGCTCTGGAAAAATGAGAAAGTAATATCTAAATTATCTTTCTCTTACGTCCTAGAGGATACTGGGGTTCCATTTAGTACCATAGGGTATAGATGGGTCCATTAGGAGCCATGGGCACTTTAAGAATTTGATAGTGTGGGCTGACTCCTCCCTCTATTCCCCTCCTACCAGACCCAGTTTAGAAAATGTGCCTGGAGGAGCTGGTCACGCTTATGGAAGCTCCTGAAAAGTTTTCTGCATTTATTTTATATGTTTGTTATTTTCAGGCAGGGCTGGTTGGCACCAACCTGCCTGCTTCGTGGGTCTTAGGGGGGGAAACGTCCCAATTTCCTGAAGGGTTAATGGTCCTGTTCCCCGCTGACAGAACACTGAGCTCCTGAGGGAACTATTCACAAGGCCCACCACGGCGAGCGTACATTCCCGCAGTATGCCGCCACCCCTAACAGAGCCAGAAGAATAAAGAGTGGTGAGTACTAAGCCGGTTTCCCGGCTAGCGGGCCGCCGGCCATTATGGCGGCATGAGGGTGCAGAGACGCACGGCTTCTTACCGGTGCGTAATGCGTCTCCAGACACAGTACACAGCTGCGTCTCAGTATACTGTACACATTACCCACACTGGCAAAACCAGCCTTAAAACGGTTTTCTCTCCATTTTAAGCAGCAGATTACCTCAGCCAAAAAAATCGGGAAGACTGCGTGCCATTGAAGGGGCGGGGCCTACTCTATGAGCGAATCCAGCAGCTCACCAGCGCCATTTTCCCTCTGCAGGGGACACTGACGCTTACTGACAGGGATGCGCAGCTTCTCCGGAGAGACTCTAGATTACCTCAGCGGTACCAGGGGGCCATAGCAGGGGGGAGCGATTATTAGTGTACTAAGTCCCCTATCAGGGTACTTAGTCTGCGACCCAGCTAAGCTTGGCATTAGCGATAAGTGCATGGTGGGGGCTGGCTCCAAATAACTCTATCTCCCTGAAGGGCTCTTTGTGGGTTAATTGTGTGCTGTCACATTTACATTATGTCAGGCAAAGAGAGTTTCTTGTACAGTGGAGTGTTCCTCTTTACCAGGGGGCTCACTACTGGGTACTCAGGGCAGTGCTCCTTCCCAGAAGGGGCTGAACCGGAGTGGGTCAATTCCATTAAGGGAATGATCTGAAATATTTCTTCAAAACTATCCCGCAATGAGAAAGAGATGCAATACTTAAGACAGACTGTGGATCAGTTTATGAATAGAGACTCCGTCCCCAAACCAGCGTCTCAATCCCCTCACATTTGTTTGCAAAAACGATCTCTGGGCCATATCCTGCAGTCTGACACTGACAGGTTAGACATAGAGGAGGGTGAGGTGGATTTGGAGGGGGGGGGATGCTACTCTGTCACAGGGAATAGAGGATCTTATTAAGGCTATCAGAGATGTTCCGCAAATTCCTGATAAGGTGTCAGAGGAGTGTGAGGAATCTTATTTTAATGTAAAAAAGAAGTCCTCAGTCACTTTTCCTGCGTCAAAGGAATTGAATACCCTGTTTCAAGAACTGTGGGTTAACCCTGATAAGAAATGTAAAATCCCTAAAAGGTTGCTCTCATATTTTCCTTTTCCTCTGGAGGATAGGAAAAAATGGGAAAATCCACCGATAGTGGACGCATCAGTCTCTACGCTGCCATGAAAAATTGTATTGCCTGTCCCTTGTGCAGCCTCCATAAAGGATACATCTGATCGTAAAATTAAGACTACACTCTCAAATCATTGTACACAGCTGCTGGGGTGGCCCAGAGACCCACTATTGCATGTGCGTGGTTCACAAAAGCCATTGCTAATGGTCAGGTAACCTAATTGAGGGGTTAGATTCCTTATCTAGGGGGGGATGTTGTTTTACTCCTGCAGAATATACAGGACTCTGCGAACTTTATGGTGGAAGCCATAAAAGAGATTGGTTTGTTTAATGCACGCACCACCGCTATGACAGTGTCAGCACGCAGGGGCTTGTGGCTACGCCAGTGGGCTGCTGATGCATACTCCAGGAAAGGCGTGAAAGGCCTACCCTTCACAGGAGAGGACTTGTTTGGAGATAAACTAGACAAATGGATCTCCAAAGCTACGTAAGTCTACGTATCTTCCTTCCGCGGCTCCGCCAGCCAGGAAAGCTTATTCAGCTTCAAATTTACAGTCCTTTCGGACAGCCAAGTTTAAGGGAAAATCCAGAGGTGCTTCTACGGCCTCCAGAGGCGCAAGCGGTAAACCACGCAAACCAGCAACTGATGGTGCTCAGGAATAGAGCTCAGGCTCTCTTTCCTCAAAGCCTTCAGCATGACGGTGGACCACAAGGTCTGGAGGACGGTCGGGTGGGAGCCCGACTAAAATTCCTCAGTCACATCTAGTCAAGTTCGTGCCAGGATCCCTGGGTCATAGATCTTATTTCCCAGGGCTACAGACTGGAGTTACAAGAGCTCCCACCTCACAGATTCTTAAAATCAGGCTTACCAGCTTCACAGGAGGCAAGTATAACTTTACAGCAGCCCATCCAAAAACTGGTACAGACTGAAGTCATTGCTCCAGTTCCACCTCATCTGCACAACAAGGGGTACTATTCCAACTTGTTTGTAGTACCGAAACCGGACAGTTCGGTATGACCAATTCTGAACCTCAAGTCCTTGAACCCATTCTTAAGAGTGTTCAAGTTCAAGATGGAGTTTCTGAGAGCGGTGATCTCAGATCTGGAGGAAGGGGAATTCCTTGTGTCTATGGATATTAAGGATTCGTACCTTCACATTCCGATCTGCCCGCCTCATCATCAGGCTTATCTACGGTTTGCACTGCAGGACTGTCACTACCAGTTCCAGTCCCTGCCATTTGATGTCTCAACAGCACCGAGGGTGTTCACCAAAGTGATGGCAGAGATGATGTTTATACTCCGCAAGCAGGGAGTGAACATAATTCCGTACCTGGACGATCTTCTGATAAAGGCGCCATCCAGGGAGAGGTTGCTGGACAGCATTGGTCTCTCAACCAAACTTCTCCAGGATCACGGGTGGATTCTGAACCTTCTGAAATCTCACCTAGAGCCAACACTGAGACCCCCATTCCTGGGAATGATAATGGACATGGAGTCTCGGAAAGTGTTCCTTCCGTTGGAAAATGCATTGGTAATCCAGTCGATGGTTCGGGATGTCCTGAAGCCAACCCGGATATCGGTGCATCTATGCATTTGCCTTCTGGGGAAAATGGTGGCCTTTTACGAGGTGCTTCAATACGTATGGTTTCACGCAAGACCCTTCCAGCTCAATCTGTTGGACAAATGGTCCAGATCGCATCTTCACAGAGGATCTGTCGCCAAAAGGCAGGATCTCCCTTCTGTGGTGGCTACAAATTTCTCACCTCATCGAGGGTCGGAGGTTCGGAATTCAGGACTGGATCCTGTTAACCACGGACGCAAGCCTCAGAGGTTGGGGAGCAGTCACCCACGGGGTGCAGTTTCAAAGAAGATGGTCAGTTGCCACCCACAAACGCCCTCTTGCTGTCAATCTCCTTGCGTTCGCCAGTGCAATGGGATTTTTTGCACCATCCCGGCACTGCAGACCGTTACGCCTGTGCATTGAGGTGCATGCACAGTTCAGACCTCAATCGCCCGCTGTGCGAAAACAGCACAACAGCGATCAGGTCTGAATCTGCACCAATGTCCAGACAAGTTTCAGATGCCCTGTCGATTTTTATCTACTTTTTTCCTGAAAAGGACACAGCCCCTTGGGAACTCCTTCTAATGTTGTATGCCCCTATACCTAGTCTGACCAAATCTACAATCATTGCAACCACCTATTTCACCACCTTTAAAGATGGTACGGACCAAAGGTGAGCCCATTCTCAAAGCTATCTGTGGGGTGACTGGGCCCTCTCTTAGACCAGTTTTGGTTAGGGTTTCAGTCAGCACAGCCATGGAGTCTTGGGCTGACCAATTGGAAAATGGTAATGGGCTGATCTTTTGTCTTTTGTGGAGCATCTGTATACTTGGGGGATGCCCTCCTGGATGTGAGCTAACCCCTATACAAGGTCTTGCTGTTGCCACTAGGAGAGCTCTGTGTCCCAGTTCATTGGAAAATAATCCAGAGTTCAAAAGGATCCTGGAGGAATTTGTTTTTGTTGGTTGAGGGGTCACCCTATCAGTTTGAGTTAGACCATATTAGCGCTAAAGTGGCAGGTGGTAAAAGTCTTTATCTTCCAGCTTCCACTGTAAAATATTAGCCAAGGTTTTGGCCTTTTAGTTTTGCAGGGAGGGCTAGTGCTCCACCCTTTGAAGGTCAGTCCAGAACTCAAGTGGGATGGCAATTACAGTGGTCGCCAATGTTCAGCTGTCAGAAGTACCTAGCCAGGGGACAAGTCTGCATGATGCCCTTGAGCCCTGTCTAAGCTGTCTCTGTTAGGGGCTAAGCTCCTCTTTTTTGGGTGAGACTTCAATTGGTCTTGGACTGGTTGATTCAATGAAAAGCTTGCAGAAGTTAAATCCTGTATCTGGAGGATGACCAGCAAGAGTTATTCTTTTTACTTCCCAAAAGAGACTATATCAAGGGGTCCATTTTCTGATTCACTGCAAGGTTTGGGGCTGTGCTCACAGCCTTTTTCTGGGATTAAAACTTGATTTTTACTCCCAGCAAGGCTTGAACATAAAATTTGCTGAGCATACTCGGCATTGTGGCTCAATGTGGTGGTATTGTTTTGGAAAAAAGGGAATTGTTCCTTATACAGATGACATTCAGGTCAGGAGTATGCATTTCCCAGGATGGAGAATTTATTGGGGTCCACCGTGAGATGTCTTTTTGGAATCCAGAATTCTGGCCCTGCAGTTTTAGATGAAGGGGTGTATTCAATTAGACCATGAAATTTTTTGGCCACAAAAATAAAACAGTGATTTTATTTATTTTAGTTTTTTCTTGGCAATAATATTTTTTCATGCTATATAATTAGCCTTTTTTTTTTCCATCTGAAAAATGTTCAGTATTCGCTGAAATGTCCATGAAAAGTCGCAGACGTATGTGTTTTTGCAGCCGTGATGGGGGAAAAAACCCTGCTTATCGCAGATTTGGTTTTGCCTGCCTGAGGCAGACTAAACAAAATCCCCTATAAGTGCCGGCATCGGGCTAGTTGGATAACTCCGGCCAGGTAAATTAGCTACAGTAAATTTCCACGGCTAATTGAATACCGCCCAATGTCTCTGAGTTTCAAGATAGATTCCCAGCTGTCCCATTCATTTCCACATATAGTGGGAGTAAGGGGGTTCTCTACCCTACCCTCTCAGGAAGTTTCTGTTTTGAGGCAATGCCATGACTCTGGGTCAACGTGTCCTGACAGGTAGGCCATTTCGTATTCTGTCCAATTGCTACAGTAGTAACTTGCATCTATCTCTACTGTGGTACTTGAAGGTGCCTTATGAAGGAAGTTGCATTCTATTGGTGATTCATCAGGCCTTGCTAGTAGAACTCCTGGGCATCTTCCTTTATGAATATACTATCTAGAGTTATTGCTCTATCCCGACTTGACTTGCTTGGCTTTGATGGCAAAGCTCTGAGAGCCAAGTACCTTTAGGTAAAGGGTGTTTCTAGTTTGGTCACACAGACCATGGTTCATGCTCAAAAACATATTATTGCTAGGATATGCTAGATTGGGAGACATATGTTATCTAAAGCAAGTAGACTAAAGTCTCTGCTACCAATTCAGTGTTTCAAGCCTCCTTTCTTTCTACAGGTAGGCTTACTTCTAAGACTTTTTGACATCAGTAGTCAGATGTGAGTCCTTTCTATCCACTCTCAAAGAAAACTGGTCTCTACTTCTCCAAGTACCCAGCCTGTAAACCCAGGTAGTTGTTTATACACAACCACCCATTCCTACTTGTGAACCACTGGCCTCTCTGTAGCTATGCTACCCTACTTGCAAGTTTGGGTTTTTGTTATAGTCACAGCCAGGCATGTATCAGAATTTGAAGCTTTATGCTATAAATCACCATTGTTGATTTTTCATCCTGACGAGAATGGGCCATAGAAATTATCAGCCGAAAGTTATTATAATCCATTTAAATTAGTAAATTGTTATACTAATATTGGAACAGGATCGTTCTTCTATTTCTTCAATTCCTTTCTATCTTCGGATGAGGTTAATCCTCATTGGATAAATTCAAGATTAACAGATGTTACATGTATGTGCTATTGCTTATTTACATGTCAATGTATTTGTGAATTGCTTATCCAGGACCACAATTCCATAGACTAGTTTTAATTTTAATCCCCTTTAAAGAGAAACAATTTTAAACACTCTTTATTTTGTACCTATGGTATAAGCCTAAAGTACTGTTCAGATGCTAAAATATTACCTGCAAGCTATCAGTATTGTGTCAATCAGGTTGTCTTTCTCAACATTTCTACTATTGGTCAAACTTAGACCACTGTTGATTTTGTTTGACTTACTTTGGTCAAACAAAATCAGCTGTGTCGTATCAAGGGTGGGGCATGTGCCGTGGCAGACCCAGCAGAAGGGGCTACTGCTGGACAGGGAAGTGTATGCTTCTGCACATGACAAACTTCTCCCAAACAGCAGAGAATGTGTTTATGTGCGCATCACAGCTGGAGATCCCCCAGTCCTATGCCCTGCACCCACATCCACTTCTCTCCCCCTGTGATAGCCTTTGTCCCCATATGGAAACCTGTAACATACAGTATAATAGCCAGCAATTGAGACAGAGCTGCTGACAGTGCAGTGAAGGTCCTGCCGGATGGAGAGGAGGGGCCACATTCCCCTCTCCTCCGAGATCCTCCCCTCTCCCGGCTCTTAGTGCTTTGACCACAGCTTCCTACAGTTCCTCCCTGCCAGGTTGAGGCTGTCCTTGCCATCTCCACAGGAAATCACGGCCTTAAAGCCCAAGGAGGAGCTGCCTTCCATGCGTTGCAGTTCTGGGCACAGGTAAGTAAATTGTAATATATTTGTCCCACTGACTATCTGTCACCGACTGCCTGTTACCATCTACCTGGCTTCACTCACTACTTGTCTCGGCTACCCTCTCCCTGTATGCATCTCCTTGGCGTCACCCACTACTTGTCTCAGTCATCCTTTCCCTGTCACCCACTGCCTCTCCATGGCATCACCCATGGCCTTTCTCCATCACACTCTCCCTGGCATCATCTGCTACTTGTCTTTAAGTCACCCACTTCCTGTTACCCTCTCCCTGGCATCACTCACAACTTGTCTCCGTCACCCTTTCCCTGTCACCCACTGCCTCTGTCACACTCTTCCTGGTGTCACCCACGACTTATCTCCATCACCCTCTCCCTGGTGTCACCATCTATCTGGCTTCACCCACTACTTGTCTTCATCACCCTCTCCCTGGTGTCACCAACTACTTGTCTCTGTCACCCACGGCCTATCTCCGTCACGGACTGCCCTCAAGTACAGTAAGTGCCATCGGTCCATCTGGGTGCATATGTGCAATAGAATTATTTTTATTGCTAAAAATAATTGTAATAATGCACAGAAATACTGTATATGTGCTAAATTCTTAACCTACCTTGGACCAAACTCCACCCTTGTCGTCTTACAGGTAATCCGATGTCATTCTGTTTTGCAATGCTTCCTTCCAAATTTGTGCTACTTCACTTAGTTACCACTTATCTGAGATTTCGGAATTTTCTTTAAGGCTGTCATGTATAGTATTCCTACAATTACATGTGGAAACAAAGAGTATCAGGTTTTTTAATTTCTTTTTTAAATTAGGTATGCACTGTTTAGCTAGAACATGTTCATAACATTTCTAGGAGCACATTGAAGAGTTTCACTTTTTGCAATACTGTAAATAGTATTACTTTACCTATAGCAGGAAACATTCAGATAAGGTATCATCAAAGAGTGAGCTCTACTGCCACATATAACAGAATAAATGACCATGTAGAAATGATTCCCTTGTTTACACCTGTGTACAGAGATCTATTTAACTGTAGTGATCACTGATAAAATTATTTATTCTGTACATTGTTCTATATACAGTAGCTTTGTTCTAGATTTAAAAGATCCCATATTTCACCAAACTTCTCTTAGTGTTCCCAATCTCAATACATAATTTACCAGAGCTTCTCACAGTGACTGTAGGACTAGATGTGCGTTGATCATAACTTTGTGTCTATAACATGATCGCTGAGCAGCAATTCTTTTCTGTTTAGTTTTTTGTTTGTTTGGGTTTTTTCTTCATGAGTGAACATGTGAAGAGAGCCAAGAACACATTGTTATAATAAGGGGCTACAATCACTGGGAGTCCCATTAGTGTTCTGTCAGTAGATAGTGTTGCTTATCGTGCAAAAATAGTTTATTACAGCTGGCATTTCAGTACCAGATGTCACCACCATTAAGACTGGATCCTGATGAAAGGATTTCAACGCAATATAATAATTTTACAATCAAAGCAAGTCATACAGCACTATCTACTGAACTGGATTTCCCAATAAACAATCCCGTGTCAGTATTTTATTCCTTATATTATTACCGCCAAAGGAAAACGCAGACCACCCCTTGCACAGTGGCTCAGATTTTGACCACAATA
Source organism: Pseudophryne corroboree (assembly GCF_028390025.1). Lineage (NCBI taxonomy): Eukaryota > Metazoa > Chordata > Amphibia > Anura > Myobatrachidae > Pseudophryne > Pseudophryne corroboree. Next base: position 406,646,861 of record NC_086449.1, read on the forward strand.
GCAATAGTATATAATACGATTATTAGAGCTACTGCAACATGCAATTTAAGGGACAGAGGCCCTCATTCCGAGTTGATTGCTAGCTGCCATTGTTTGCTGCGTAGCATTCATTTAAAAAAACTGCAAAATGACACATGCGTATGAGCTGCAATGCGCACGCGCGGCATACGGGTACAAAGAGCATCATTGTTTTGCACTGCTTCTAGTGATGATTCCAGTCGCACAGCTGAACGCAAGGAGATTGACAGGACGAGGGCGTTTATGGGTGTCAACTGACCGTTTTCTGGGAGTGTTTGGAAAAACGCAGGAGTGGCCAGACGTTTGCAAGGCGGGTATCTGACGTCAATTCCGCAGCAATCATCGCACAGAATAAGTAACTACAGGGCTGGTCTTGTTTTGCACAAAATGTTTTTGTACCACTCGGCTGCACAGGCATTCACACTCTTGCAAAGCAAAAATACACTCCCCCTTGGGCGGCGACTATGCTGCTAAAAGTAGCTAGCGAGCGATCAACTCGGAATGAGGGCCAGAGTGCCTTATTCAGAGTTGATTGCAGCAGAAAATTTGTTAGAAGTTGTGCAAAACCATGTGCACTGGGGGGGGGGGGCAGATATAACATTCAGAGAGTTAGATTTGGGTGGGGTGTGTTTAAACTGAAATCTAAATTGCAGTGTAAAAATAAAGCAGCCAGTATTTACCCTGCATCATCTTCAAGATTGGCTTACTGAGTTTCAAAGCACTACATGACCAGGGCCCAAGGTACCTGAAGCAGCTTCTGACCCCATACTGTCCCACTCGATTACTGCGATCTGTAGATGAAGGACTTTTAGCAGTACCTAGAATCTCCCGTAATTTATCTGGGGGTCGAGCTTTTAGTCATGCAGCTCCGACTCTATGGAACTCACTTCCCCACACAGTGCGAGAGGCCCCAACTATAGAATCCTTCAAAAGTAGACTCAAGACTTTCCTGTTTACTCAAGCATTTCCATAATGTCCCTTTTAGTATCTGCATGCTTCTGTATTTTATGAAAATCTGTTCTGTACTTCATTATTTTCTGTACTATATTATGCTATGTATCTGTTAAGCGCCTTGAGTCCTATTGGAGAAAGAGCGCTATAGAAATAAAATTATTATTATTATAACCCACATAATTATAGCACATAATTGACTATCCCTATGGCAGGTGCAAAAGGACACCTTCTAACAGACCATGGTTCAAATGTACATGCATATATTCTCACCAAACATTCCCTATCAGAGAACACCTCTTCACACCCCAATTTTGCCTCCTCGGTTCTGAGGGTTGATAACACTCAAATTGCATATGACTCTCCACAGCCACATTTGCAAATGTTTTCTAAGCCTGAGCATTGTCAATTCTTGCCAGATACTCTAGGCAAACAGGTCCAATGTTTCACCCTCATTGTTTATAAGGTGTTAATAAATGACATACATTTTGCCTTTAAAGACTCCCAAATTGACTGTTTCAGTGAATATGTGGTTTTTTTATAGCATCTTGAATTGATTTAGGTAATTTGTTTGTTACAAGGAATCAGTGTCCACCAGCACACATATATATGTGTGCAGAATATCATACTAGTCTTCCATTCATGATAATGTTCACATTAATGTTCCTAAGGGATAGCAAAGAATAAAAAAAAATTCTACATTTACTGAGCATGTGTTTTACAAATTTATTTCTCTATCGTCCTAGTGGATGCTGGGGTTCCTGAAAGGACCATGGGGAATAGCGGCTCCGCAGGAGACAGGGCACAAAAGTAAAGCTTTTCCGATCAGGTGGTGTGCACTGGCTCCTCCCCCTATGACCCTCCTCCAGACTCCAGTTAGATTTTTGTGCCCGGCCGAGAAGGGTGCAATTCTAGGTGGCTCTCCTAAAGAGCTGCTTAGAGAAAGTTTAGCTTAGGTTTTTTATTTTACAGTGAGTCCTGCTGGCAACAGGATCACTGCAACGAGGGACTGAGGGGAGAAGAAGTGAACTCACCTGCGTGCAGGATGGATTGGCTTCTTGGCTACTGGACATCAGCTCCAGAGGGACGATCACAGGTACAGCCTGGATGGTCACCGGAGCCGCGCCGCCGGCCCCCTTGCAGATGCTGAAGTTAGAAGAGGTCCAGAATCGGCGGCTGAAGACTCTGACAGTCTTCTAAAGGTAGCGCACAGCACTGCAGCTGTGCGCCATTTTCCTCTCAGCACACTTCACTGAGGGTGCAGGGCGCTGGGGGGGGGCGCCCTGGGAGGCAAATGTAAACCTATATACTGGCTAAAAATACCTCACATATAGCCCCCAGAGGCTATATGGAGATATTTAACCCCTGCCAAACTTCACTAAAGAGCGGGAGACGAGCCCGCTGGAAAAGGGGCGGGGCCTATCTCCTCAGCACACAGCGCCATTTTTTCTCTCACAGAAAGGCTGGAGAGAAGGCTCCCAGGCTCTCCCCTGCACTGCACTACAGAAACAGGGTTTAAACAGAGAGGGGGGCACTAATTGGCGATATAAATATATATATAAAGATGCTATTAGGGAGAAACACTTATATAAGGTTGTCCCTATGTAATTATAGCGTTTTTTGGTGTGTGCTGGCAAACTCTCCCTCTGTCTCTCCAAAGGGCTAGTGGGGTCCTGTCCTCTGTCAGAGCATTCCAGGTGTGTGTGCTGTGTGTCGGTACGTGTGTGTCGACATGTATGAGGACGATGTTGGAGGAGGCGGAGAAATTGCCTGTAATGGTGATGTCACTCTCTAGGGAGTCGACACCGGAATGGATGGCTTATTTAGGGAATTACGTGAAAATGTCAACACGCTGCAAGGTCGGTTGACGACATGAGACGGCCGACAAACCAGGCGTCTCAGAAACACCGTCAGGGGTTTTTAAAAAAACGCCCATTTACCTCAGTCGGTCGACACAGACACAGACACGGACACTGAATCCAGTGTCGACGGTGAATAAACAAACGTATTCCTCATTAGGGCCACACGTTAAGGGCAATGAAGGAGGTGTTACATATTTCTGATACTACAAGTACCACAAAAAAGGGTATTATGTGGGAGTGAAAAAACTACCTGTAGTTTTTCCTGAATCAGATAAAATAAAATGAAGTGTGTGATGATGCGTGGGTTTACCCCGATAGCAAATATTGGCGTTATACCCTTTCCCGCCAGAAGTTAGGAAAACACCCCTTAGGGTGGATAAGGCGCTCACACGCTTATCAAGTGGCGTTACCGTCTCCAGATACGGCCGCCCTCAAGGAGCCAGCTGATAGGCAGCTGGAAAAATATCCTAAAAAGTATATACACACATACGGTGGTTATACTGCGACCAGCGATCGCCATCAGCCTGGAGATGCAGTGCTGGGTTGGCTTGGTCGAATTCCCTGACTAAAAATATTTTATTGATATAGAGCATTTAATAGGATGCATTCTATATATATGTATGCGAGATGCACAGAGGGATATTTGCACTCTGGCATCAAGATAAGTGCGTTGTCCATATCTCCCAGAAGATGTCATGGACACGACAGTGGTCAGGTGATACAGATCCCATACGGCACATGGAGTATTGCCGTATAAAGGGAAGGAGTTATTTGGGGTCGGTCCATCGGACCTGGGGGCCACGGCTACAGCTGGGAAATCCAACCTTTTTACCCCAAGTTACATCTCAGCAGAAAAAGACACTGTCTTTTCAGCCTCAATCCTTCCGTTTCCCATGTGGGCAAGCGGGCAAAAGGCCAGTCATATCTGCCCAGACATAGAGGAAAGGGAAGTAGACTGCAGCAGGCAGCCCCTTCCCAGGAAAAGAAGCCCTCCACCGCGTCTGCCAAGTCCTCAGCGTGACGCTGGGGCCGTGCAAGCGGACTCAGGTGAGGTGGGGGGGTAGTCTCAAGAGTCTCAGCGCGCAGTGGGATCACTCGCAAGTTGACCCCTAGATCGTACAAGTATTATCCCAGGGGTACAGATTGGAGAGTCGAGACATTTTTTCCTCGCAGGTTCCTGAAGCCTGCTTTACCAACGGCTCCCTCCGACAGGGAGGCAGTATTGGGAAAAAATTCACAAGCTGTATTTCCAGCAGGTGATAATCAAAGTACCCCTCCTACAACAAGGAAAAGGGTATTAGTCTTCCACACTATATTGTGGTACTGAAGCCAGACGGCTTGGTGAGACATAGTCTAAATCTGAAATCTTTGAACACTTACATAAAAAGGTTCAAATCAAGATGGAGTCACTCAGAGCAGTGATAGAGAACCGGAAAAAAGGGGACTATATGGTGTCCCTGGACATCAAGGATTACCTCCATGTCCAAATTTGCCCTTCTCAACAAGGGTACCTCTGGTTCGTGATACAGAACTGTCAATATCAGTTTCAGACGCTGCCGTTGAATTATCCACGGCACCCCGGGCCTTTACCAAGGTAATGGCCGAAAAGATGATTCTTAAAAGAAGAAAGGCATCTTAATTATCCCTTACTTGGACGATATCCTGAAAGGGGCAAGTTTCCAGAGAACAGTTGGAGGTCGGAAAAGAACTATCTAAAGTAGTTCTACGACAGCACGAGTGGATTCTAAATATTCCAAAAATCGCAGCTGTTTTCCGATGATACGTCTGCTGTTCCTAGGAATGATTCTGGGCATAGTCCAGAAAGAGGTATTTCTCCTGGAGGGGAAAGCCAGGGAGTTATCCGACCTAGTCAGAAACCTCCTAAAACCAGGCCAAGTATCAGTGCATCAATGCACAGGAGTCCTGGGAAAAATGGTGGCTTCTTACGAAGCGATTCCATTCGGCAGATCTCACGCAAAAACTTTTCAGGGGGATTTGCGGGACGAATGGTCCGGATCGCATCTTCAGATGCATCAGCGGATAACCCTGTCTCCAAGGACAAGGGTGTCTCTTCTGTGGGGGCTGCAGAGTGCTCATCTTCTAGAGGGCAGCACATTCAGCATTCAGGACTGTGTTCTGGTGACCACGGATGCCAGTCTGAGAGGCTGGGGAACAGTCACACAGGGAAGAAATTTCCAAGGAAGTGTGGTCAAGTCTGGAGATTTCTCTCCACATGAATATACTGGAGCTAAGGGCAATTTACGATGCTCTGAGCCTAGGAAGACCTCTGCTTCAAAGTCAACCGGTGCTGATCCAGTAGGACATCATCATGGCAGTCGCCCACGTAAACAGACGGGGCGGCACAAGAAGCAGGAGGGCAATGACAGCAAGGATTCTTCGCTGGGCGAAAAATCATGTGATAACACTGTCAGCAGTGTTCATTCCGGGAGTGGACAACTAGGAAGATTTCCTCAGCATGAATGAATTCCACCCGGAAAAGTGGGAACTTCATCTGGAAGTTTCCACATGTTTGTAAACCGTTGGGAAAGACCAAAGGTGGTTATGATGGCGTCCCACATGAAGCGCCAGGTCTAGAGACCCTCAGGCAATAGCTGGGACGCTCTGGTAACACCGTGGGTGTACCAGTCGGTGTATGTGTTCCCTCCTCTGCCTTTCATACCCAGTGTATGGAGAATGATAGGAAGGAGAGGAGTAAGAACTATACTCGTGGCTCCGGTTTGGCCAAGAAGAACTTGGTACCCGGAACTTCAAGAGATACTAGAAAGGATCTTGATTCAGCAAGAATCATGTCTGTTCCATGACTTACCGCAGCCGCGTTGACGGGTGAACGCCGGATCCTAAGGGAAAAAGGCATTCCGGAAGAGGTCATCCCTACCCTGGTCAGAGCCAGGAAGGAGGTGACCGCACAACATTATCACTGCTTAGGTGAAAATGTGGTCCATGGTGTGAGGCCAGGAAGGCTCCACGGAAGAATTTCAACTACGTTAATTCCTACATTTCCTGCAAACAGGAGTGTATATGGGTCTCAAATTGGGGTCCATTAAGGTTCAAATTTCGACCGGTCGATTTTCTTCCAGAAAGAAATTGGCTTCAGTTCCTGAAGTCCAGAAGTTGTTAAGGGAGTACTGCATATACAACCCCCTTTTGATGTCTCCAGTGGCACTGGGCGATCTCAACGTAGTTTGGGATTCCTAAAATCACATTGGTTTAAACAACTCAAATCTGTGGATTTGATATATCTCACATGGAAAGCGACCATGCTGTTGGTCCTGGCCTCGGCCAGGCGAGTGTCAGAATTGGCGGCTTTATCTCACAAAGCCATATCTGATTGTCCATTCGGACAGAGCAAAGCTGTGGACTCGTCCCCAGTTTCTCCCTAAGGTGGTGTCAGCGTTTCACCTGAACCAGCTTATTGTGGTACCTGCGGCTACTAGGGACTTGGAGGACTCCAAGTTGCTGGATGTTGTCAGGGCCCTGAAAATATAGTTTCCAGGTCGGCTGGAGTCAGGAAATCTGACTTGCTGTTTATCCTGTATGCACCCAACAAGCTGGGTGCTCCTGCTTCTAAGCAGACTATTGCTCGTTGGATTTGTAGTACAATTCAGCTTGCACATTCTGTGGCAGGCTTGCCACAGCAAAAAATATGTAAATGCCCATTCCACAAGGAAGGTGGGCTCATCTTGGGCGGCTGCCCGAGGGGTCTCGGCATTACAACTCTGCCGAGCAGCTACGTGGTCGGGGGAGAACACGTTTGTAAAATTCTACAAATTTGATACCCTGCCAAAAAGAGGACCTGGAGTTCTCTCATTCGGTGCTGCAGAGTCATCCGCACTCTCCCGCCCGTTTGGGAGCTTTGGTATAATCCCCATGGTCCTTTCAGGAACCCCAGCATCCACTAGGACGATAGAGAAAATAAGAATTTACTTACCGATAATTCTATTTCTCGGAGTCCGTAGTGGATGCTGGGCGCCCATCCCAAGTGCGGATTATTCTGCAATACTTGTACATAGTTATTGTTACAAAAATCGGGTTATTGTTGTAGGAAGCCGTCTTTCAGAGGCTCCTTTTGTTATCATACTGTTAACTGGGTTTAGATCACAAGTTGTACGGTGTGATTGGTGTGGCTGGTATGAGTCTTACCCGGGATTCAAAATTCCTCCCTTATTGTGTACGCTCGTCCGGGCACAGTACCTAACTGGAGTCTGGAGGAGGGTCATAGGGGGAGGAGCCAGTGCACACCACCTGATCGGAAAAGCTTTACTTTTGTGCCCTGTCTCCTGCGGAGCCGCTATTCCCCATGGTCCTTTCAGGAACCCCAGCATCCACTACGGACTCCGAGAAATAGAATTATCGGTAAGTAAATTCTTATTTTAAACAAGTAGTGTTCTGTTATTACTTTATAGTACTTGAGATTTCTATAAAACGCAAAAAGGAAACTATAGTTGTCCTGTTATTCTCATGTATCAATAGTGTAATATCTAGTGGGAGCGTTACAAAGTCATCTGCCCTGTAACAGTACCTTTTACAGCTGTACTTCTGAACATGTTACATTGAAACTGTTATATTTGAATGTTTTGTTAGGAATCTAGTAGCATACACCACCTGCTAAGATCATCTGTGCACTTCTTCGCTATTCAGCAATTGTAACATTCCACCTATGCGGCCAAATGTAATAGGTTTCAGAGTTTGCAAAATGTGTAAGTTTAGCGCTAAACTCGCACATTTTGTAAACTCGACCAATGTAACAGGATGCGGGAACATGAAAACTTGCATCTTTTCCGCAATCCCGCAACCCACACAAAGCAAAGTTGCCTCTAGATATTTTCCTATCGGAAACTTCCAACTCGGCCAATGCAGTAGGATGATTGTTTTAAACTCACACTCAAAACCTAACCAAAAACGGACCAGCTATTTATAGGCAAGTTTTGACAGAAGCATGCACAGATCAGTGAGATCCGTACAGATCAGTGAGATCTGTGTAAAAGCCGGTCCTGGTTGAAAAAATACAGGAGAAAAAATTACTGTGGTTCCCTTGTATTTTAACAACCAGCACTGGGTTCTCGAACCAGTCCTGGTTCCAAAAATACGGGTGAAAAAAGATGTAGAGCAGGGCTGGCCAAACCGGTTGTCAAGATCTAACAACAGTTCACATTTTCCAGACCACCTAGCTGGTACACAGGTGTAATCACTACTAATTAAGATGTGCTGCATTCATTCCCAACTGACAATTCTACAGGTCTCCAGGAGGCCTAGAAAACATGAACTGTTGGTAGATCTCGAGGACCGGTTTGGCCAGCCCTGATGTAGAGGGTTCCCTATATTTTTTTAAACCAGCCCCAGGCTCCAGTAGCCAGGGAGGTATTGCCACATCTGGGAGACATGTTTATATTGGTCCAGAAGGCTGTAGCATTACCCATCCCCACCCCCTCCTCAACTAGTCATCCCTGGCCAAGTAAAAAAATTCTCCCTACAGCTCACATTGTAATAGCCTCGAGTTTACAAACTTGCAGATGATTACATTGTGCGAGTTGCGGGACAAACTTGCACCTTTAAATGTACTAGACTAGAAGGTGCGAGTTTGTGCCACATGAAAATCTCCCTGTTACATCCCGCCCATAATGTATTAGATAGCAATCCCACTCCTTATATTCCTGTATGCTTAAACAGAATGAAAATGTAAAGTTGCCATCTAACTTTATGGGTTCAGTAAGATGTTTTGGGGAAATTAATCTGGTTTCCCTGCACAAGGTTCAGTGGCTGCAAGCAACCCTTTTGTAATGCTTATATTGTATTATGTACATTTACTTTTTATAGAAATTTCAGATGTGACACACTGTTTGTAATTACCTGCACACCTAAAGCTCACAAGCACCATTGGCGTATCTACAATGGGTGACCCCCACTGCACATAGGCCTCTGAGTCCAGGGAGACCCCCACTGCACATAGGCCTCTGAGTCCAGGGAGACCCCCACTGCACATAGGCCTCTGAGTCCAGGGAGACCCACACTGCACATAGGCCTCTGAGTCCAGGGAGACCCACACTGCACACCCTGCACCCATATAAATATACTTATAGCTCCGAAGTTCAGCGGTGACCTGCACTATAGACAGAAAGGACCAGGAAAATGGTGCGGTGGACACTTTCCCGGTTATTTAAGCGTGCACAGTACAGATGTCACTGGGAACACGGCATGCTCCTGGAGACCTGTGCATGCACGCTAGACTCAGGCCCAAATTCAGCCCTAACTGGTGGTACTCCACAGTCTCTCATCTGATAGTGCTGTAATTATTATGGGACATGCTTTTCCTCAGGCTATTGTTCTTTACAGGTATATCTCAACATCAGTATTTGTCCTGCACTTAGAATTGTATTTTTTTTTTGGTAATCTAAAAAAATAAATGTGTTTTGTTTTACATACTACATTTTCTAATCCAGCAGATTTCTCTGCCATTCTTATTTCAGCATTGTGTATTTCTCAGCTCAAACCTTTGAAATTTAGTCTCTTCGTTTTTACCCAGTGGCAGATTTAGGGGGATATTCAATTGTATGAAAAGTTAGTTGGGTGTCTGTTTTTTCCTATCTAATAGACAGGAAAAAACAAGACACCCAACTGACTTTTCAAACAATTGAATATCCCCTTAAGAGACTATCTGGAACACCAGGCACTTCTGTTGACAGGCTCTGTTCACTCCTCTACTATTTAGTATGCTCTGTGCCTGATCTGTTGCCAGTGGCAAACTCTTATTCAACACACTTCATTTACACATGGCTAGCTCACAAGGTCAGGTAGAGGCTGAATTATACCTCCTTTAGACCTAAAGCCCAGCAAATCCATGGGTATGCCCCAGCCTTTTCAACAGGGGTCTAGCCTGGGTCATAGCTCTGAGACAGGGCCGTCTTTTCATATGGGCTCAATTGGCATTTGCCCAAGGGCCCCATGATTCTTAGGGCCCATTATAGAGTAGGGCACTCTGCAGGGCTGTCCCCGCCAGGGCCACCAGAATCCCCAAAAGATTCTTTCCCCAAGCGGTCAGCCTGCTGAACTCCTAAACATTGACTGACTAGACGTACATGTAACTCACTTGTGTCCCTACGGTATTCATATCTGTATGACTTTACCACACACACACACACACACACACACACACACACACACACACACACACACACACACACACACACACACACACACACACACCCCCCCCCCCTCCCCCCACTCGCTTATCTGTAACCTACTTGGCTGTTGTATAGCAAATTTTGCGGGTAAAAAAAAATGTGTAAAGAAGTGAATACAGGTTAACTTACTATTGGTGTGCAACGCTGGCCTCTCTGCCTGAAACTTTACACCTGATGTCTAAGGTGGCCTGGGCTGCCACTTTACTGGACACAGGTGACTCCATGCAGGGACGTGTGCGGTGAGGTAAATAGCTGAGGAGCCACTGGCTAGTACCAGAGCCAGATTTACACGCAATATATGAGCCAAAGGATACACGTGGGTATTATGCAAAGGTGCAGCAGTATAAACTCCTGGAAATTTTGTGAGTTTTGATCAGAGATGTGTGGAAAAGATAGGCAGGGGAGTAACTGCCTCACCTGCCATAGACTTTTTACTCCAGAGTTTGGGCTATAAAAGTGATTAGAATAATGCAAAGAAGATATTTATAACATATTCTTTGTATATTTTATATACTTTATATAGTCAAAACTCTGGCTCAAACATTAGTATGACAGGAAAGGTTCTGCCTCACCGCACCGCATGTCACTGACTCCATATCACCTGCAACGATGGCGAGCTTTGTTGACTGCTCTCTGGTATCAAAGTTGGCATTGATGATGATGAGGTCATCAGTAACAGCCTCAGACAGGCCAGCACAGCCAAACAGCTCCTTTTCTGGGCGGCCCAGATCTAGAAACCCAGGTGGCACCATTCAGACATAAACCGAGGCACTGACTCGAGTTGCAAGTCCCAGGACTGTCAACCCTGGTTGAAGCCTATTGGCCATAAGCCGTCCTGGGTAGTTTCGGTGTGCCCGGCAAATTCACGGGTTTCTATATATGTCTGAAAGGGGTATTAGTGATTCAGCATATTCAATCACTGGTCTGAATAACAGTCTGAGGCAAAACACATTACAGATTGAGACGAGTGATATAATTATTAATGATTCAGAAAACATAACCATAAAATAAGAAAGACACAGAAACGATCTATAATGTTCCCTAACCTTTGCCCTGTTACGGTGTCTGGACATACCCTGTACCCTAACCTTATTTCCCCCAATCCTTATAGTCTTAAGACTGGGTTAAATAAATTTAGCGTTTCCTTGATTATAAATTCTGGGTCATGGGGAGTATAGTACAGAGAAGTCTTGGAGGACAATAACTAGTGTTTAAAATGAATGTATAAAATGGAATATTGTGTTAATGTTGTTAAAGTATCCATTATATACTATTTTGATTATTATAGAATATAAATACCAAATTATGTGTTAAGTACAGAATGTAAATGTGACTGTCAGTGCCTTGTCTTCTAACACAAATTACCATATGCAATTTACCATCTGTTTAAACAGTTTACACCAACAAATACAGTATCATACACTAGCAGTAAGTATACGTAGCTAATAGACACTGTATAGCATAGTTATATTTCAGTTGATTATTATTTATATAGCACATTCTAAGCTTCCCGGGTTGCTGATTTTACAGTCCCCAGAAACACAATTCTTGGCAGAAACATTAATTTATGTTCCACAAATGTAACGGTCTGGTTTAAACATAGGACTGATGGCTAATACCATATATCACATATACTACTAATATATCCTCACAACACTAGTGGGAAACACCTGCAGTTTTATTATGTAATCACATTATACTGGGTCCTTATTTTTTGGATTTTTTGGCAACATAAAATAGTGTGGCCAGCACCAAGGAAGCAACAATCACATTATATAGCTTAGAAATGTACCTAGAAAATAATGATCACAATAAAGTGAAACTTGTGCTATGTCAACTGTTTTATTACAATGTGCATAAAAGTATTAAATAGCTGGTAATGTTTAATATATATATATATATATATATATATATATATATCAAACAAATACTCTCCCTTTGAGCTAATTTGTAAAACCTGTCACCCTGAATAAATACGTACGTAAACTATTTGGTATAGGCAGCCTGATTCAACGAAGTCCCCTGTTAGAAGGGACTGGAAATAAGGAATATACAACAATAGAAGAATTGGCGCCAGGGGGTCGCATCAACTCCCTCTATTCCAACCCCTAATTGGTTAATACTTTAAAAAAAAAATAATAACATGTTCCATCATAAAACATTTATTAAAAACATATTCAAATTAATACAGAGGAGATATATTATTCCACACTTTAAGATGTATGACTCTTAGCGCTGAATACAAATGTTGTGATCCTTCAACATGGAACATGTTATTATTTTTTTAAAAAGTATTAACCAATTAGGGGTTGGAATAGTGGGAGTTGATGCGACCCCCTGGCGCCAATTCTTCTGTTGTTGTGTGTGTGTGTATGTATATATATATAACAACCAATGTACTCCGGCACTCCAGAAATCCCGCAGGACCGACTTGCTCAGGTGCCTTCCCTTGGGGGGTCACCCCAGGACACAAGCAAAGACAAAAAAGGCGGCACTCAGAGTCTTGAAAACAGTATCAAACGTGTATTGAGTGCGATCTACGTTTCGGGGACCACCTCCCCTTCGTCAGGATAACTGCACAAGTGAACAAAACAATCAATTGTTTTGTTCACTTGTGCAGTTATCCTGACGAAGGGGAGGTGGTCCCCGAAACGTAGATCGCACTCAATACACGTTTGATACTGTTTTCAAGACTCTGAGTGCCGCCTTTTTTGTCTTTGCTTTTATATAT